>NW_027325355.1:10268513-10826013 GCF_036924035.1 Leuresthes tenuis
TGAGCGCACACATAAACCTCATTTAGGTCACTCTGTCATATCATCTTCCAGCACTGCTCAGCTCACAGTGACTTCATCTGTCTGAATTCTTCTGGATACCAAACACACACAAATATTATTGTCTCACATTAGTCTGCAGACTGTTAACAGATCTTCCTGCAGTCTGCAGATTCATCCCATTTCCTTCCTTCCTAAGAATCCCTGCTGATATCCAAGGTGCTGATCCCAGATCTGCTCAGATGTCCCAGGTTCTCCTCTGCTTTTATCCTCACACACTGAACTGTCTCCTCATCTATGTGTTAACAACCAGAACCCACTGATGTGGGCTCAGAAATAAAGTTTCCATTGTTTTCCAAACACAAATGAATAAATTACAGAGATTTACTGAGGCCAGATAGAAAAAGTGCACGTGCAGCCACTTTAAACTGTCAAACAGGCAACTTTATATCTAACAGCAAACACTGAGAGCTGCTCTGCAGAATAAATACTTTTACTGGTGGAAGTGTTAGTAAATGTTGCTTATGACACTTTGATTCTTTTGCCTGAGTGAGGTTTTAGATTCAGAACTTTTACTGGGAGTTGAATATTTCTCAGTGTGGCATCAGTGCTTGTAAAGGATCTACACCACTGTCACCTGACTCAAAATCAACACTAATCAAATTGAAAGAAGTTCATAATCAGCTTTTTTAAGTGAATTATAAGCTAAAGGCTTCCTGTTTGCCCCATGTTAGGGTTAAGCTGATCCGGGTCAGGGGGTAAGTTGCACCGTCTGGAGGTGAACTGACCATCAAATTGAATCTAAATCAAAGCCATAAGAAATTTCAACCATAACTTACCTCTTTGAAAAACTGATTTAAAAGTCCATTATTGTTTTGTAAGTGGTCATATTCATTTTCTTCAGGATAACTTCACATTAAATCTGATTTAAAAAAAAAATGTCATTAAAGTTGGAATCTTCCCTGAAACAGAAATGCTGAAGTGGAATGAATGAATAAATGTCCCCAAAACTTTCCATCCTTCCACTTTCTTTAATTCATGGTTTCAGGGGGACTGGAGCCTATCTGTCACAGAAACTCCTCAACATTCCAGTCTAATAACAAGTCTGAAACTAAAGCAAAAACTGCAGCCCCAAATGAACATTGGCATGATATAGGCTGTGTCAAATGCAAAAGCAGTCCCCGTTTCCCTTTTTGGAACTCATCCTTTCTAAGGACAAAGTTAAATGTATGAGGATCAAACACAACAAGTACCTGGGACATGTCAACAGATCCAGGAAATCCAGGAACCAGCAAACTGAGAGCCAAAGAGAAACTGAGGCGTCTGCCAACAAATCAGCAGCAGCTGAAGCTGATCAACTTCCTGATGTGTCATGAGGTGATCACATGTTTCAACAAAAGACATCAAATAACAGCTGAAGCTGCATTACAGATGATAAGAGATGTGGAAGCAGCATCAAAGCTGAAAAATGGGAACTTTAAACCTCGTTGGATGAGAAATGAAATGTGCTGAAGAGCAGGATTTCTACACACGTCAGTCATCATCATGATGTGAGTGTTCAGCTGCATAGAAACATAAGAAGAAGAAGCTCCACTTTAAGACTGTGTGATTCCAGAGATGATCCAGCATTGATCACTTCCAGTTTCCTGAGAATTTGTTTAAAAAAAGAAGCTTTCTGGTGAATTGATTTGATTGTGGATGTGAAGTGTTTCAGCGCCCCCTGCAGGTTGTAGAGAGAAGAGAAAAAGCTTACAGCACCTGTTATTTCCAGCCGGTCTCCCATCCAAATACTAACCAGGCGCCCTGCTTAGCTTTCGAGATCGGGATGTTCAGGGTGGTGTGGCCGTAAGCAAAAGTCACCGTAACAAATATCTATTATATAGCTGCTTGAACCATATGTTTCTTTTAGTTTTTCACCTAATTGGCTTGAGAGGCTGATGCTGATCCTGCACATGTTCTTCTCTCTCGTGTTGGTTCTCTGCAGCTGAAAGTGAGACTCTCAGATAACTTAGTGTCTGTCGACCTCTTCTGTTCCCTGTGTGTAGTTTTGTGTTCAGCGTCACACAGAGAGACCGAGGCTGCTTAGTTAGATGAAATCATCACAAATTGCTCATTTTTAAACAGTTACATTATATTCTAGAAGTCAGAACACAGTGATAGATGTTGTTTCAGCATCTATAAAAAGCTGATTTGTCACTGATTCTTTCGCTTACGGCCATACCACCCTGAACACGCCCGATCTCGTCCGATCTCGGAAGCTAAGCAGGGTCGGGCCTGGTTAGTACTTGGATGGGAGACCGCCTGGGAATACCAGGTGCTGTAAGCTTTTTACACCTGCAGGAGGCGCTGCTGCTCACTCAACACGGACAGCTTCATGACATACTTCACATCAGGAAGGAAATCACTCAAATAAATTCACTTTTCAATCTTTGTCAAAGACTGGAAATGAGCGCACACATAAACCTCATTTAGGTCACTCTGTCATATCATCTTCCAGCACTGCTCAGCTCACAGTGACTTCATCTGTCTCAATTCTTCTGGATACCAAACACACACAAATATTATTGTCTCACATTAGTCTGCAGACTGTTAACAGATCTTCCTGCAGTCTGCAGATTCATCCCATTTCCTTCCTTCCTAAGAATCCCTGCTGATATCCAAGGTGCTGATCCCAGATCTGCTCAGATGTCCCAGGTTCTCCTCTGCTTTTATCCTCACACACTGAACTGTCTCCTCATCTATGTGTTAACAACCAGAACCCACTGATGTGGGCTCAGAAATAAAGTTTCCATTGTTTTCCAAACACAAATGAATAAATTACAGAGATTTACTGAGGCCAGATAGAAAAAGTGCACGTGCAGCCACTTTAAACTGTCAAACAGGCAACTTTATATCTAACAGCAAACACTGAGAGCTGCTCTGCAGAATAAATACTTTTACTGGTGGAAGTGTTAGTAAATGTTGCTTATGACACTTTGATTCTTTTGCCTGAGTGAGGTTTTAGATTCAGAACTTTTACTGGGAGTTGAATATTTCTCAGTGTGGCATCAGTGCTTGTAAAGGATCTACACCACTGTCACCTGACTCAAAATCAACACTAATCAAATTGAAAGAAGTTCATAATCAGCTTTTTTAAGTGAATTATAAGCTAAAGGCTTCCTGTTTGCCCCATGTTAGGGTTAAGCTGATCCGGGTCAGGGGGTAAGTTGCACCGTCTGGAGGTGAACTGACCATCAAATTGAATCTAAATCAAAGCCATAAGAAATTTCAACCATAACTTACCTCTTTGAAAAACTGATTTAAAAGTCCATTATTGTTTTGTAAGTGGTCATATTCATTTTCTTCAGGATAACTTCACATTAAATCTGATTTAAAAAAAAAATGTCATTAAAGTTGGAATCTTCCCTGAAACAGAAATGCTGAAGTGGAATGAATGAATAAATGTCCCCAAAACTTTCCATCCTTCCACTTTCTTTAATTCATGGTTTCAGGGGGACTGGAGCCTATCTGTCACAGAAACTCCTCAACATTCCAGTCTAATAACAAGTCTGAAACTAAAGCAAAAACTGCAGCCCCAAATGAACATTGGCATGATATAGGCTGTGTCAAATGCAAAAGCAGTCCCCGTTTCCCTTTTTGGAACTCATCCTTTCTAAGGACAAAGTTAAATGTATGAGGATCAAACACAACAAGTACCTGGGACATGTCAACAGATCCAGGAAATCCAGGAACCAGCAAACTGAGAGCCAAAGAGAAACTGAGGCGTCTGCCAACAAATCAGCAGCAGCTGAAGCTGATCAACTTCCTGATGTGTCATGAGGTGATCACATGTTTCAACAAAAGACATCAAATAACAGCTGAAGCTGCATTACAGATGATAAGAGATGTGGAAGCAGCATCAAAGCTGAAAAATGGGAACTTTAAACCTCGTTGGATGAGAAATGAAATGTGCTGAAGAGCAGGATTTCTACACACGTCAGTCATCATCATGATGTGAGTGTTCAGCTGCATAGAAACATAAGAAGAAGAAGCTCCACTTTAAGACTGTGTGATTCCAGAGATGATCCAGCATTGATCACTTCCAGTTTCCTGAGAATTTGTTTAAAAAAAGAAGCTTTCTGGTGAATTGATTTGATTGTGGATGTGAAGTGTTTCAGCGCCCCCTGCAGGTTGTAGAGAGAAGAGAAAAAGCTTACAGCACCTGTTATTTCCAGCCGGTCTCCCATCCAAATACTAACCAGGCGCCCTGCTTAGCTTTCGAGATCGGGATGTTCAGGGTGGTGTGGCCGTAAGCAAAAGTCACCGTAACAAATATCTATTATATAGCTGCTTGAACCATATGTTTCTTTTAGTTTTTCACCTAATTGGCTTGAGAGGCTGATGCTGATCCTGCACATGTTCTTCTCTCTCGTGTTGGTTCTCTGCAGCTGAAAGTGAGACTCTCAGATAACTTAGTGTCTGTCGACCTCTTCTGTTCCCTGTGTGTAGTTTTGTGTTCAGCGTCACACAGAGAGACCGAGGCTGCTTAGTTAGATGAAATCATCACAAATTGCTCATTTTTAAACAGTTACATTATATTCTAGAAGTCAGAACACAGTGATAGATGTTGTTTCAGCATCTATAAAAAGCTGATTTGTCACTGATTCTTTCGCTTACGGCCATACCACCCTGAACACGCCCGATCTCGTCCGATCTCGGAAGCTAAGCAGGGTCGGGCCTGGTTAGTACTTGGATGGGAGACCGCCTGGGAATACCAGGTGCTGTAAGCTTTTTACACCTGCAGGAGGCGCTGCTGCTCACTCAACACGGACAGCTTCATGACATACTTCACATCAGGAAGGAAATCACTCAAATAAATTCACTTTTCAATCTTTGTCAAAGACTGGAAATGAGCGCACACATAAACCTCATTTAGGTCACTCTGTCATATCATCTTCCAGCACTGCTCAGCTCACAGTGACTTCATCTGTCTCAATTCTTCTGGATACCAAACACACACAAATATTATTGTCTCACATTAGTCTGCAGACTGTTAACAGATCTTCCTGCAGTCTGCAGATTCATCCCATTTCCTTCCTTCCTAAGAATCCCTGCTGATATCCAAGGTGCTGATCCCAGATCTGCTCAGATGTCCCAGGTTCTCCTCTGCTTTTATCCTCACACACTGAACTGTCTCCTCATCTATGTGTTAACAACCAGAACCCACTGATGTGGGCTCAGAAATAAAGTTTCCATTGTTTTCCAAACACAAATGAATAAATTACAGAGATTTACTGAGGCCAGATAGAAAAAGTGCACGTGCAGCCACTTTAAACTGTCAAACAGGCAACTTTATATCTAACAGCAAACACTGAGAGCTGCTCTGCAGAATAAATACTTTTACTGGTGGAAGTGTTAGTAAATGTTGCTTATGACACTTTGATTCTTTTGCCTGAGTGAGGTTTTAGATTCAGAACTTTTACTGGGAGTTGAATATTTCTCAGTGTGGCATCAGTGCTTGTAAAGGATCTACACCACTGTCACCTGACTCAAAATCAACACTAATCAAATTGAAAGAAGTTCATAATCAGCTTTTTTAAGTGAATTATAAGCTAAAGGCTTCCTGTTTGCCCCATGTTAGGGTTAAGCTGATCCGGGTCAGGGGGTAAGTTGCACCGTCTGGAGGTGAACTGACCATCAAATTGAATCTAAATCAAAGCCATAAGAAATTTCAACCATAACTTACCTCTTTGAAAAACTGATTTAAAAGTCCATTATTGTTTTGTAAGTGGTCATATTCATTTTCTTCAGGATAACTTCACATTAAATCTGATTTAAAAAAAAAATGTCATTAAAGTTGGAATCTTCCCTGAAACAGAAATGCTGAAGTGGAATGAATGAATAAATGTCCCCAAAACTTTCCATCCTTCCACTTTCTTTAATTCATGGTTTCAGGGGGACTGGAGCCTATCTGTCACAGAAACTCCTCAACATTCCAGTCTAATAACAAGTCTGAAACTAAAGCAAAAACTGCAGCCCCAAATGAACATTGGCATGATATAGGCTGTGTCAAATGCAAAAGCAGTCCCCGTTTCCCTTTTTGGAACTCATCCTTTCTAAGGACAAAGTTAAATGTATGAGGATCAAACACAACAAGTACCTGGGACATGTCAACAGATCCAGGAAATCCAGGAACCAGCAAACTGAGAGCCAAAGAGAAACTGAGGCGTCTGCCAACAAATCAGCAGCAGCTGAAGCTGATCAACTTCCTGATGTGTCATGAGGTGATCACATGTTTCAACAAAAGACATCAAATAACAGCTGAAGCTGCATTACAGATGATAAGAGATGTGGAAGCAGCATCAAAGCTGAAAAATGGGAACTTTAAACCTCGTTGGATGAGAAATGAAATGTGCTGAAGAGCAGGATTTCTACACACGTCAGTCATCATCATGATGTGAGTGTTCAGCTGCATAGAAACATAAGAAGAAGAAGCTCCACTTTAAGACTGTGTGATTCCAGAGATGATCCAGCATTGATCACTTCCAGTTTCCTGAGAATTTGTTTAAAAAAAGAAGCTTTCTGGTGAATTGATTTGATTGTGGATGTGAAGTGTTTCAGCGCCCCCTGCAGGTTGTAGAGAGAAGAGAAAAAGCTTACAGCACCTGTTATTTCCAGCCGGTCTCCCATCCAAATACTAACCAGGCGCCCTGCTTAGCTTTCGAGATCGGGATGTTCAGGGTGGTGTGGCCGTAAGCAAAAGTCACCGTAACAAATATCTATTATATAGCTGCTTGAACCATATGTTTCTTTTAGTTTTTCACCTAATTGGCTTGAGAGGCTGATGCTGATCCTGCACATGTTCTTCTCTCTCGTGTTGGTTCTCTGCAGCTGAAAGTGAGACTCTCAGATAACTTAGTGTCTGTCGACCTCTTCTGTTCCCTGTGTGTAGTTTTGTGTTCAGCGTCACACAGAGAGACCGAGGCTGCTTAGTTAGATGAAATCATCACAAATTGCTCATTTTTAAACAGTTACATTATATTCTAGAAGTCAGAACACAGTGATAGATGTTGTTTCAGCATCTATAAAAAGCTGATTTGTCACTGATTCTTTCGCTTACGGCCATACCACCCTGAACACGCCCGATCTCGTCCGATCTCGGAAGCTAAGCAGGGTCGGGCCTGGTTAGTACTTGGATGGGAGACCGCCTGGGAATACCAGGTGCTGTAAGCTTTTTACACCTGCAGGAGGCGCTGCTGCTCACTCAACACGGACAGCTTCATGACATACTTCACATCAGGAAGGAAATCACTCAAATAAATTCACTTTTCAATCTTTGTCAAAGACTGGAAATGAGCGCACACATAAACCTCATTTAGGTCACTCTGTCATATCATCTTCCAGCACTGCTCAGCTCACAGTGACTTCATCTGTCTCAATTCTTCTGGATACCAAACACACACAAATATTATTGTCTCACATTAGTCTGCAGACTGTTAACAGATCTTCCTGCAGTCTGCAGATTCATCCCATTTCCTTCCTTCCTAAGAATCCCTGCTGATATCCAAGGTGCTGATCCCAGATCTGCTCAGATGTCCCAGGTTCTCCTCTGCTTTTATCCTCACACACTGAACTGTCTCCTCATCTATGTGTTAACAACCAGAACCCACTGATGTGGGCTCAGAAATAAAGTTTCCATTGTTTTCCAAACACAAATGAATAAATTACAGAGATTTACTGAGGCCAGATAGAAAAAGTGCACGTGCAGCCACTTTAAACTGTCAAACAGGCAACTTTATATCTAACAGCAAACACTGAGAGCTGCTCTGCAGAATAAATACTTTTACTGGTGGAAGTGTTAGTAAATGTTGCTTATGACACTTTGATTCTTTTGCCTGAGTGAGGTTTTAGATTCAGAACTTTTACTGGGAGTTGAATATTTCTCAGTGTGGCATCAGTGCTTGTAAAGGATCTACACCACTGTCACCTGACTCAAAATCAACACTAATCAAATTGAAAGAAGTTCATAATCAGCTTTTTTAAGTGAATTATAAGCTAAAGGCTTCCTGTTTGCCCCATGTTAGGGTTAAGCTGATCCGGGTCAGGGGGTAAGTTGCACCGTCTGGAGGTGAACTGACCATCAAATTGAATCTAAATCAAAGCCATAAGAAATTTCAACCATAACTTACCTCTTTGAAAAACTGATTTAAAAGTCCATTATTGTTTTGTAAGTGGTCATATTCATTTTCTTCAGGATAACTTCACATTAAATCTGATTTAAAAAAAAAATGTCATTAAAGTTGGAATCTTCCCTGAAACAGAAATGCTGAAGTGGAATGAATGAATAAATGTCCCCAAAACTTTCCATCCTTCCACTTTCTTTAATTCATGGTTTCAGGGGGACTGGAGCCTATCTGTCACAGAAACTCCTCAACATTCCAGTCTAATAACAAGTCTGAAACTAAAGCAAAAACTGCAGCCCCAAATGAACATTGGCATGATATAGGCTGTGTCAAATGCAAAAGCAGTCCCCGTTTCCCTTTTTGGAACTCATCCTTTCTAAGGACAAAGTTAAATGTATGAGGATCAAACACAACAAGTACCTGGGACATGTCAACAGATCCAGGAAATCCAGGAACCAGCAAACTGAGAGCCAAAGAGAAACTGAGGCGTCTGCCAACAAATCAGCAGCAGCTGAAGCTGATCAACTTCCTGATGTGTCATGAGGTGATCACATGTTTCAACAAAAGACATCAAATAACAGCTGAAGCTGCATTACAGATGATAAGAGATGTGGAAGCAGCATCAAAGCTGAAAAATGGGAACTTTAAACCTCGTTGGATGAGAAATGAAATGTGCTGAAGAGCAGGATTTCTACACACGTCAGTCATCATCATGATGTGAGTGTTCAGCTGCATAGAAACATAAGAAGAAGAAGCTCCACTTTAAGACTGTGTGATTCCAGAGATGATCCAGCATTGATCACTTCCAGTTTCCTGAGAATTTGTTTAAAAAAAGAAGCTTTCTGGTGAATTGATTTGATTGTGGATGTGAAGTGTTTCAGCGCCCCCTGCAGGTTGTAGAGAGAAGAGAAAAAGCTTACAGCACCTGTTATTTCCAGCCGGTCTCCCATCCAAATACTAACCAGGCGCCCTGCTTAGCTTTCGAGATCGGGATGTTCAGGGTGGTGTGGCCGTAAGCAAAAGTCACCGTAACAAATATCTATTATATAGCTGCTTGAACCATATGTTTCTTTTAGTTTTTCACCTAATTGGCTTGAGAGGCTGATGCTGATCCTGCACATGTTCTTCTCTCTCGTGTTGGTTCTCTGCAGCTGAAAGTGAGACTCTCAGATAACTTAGTGTCTGTCGACCTCTTCTGTTCCCTGTGTGTAGTTTTGTGTTCAGCGTCACACAGAGAGACCGAGGCTGCTTAGTTAGATGAAATCATCACAAATTGCTCATTTTTAAACAGTTACATTATATTCTAGAAGTCAGAACACAGTGATAGATGTTGTTTCAGCATCTATAAAAAGCTGATTTGTCACTGATTCTTTCGCTTACGGCCATACCACCCTGAACACGCCCGATCTCGTCCGATCTCGGAAGCTAAGCAGGGTCGGGCCTGGTTAGTACTTGGATGGGAGACCGCCTGGGAATACCAGGTGCTGTAAGCTTTTTACACCTGCAGGAGGCGCTGCTGCTCACTCAACACGGACAGCTTCATGACATACTTCACATCAGGAAGGAAATCACTCAAATAAATTCACTTTTCAATCTTTGTCAAAGACTGGAAATGAGCGCACACATAAACCTCATTTAGGTCACTCTGTCATATCATCTTCCAGCACTGCTCAGCTCACAGTGACTTCATCTGTCTCAATTCTTCTGGATACCAAACACACACAAATATTATTGTCTCACATTAGTCTGCAGACTGTTAACAGATCTTCCTGCAGTCTGCAGATTCATCCCATTTCCTTCCTTCCTAAGAATCCCTGCTGATATCCAAGGTGCTGATCCCAGATCTGCTCAGATGTCCCAGGTTCTCCTCTGCTTTTATCCTCACACACTGAACTGTCTCCTCATCTATGTGTTAACAACCAGAACCCACTGATGTGGGCTCAGAAATAAAGTTTCCATTGTTTTCCAAACACAAATGAATAAATTACAGAGATTTACTGAGGCCAGATAGAAAAAGTGCACGTGCAGCCACTTTAAACTGTCAAACAGGCAACTTTATATCTAACAGCAAACACTGAGAGCTGCTCTGCAGAATAAATACTTTTACTGGTGGAAGTGTTAGTAAATGTTGCTTATGACACTTTGATTCTTTTGCCTGAGTGAGGTTTTAGATTCAGAACTTTTACTGGGAGTTGAATATTTCTCAGTGTGGCATCAGTGCTTGTAAAGGATCTACACCACTGTCACCTGACTCAAAATCAACACTAATCAAATTGAAAGAAGTTCATAATCAGCTTTTTTAAGTGAATTATAAGCTAAAGGCTTCCTGTTTGCCCCATGTTAGGGTTAAGCTGATCCGGGTCAGGGGGTAAGTTGCACCGTCTGGAGGTGAACTGACCATCAAATTGAATCTAAATCAAAGCCATAAGAAATTTCAACCATAACTTACCTCTTTGAAAAACTGATTTAAAAGTCCATTATTGTTTTGTAAGTGGTCATATTCATTTTCTTCAGGATAACTTCACATTAAATCTGATTTAAAAAAAAAATGTCATTAAAGTTGGAATCTTCCCTGAAACAGAAATGCTGAAGTGGAATGAATGAATAAATGTCCCCAAAACTTTCCATCCTTCCACTTTCTTTAATTCATGGTTTCAGGGGGAGTGGAGCCTATCTGTCACAGAAACTCCTCAACATTCCAGTCTAATAACAAGTCTGAAACTAAAGCAAAAACTGCAGCCCCAAATGAACATTGGCATGATATAGGCTGTGTCAAATGCAAAAGCAGTCCCCGTTTCCCTTTTTGGAACTCATCCTTTCTCAGGACAAAGTTAAATGTATGAGTATCAAACACAACAAGTACCTGGGACATGTCAACAGATCCAGGAAATCCAGGAACCAGCAAACTGAGAGCCAAAGAGAAACTGAGGCGTCTGCCAACAAATCAGCAGCAGCTGAAGCTGATCAACTTCCTGATGTGTCATGAGGTGATCACATGTTTCAACTAAAGACATCATATAGACATAGCTTTAACAGCTGCAGACCAATATCAATACTTTCACAGTTTGTTCAGAAACTAGATAGTTTTATTGAAAACAACAGCTTATTGAATGAGAGTCAATATGGGTTTGGGTCAAATAGGTCTACAGCTGCAGCAATAATGAAGGTGACAGAAGAAATCCCAACTGCACCGGACAGAAAGAAGTTTACCATATGAACCATTCATTGAGCTGAAGAAAGCTTTTCACACTATTGATCATTCAATATAACTTTCAGAGTTAAATAGCTTTGGTGTGAGAGGAGTTGCTTTAAAGGGGAACTCCTGTATTTTAAAACCTGGACCTTATTTCTGGCATGAAATACGTTTCATCTACTCACAGAAGAGTTTGGCGAAAGTCGGCGTCCTTCGGGAGCTATTTAGAAAACTCGCGATCAGCGTATATCCATATAACGGAGTTAATGGGACGATGCAGCCTCTAAATAAGACATTATCTGTCTTAATTTCACCAATACTTTAAGAAAAATGAATGAACGAACGTGTACTATAGCTCTGTTAGCTCATAGGTGCTGTTATGTGGCTACTTGCGGCTATAGGAGAGCTAACGGAGGGATTTCTACACAGGCCCTCTACTGGGACAACCAATTTAACCAATTTAAAACAAATGTGTATCTCAGCTGCAGGAGTCAAACTTTGGAATTCTCAACATAATGATTTAAAAGGTTTTTCAGATGTTTCCCTGTTCAAAAAAATGTATGAGGAGAAAACAATTGGACATTAAACAAGACATTAGACAGTGGAAGGAGCTGCACCCATCTGTCCCAGACAGCCCTGATGGGAGCAGGCTGGTCAGATCTTTCTCTGGTGTCTCTGTTGTCAAATCTGAGGACTCTTGATATCATTTGAAAGGTCTGAAGTGACATTGTTGCTCGAAAATATTTCTGCCTGTCGATGCGTCCCAGAGACGATCAGTGGCCTCATTGCAGGATCTGTACACTCCAGCAAAAAGAAGAAGCATCCAGGTGTTCCTCATCAGTGTCTTTCCACATGTTGCCATGGACTTTTGTTCCTTCAAGGTTTGACTCTTTTTAATGGCATAAATAGCTCAAAACATGTGTTGATGTCACTGATTCTGGTCACAGCAAACCCTGTGATTCCAGGAGTCATTTTGATGACGTCTGCAGCAGCTGCCCTGCCATCATGTACATCATGAGGTACTGAGCTCCAACACATCTTACCATTTTTGGACTTGAGTCTTTCAGCAGGAGCAGCTTCAGCACCGGTGACCTCCTCATCAGATGAGTGTCTTCTGGATGATATTCCACTTTGTCTTCCTCCTCAGAAACCTGCTCATCCATATCTCCATGCTGCTCTGTGTCCTCTCCCTCATTTTCACCAGATATATTACCCAGAACTTCTCTCACTGAGAATCTTCTTTTCATTTTGGCATGCTGCACATTGGAGATGTGCACTCTGCAGGTCACCAACTCCACACTGAACTGAGCTCACATGTGTGGACATGCCCGTCTTTGCTTGTTCTGTTTCTGTGCAGGTAAACTGGATAACAAGGCAAAATGAGAATCCCCTAAAGCTCACATGATGAGGAGAGGAGCTGGCTGTCAGTGTGTTGGCTGACAGTGCACTGATGATGTCAGCGTTGGCTCTAATTATTGCTTTACAATCTTATTTTTGTAACTGGGTCGAAACCGAACCTAACAACACAGAAGTCATAATTTCAGCCTGAGCTTTTTACAATTTAGTTTTATTTTGGTTCCTGACAATAGATAAATCAACTCCAGTTAACTGTAAAGATGAAAAACTGTGGTATTCATGTCTCATCCCATCATCACCATTACAGCACCACTGCTGGAGCTGATACAGACACACAGGAGACTTTTAACATTTTATCAGTATCAGTTTTATACAGACAGCTGGATCCTTGGCTTCTAGTTCTACAGTGAGGAACCTTGGAGTTATTTTTGACCAGAATTTATCATTTGACGCACATATAAAACTGGTTTCTAGGACTGCCTTCTTTCACCTTCGTAATATTGCTAAAATCAGGAACATCCTGTCTCAGGGTGATGCAGAGAAACTAGTTCATGCATTTGTTACTTCAAGATTGGACTACTGTAATTCCTTATTATTGGGCTGTCCCACATATTCTCTGAAAAGCCTCCAGTTGATCCAAAATGCTGCAGCCAGAGTTCTGATGAGAACTAACAGGAGAGATCATGTTTCTCCAGTTTTAGCTTCTCTTCATTGGCTCCCTGTTAAATTCAGAATAGAATTTAAGATTCTTCTTCTCACATATAAAGTTCTTAATGACCGAGCTCCATCATATCTTAAAGATCTCATTGTAAGATATTTTCCAAACAGAGCACTTCACTCCCAAACTGCAGGTTTACTTGTTGTTCCCAGAGTTTCTAAAAGTAGAATGGGAGGCAGAGCCTTCAGTTATCAGGCCCCTCTCTTGTGGAATAAGCTGCCAGTAAATGTCCGGGAAGCAGACACCCTTTCCACTTTTAAGATTAGGCTTAAAACTTTCCTTTTTGATAAAGCTTATAGTTAGGGATGGCTCAGGTAATCCTGAAACATCCCATAGTTAAGCTGCTATAGGCTTAGACTGCTGGGGGACCTCATCTGTCACACCTTTCCTCACTTTGCTCTCTTTTTCCCCCTGTTTAATTTCTCAATTGCTATTATGTACATGTGACATTATTGTGGTTATTAATTTCTGTTTCCCTGTTCCAACAGGTGTCCTTTGAATGGTGGTATGGTGTTTTTCCCCCCTCTTTTCCCTCTTTTCTGTCTTCTCAAACCCCAGCTGGTCGAGGCGGATGGCCACCCTTCCTGAGTCTGGTTCTGCCAGAGGTTTCTTCCTGTTAAAAGGGAGTCGTTCCTTTCCACAGTTGCCACAGGCACACTCAGGACGGGAGATTAGACTGAAGACAAGTTTCAGTGCAATCTGTTGGTTTCCTTAGCTAGGATATTATTTTTTAATTGGCTCTACATGAATTAATTTGATTATTTTGAAATTAATTAATTGAATTCCAATTGGCTTGAATTGGACTATATTATTTAAGTGAAAATTGAAATGACAATGCAGTCTTAACAAACCTTTAATAGGTCAAATCTACATGTGAGTTAAGAGCTAATATTGGACTCTTCTCTGGACTCTGGTCCAGCCAGCCAGGAGTACAGAAAGTTTGCAGGTTAGGGGTCAGCTTTAGTTTTCAGGCAGCTCAACTCTGCAGGTTTTTACCTCTTCTGAAGTCCAGCAGCCGTATGAGAGCTCATGTTTCATTTCACGCACTTGAATGCACCAGGGAGAAGATTTAGGGTAACATTTCAGAAGAAGATCATGATTTAAGAATTTCAAGCGGAAACTTCCTTGTTCCCTCCCTAAACTGATCTGAAGGTGGGAGGATGTGTGAAACCATTGTGTGATAGTAGAGGAGCTCTTAAGTGAAGATCAGCTGATCAGCTGCAACAAAAGGAGGTGGAATTAGTTTTGTATCACAGCACAGACGGTGTTTCTGCTCTGAGAGTCACACACTGCTCTGCCAAATGGAGGAAATGGCTCAGAAAAGTGTTAAACTGGACTTGGAAACCTTCTCTTGTTCGATCTGTCTGGATCTACTGAAGGATCCGGTGACTATTCCCTGTGGACACAGCTACTGCATGAACTGTATTAAAGGCTACTGGAATGGAAAGAATAAGAAGGGAATTCACAGATGCCCTCATTGCAGGAAAACTTTCACACCGAGGCCTGTCCTGGAGAAAAGCACCATGTTAGCTGATTTAATGAAGCAGCTGAAGAAGACTGGACTCCAAGCTGCTCCTGCTGATCTCTGCCATGCTGGACCTGAAGATGTGGCCTGTGATTTCTGCTCTGGAAGAAAACTGAAAGCCATCAAGTCCTGTTTATTCTGTCTTTTCAAAGAAATCTTACTCAGCTCTGATCATTAATGAGAATATGATGAAGAAATTTTGAGATTTTGTGGTGGGGCTGAGAACTGTTCAACTCTCATTGTCCTGTTCCACGTATTGTTTAAGGACCGTCACAGGTACAAGGGTCAAGGGTGCTGGAGAAGGCCTATCTATCTTATTTCAGCTTCTATCTAAACCTTGTTTCACTGAATGTCTCATGACCTTGTGTGGCATAAATAGCAATAGTATAATCTTTTTAACTCAGACAACTCTGTGTCAGTTTCCTGATATGTCATGCAGACGCCTTGCTATGAAAATAAATGTTTTGTGTTAATTGTCTCTGAGTCTCATTTTGAGAGAATTTTCTTGACACCAACACAACAGACATTTGAAACAGTTTCACAGCTTGAAGTTGAGCCTTGTGCCCTTTTAGTGTTGGAACAGCCTTAACTTTCAACTTCAGTCATTAAACAGTTATCTGGAAAGTACAGGGAACAAATCCAAACCTTTTTCAGACTGTTAAAGATTTCTGGGTCTTTGGGGAATATAAGTCCAACTTTCCCTCGTAACCAAACACACATTTTCTTCAAAAATATCTCTGTAAAGCATGAGAAGTGTTGACATCTGACCTTTAATAAAATGCAGAACAATGAAATACAGACTAGTGTAAAGCTAGACTTCACATTAAAATGAAATTATATATTGTGTCTACAGATGTTGTATATTTACATAAATACCCACAGCTTGTGCAAAGCTACTTCGTGAATCTTAACTTTAAACAAAATATAAATGTTCAGTATAACAGAATAAAATATGTTTCTAGTTTCAAACAGATTGCATATAGTTCTGTCCATACACTCATAATCGATGCCATGTTTGTCTTGAATGGTGGGAGAGCTGGCCACAGTTAAAACAATCCCAACAATTTATAAAGAACTTTCAATAGTTCTTCAAACATGTGCTACCCACAGAAAATTCAGAACAAAAGTCTTGACAAGAGAAGGTGGTAATCCACACAAAATAGTTTTAATCTGAACAAAAGAAAGGCTTTTGATTGGTAGTTACTGTTCCTGCTCCCAAGTTAACGTTGTCTTATATGCTATAAAATTTGTTGATTTAAACCAGTCATTTATCTGCAGTGTGAGTATGTTCGTGTCTCTTTAGACTAGATAATTGAGTGAAAGCTGCTTCACAATGACCACAGCTGTATGGTTTCTCTCCTGTGTGAATATGTTGGTGTTTCTCTACACCAGATAATGCTGTGAAGCCTGCCCCACATTGACCACAGCTGTATGGTTTCTCTCCTGTGTGAATACGTTGGTGTGTCTTTAGACTAGATGATTGAGTGAAAGCTGTACCACATTGACCACAGCTGTATGGTTTCTCTCCTGTGTGAATACGTTGGTGTGTCTTTAGACTAGATGATTGAGTGAAAGCTGCCCCACACTGACCACAGCTGTATGGTTTCTCTCCTGTGTGAATACGTTGGTGTTTCTTTAGGTGAGATAATTGAGTGAAAGCTGCCCCACACTGACCACAGCTGTATGGTTTCTCTCCTGTGTGAATACGTCGGTGTGTCTTTAGACTAGATAAGTGAGTGAAAGCTGTTCCACACTGACCACAGCTGTAAGGTTTCTCTCCTGTGTGAATACGTTTGTGTGTCTTAAGCTTGGAAGATGTAGTGAAAGCTGCTCCACACTGACCACAGCTGTATGGTTTCTCTCCTGTGTGAATACGTTGGTGTGTCTTTAGACTAGATAATTGAGTGAAAGCTGTTCCACACTGACCACAGCTGTAAGGTTTCTCTCCTGTGTGAATACGTTGGTGTTTCTTTAGACCAGATAATGCGGTGAAAGCTGCCCCACACTGACCACAGCTGTATGGTTTCTCTCCTGTGTGAATACGTTGGTGTCTCTGTAGATTAGCTAATTGAGTGAAACCTGCCCCACACTGACCACAGCTGTATGGTTTCTCTCCTGTGTGAATACGTTTGTGTGTCTTCAGATTGGAAGATGTAGTGAAAGCTGCTCCACACTGACCACAGCTGTAAGGTTTCTCTCCTGTGTGAATACGTTGGTGTGTCGTAAGATGGGAAGTCTTAGTGAAAGCTGCCCCACACTGACAACAGCTGTAAGGTTTCTCTCCTTTATGAAGCTTCTGATGATACCTCAGATGTGATGATCTTTTGAAAACTTCCCCACAGTGCTTATAACGGCACCATCTGGATCCCTCTTGGGCTATATGTTTCTGCAATGACAGAGAGGAAGAAGACTTTGATCCTTTTGAAGTTAACACAAAAGATTTCTCTAATCTAACCTTTGCTAACCAACATATTCTAACTGGACCTGGACGGACCTATCCACACAGGTCTCAATATTTCCGATCAAACGTGAAGGCTGAGGGTGTGTTTATAAGTACCCTCAGCTATCAGTACTATGCTCTGATGTGTTCAGCACACATTCAGGGTTTTAAGCAGTAAACTCTTGCTTTTTGCTCTTTTACTAATTATTTTTTGTCAAGATGAAACTTTGAAAGGGAATTTGTGCTACAATAATTCTAAATGATAGAAGGAAGCACAGTCTTGTCCAAGTTGTACACTTAAACACCATTTAAAGGTTGGGCTGAAAAAGGTTGATGAATAATGGTTTAAATTAATAAAAGTAACAGTTGTGGTAATACATAGCATTCTTTACACTAACCCTTTGTTCCAGCTTACAACCCAGTGGTCTACAGCCATTCAGCTCAACAGCAAACAGGGAAATAGTCTTAGCTTTACTCTAAAACAACTATTTACACTGAGGTAGAGAGCTCTACAAACCTGTCATTTAACATTTAACCATTAAAGTATTACCACCACCAGGTTTAATTAATGTAATCCAGAGACTATAAACACAAATAATGAAGATTAGCTCCTGAACCTCTCAAATCTGAAGCCCACCACAACAATCTGCCCACTGATTTTCTTCCAGCAGATCATTTAGCCTGCAGCACATCTGTATCTCCAGTTCAGAGAGAGAGGAGATGAAACCAGGAAACACCAGAACAAGCGGAGGATACACGGAACTTCAAAACTCGTCCACATGTCTTTAGCGTCCTCCACACTGACCTGTAGTCCGGTGGAACCAGAGGATGAGCCGGCTCTGTTCCTGGTGGAGGGGTTCGGATCCTGGTTCTGCTGCTCCATTCTGGTCCTGGTCCTCCGACTGATGGACTCTGTCTGCAACTGTCAGTACAAACAATAAGATCCAGCGGTGGCGTGCAGCATGTTTTTACACACATCCACTTTTCTTCTTCTCTTGATAAGCTTTCTGAACAGTTTCTAACCATCTAGTCACATTTCATTAAACTTTTAACTGTGGTTTTTATTCAAATTCCTGTGAACTTTAAACTGGTTCTTTAAAGACCCACTAAGGTCACAGTTCAAAATATTTGGAGCTTTTTGATCTAATTCAGAAAAAAATTAATAATATACTCTGTAGAATGACACCCACTGTGTGAAATATCCCATGAATCTCATCTGAGTCAGTGTAACATGATCAACTTAAATCATTTTACTACATTAAGACAAAGATACTGTTTGAGGAAAGGGTCCCAATATCATCCCAAAGCCTGAAGTTCAGATTTTCTCCGTTTCTAAATTTGTTCTCATTTCCAGAAGCTGTCATGGATCCAGAAAAGTAACAGAGTAATCTGAGATTTGTCACAGGTTAAACTCTGAAGCCCACGGTTCAGCACTCAGGGAGCTTCAGTCTGGGCTGAGGCTTGAAACTGAGAAGATGTGATGTTTCAGTGGGGAAATGATCTAGTTCTGTGTGGCTAACAGCACGTCAGCAGGAGCTGTCTGACTGATCTGAGACACTCTGAAGAACAACATGAAGTGGACCATTCTGAGGCTGTCATTTAAATATAAAGGAGTGTTTTTCTGGCATCAGAAGTGCTCGTCCAGTGATTCGTTCCAGAAAGCTGCTTTAGTGAAACCTAAAGTTTGAGATGAAGGAAACTCACAGACCCTTAAAACTCTGAAATGTTTTTCAACCCAAATAACCTACAATCTCCTTTATTTTAATTACGAAATTATCTTAACTGGTAAACTTATGTGTCCAGTTGAAGTGTAAAAAGTGATCTTGTGTTGTGGTCAGATCAGAGTATCAGCTCCTAAAAGTTGCACAGATCCTCCTAATAAGGATCATTTTAGCTCCATTTTAACTCCAGATGTGGGCTTTATGAGTAAATATATGTACAACCTTTTTATAATGCCATCAATCCTTGTTGATTCGTGGATAAAATAAAATATTGGATATATAAAGAAAACTGAATAATGAAGTTTTCATGAGACACTTCTGAAGAGGACAGTCAGACTGTCTTTTAATGGTGTCTTTCTCAGAGTGTAAATCTGAGAAATCGGACACTGATACTGAGGATAACTCTGTATTTCTTCTGCTCGTGTGATACTTTCCTGGATCACCGACAAGTTTTTATAATAATGCTATGACTTCCTCTTCATGTTTGTGCTCCAGTTTTATCAAAAAGCCAAACGATACCCAGATAAGCCTGGAAAGAACTATTCTAAATTTTACATTGATCATCAAACTTTTTAAATGACAAAAGATTTCAGCAAAACTACAGAAAGACGTTTATTAAAAAAAACTGTTAAAAACGGTCAGAAAAGGGCCCAGAAGTATGTTTCACACACAGCTAAAAGGATAAAGCTCCATGTTATTTGTCCATCTGGCCGGCTTAGGGAAATTTATAGCTGAGGCTGTGTGTCTGGTATTGCAGAGCATTAGCATTAGCATTAGCAGGACATGCTAACTGTGAATAGCAGCCAGGTTATTTAAACTTTTTCACTCTCTGGTGCATGTTCTGACTGCCCGTGTCCAGCTGCAGGAATCAAACCAATGACACAAAGCAATTTGAAGGCATTTCTGCAAATGTTTGACCGCTACATGTATTCTTTTCTGGACTTACCTGTACGCAGCTTCCTGTTGTGATGTTCAGAGACGTGCTGACTGAGGCTTGTCTGGAGTAACGGAGGGAACGGTTTGCTGCATTTAGGGGAGGAGCCGAAAATGATGACGTCAGAAGGCTCGCTACTGTATATGTCTATGCTTCGCTATGCGGCCGTACGACGTGACTGCTTCAGGAAGCGGTTCAGATTTTGTCTAAAGTATTGACAGGTATATAAACGTCCAGTCTCCATTTAAAATGTGTGTTTTTTATGGAGAGTTACAGTCAGTTCAGGTTTTGAGTTTGGATAGTTTGGATACTAGAGTTTGGAAAGCATTAATATAGTTTGGAGATAGTTTGGGGAGTTAAGTGAGAGATAGTTTTGAGATTGAGGAGAGTGAGGAGAGAAGGATAGGTAAGAGGATATATTCAATAATATAGACAATGGAGCAGCAGGGGGTCTCTCAAACCTGGTGTAGAATGTGTTGAGATCGTCAGCTAGTCCGGGGGAGGGGACGTTTGTGATGGTTCTGAGGGGACTCCACACAACTGCAGGGTCGTTGGTGCCTGAATCACTCTCCAGTCTGGCTCTATAGTCCTCTTTAGCATTTTTGATGGCCTTCTTGAGGCCCTGTCTGGCCAGTCTGAATGTGTCCATGTCACCCTCTCTGTACGCCTGCTCTTTCCGGCGCCTGAGCTCTCTGAGCTGCTTGGAGAACCAGGGCTTTCGGTTATTGTGCCTTGTGATGGTTTTGGTTGGGAGGCAGACCTGCTCACAGAAGCTGATGCAGGAACATACAGTGTCAGAAAAGCTGCCGTCGTCATCCTCAGGGCCCCTCAGTGACTCCCAGTCAGTAGACTCCATGCAGTCCTGAAGCATGTCCCTTGCCTCTGGAGTCCACCTCCTTACTGTAGTCCTGGATGGTTTGGCCCTTCTCAGTTGCTGCCTGTATGTGGGGACCATCTGTATGATGCAGTGGTCGGAGTGTCCAAGGGCAGCGTGGGGGATGGAGTGGTATGAGGGTTTTATGGTGGAGTAGAAGTGGTCCAGTGTGTTGCTGTCCTGCATGGCGCATGTCACCAGCTGTTTGGAGTTTGTCAGTTCCTGGGAGAGGTTACACGAGTTGAAATCTCTCATCACAAGAACTACCGAGTTTGGCCGAGAGGTGGAGAAAAGAGCTGCTGGATGTCATGGTTGACATTACCACCAGAATGCAGATAAAAATTTAACTGTGAGAAGCATTACACAGAGGGTTCATCTCCAAAGCAGGAGTTTTGGTCTGTCATTTGAATGAAAACATTCAGTATTAAATAAATGTCTTTAAAATGTTTTGCTTTTATTTATGGTGAATTGAAGTTTCATTTGGATCATTTTCCAGAACAAATCTTTGAAATGTTCACAGTTTTTATCTTTGAACCTTCAGAAAACTTCTCTTAAGAAGAAGAAAAAGTTGAATAAAAGTTATATAAATAAAGACAGCAGAGAGGAAGAAACTCCCTCATCTCAGTATGTTTGTGACTCTGTCTGAGATGGAGGTGAAATATGTGAACCTGGGCTGTGGTTTACTGCTCTCTCACAGCCGTTCTGTTTATTCACAGCTGATAAATCATCGTTCTGAGGATGACCATAACCTTTATAAACATCACCACTATCTTTATTAATATCCAGAATCACTGTGAATGTTTCTGCTTCTTTCTTCTGGTACCAGTATATCCAGTTTTCATCACACTGGTCAGTTCCACAGCTGAAGGAGACACTTTGACCAACTCTCCTGGTCAGTGTTAACTGGTCCTGGATCAGCTGTGCTGCCATGGCAACCAGCGCTGTAGAGACTCAGACAGACAGATGAAGGTCAGTGTGACAGTGTGTGTTCCAGGTGGAGTTTGCTGGCTCCTGATTGGCTGGAAACACTCACCTGAACACAGACAGCACAGAGCAGCAGCTGGGAGGAAAAGCATTTTGTGCAGTGGTGTTTCCTCTGGTGAACCTGGGGAGAAGTGGCGCTCTGATGCAGCTGAGGCCAAACAAGGACGAGCTGTGAGATCAGACCAGGGCCACGTGCTTTCTAACAGCTCCTCAGAGCTCCCATCAGCCCCTGCGGCCCACAGATAAGACCGCTGCTGCTGACTGACAGCTCAGCTGAAGCTGCTGTGTGGTTTCATGGTCTTGATTTGAATCTGACAGCAGATGATTAAAATCGGGGTCACATGATGCAGAAAGACTAAAAAACATTCATGTTCCCACAAACACATTCAGCTTGGTGGTGAATTTAGTAACACACACTGTTATCTGTTGTTTAACAGCTGGGATGAAAATGCACAACTACAAATCCACACAGCTCCTCAACTCTGATCCAACTCTTCAATGTGTTTGACTTCATTCAATAATGGAGCTGAATTTCTGCTGACTTTCATTCCTTTCCCACTCTGTCTTCTAACATGATGGATTTAGTTTGTCATGTTGTTCTTCATCATGTTTCCATCATGCAAACAAAGTCCTGTCAGTGTTCAGCTCTCAAACAGTTCACCTTCAGTTCCACTGACACACTGATGCCTGTGAATTCATCTCAAACTGACATTTTTATCAGTGCTGCAGTCTGTCCTTCACTCACATGGGTTGTTCTGGATCACATGGCTGGAACATGAGATTTCCTCTGACCCACAAACCCAACTACACTGCTGTCATTGTGCTGCTTATTGGGCTGTGAATGTTGTCAGAACAGCTTTTCAACAACAAGCTGAAGATGTGGCTGTTGTGCTGCTTTTGATTCACAGTCAGTGTAGACAATATGGAAAGTAGAGCTCAGGAGGTGCAGCTGAAGCTTTTGCTTCTTTCATCATTACTTATAGAGATGACACTGAAATGCTTTTGTATTCAGAGCTTTTATTGATTGTTTAAGGGTGACAGCTTCATGACACTTTCTCCAGTCTGACCCTCACTTGGAACACAATCAAACATACTGGGACATGTGGGAAAGGATCACAGTGTTCATACTGTACATATCTGAGAACATCCACAGGAAGACACTTTATCATTTACATGCTGATTCTGTCATTTTAACATCTTTCACAGTCAGATTTTTACTAGAAATGATGTTATACACTGTATGTTGACACGTAAAAAATAATCCCATTCTGCTTGTAAGCAGCTCTGAATAGAAACAACTATAACTACACTGTTATTACTGTATTATGTTGATGCATGAAAACAGCTGAATGATTGTGCTGGAAACACTGAGAACAGCCTGAAGATGTGGCTGTTGTGTTACTTTTGCTTCACAGTCAGTGTAGACAACATACAAAGCAGCTTCAAAGATACTTCCAGGTGAGGCGTGCAGAAAGCAGCTGTGAGCACCGTAACATACAATAAATACATTATTACTGACCTGGACACTGATACATTCAGATTCAGTTATCACATATATATAAAGGATCTGCAGGTCACTGCTTCTGTTTTCATTTACATTTCACGCAGCATTCATACAATCCATGTTTCCCACCATTGCCTGGGCTCTATGAACATGTGCTGCATATTATTTACAGTTAAGATCATAAAGCTGAAAAAGAGAGCAGAACAGCACACGTGATGACTGGTGACTGAGAACAGAGCACCATCGCTGCTGACATCACAAGAAGTGATGTCATCACTGATTATGACCTCACAGTTCTGCATGACATCACAATGGAAACATGTCATCAAAGGACATGACATCACTGTAGTTTATAAAAGGCTGAAAGACAAACCGCCTGAAAAACAACACTTACTTAAAAAGTCCTTTTTGAGTCAAACCAAAATATCCTCTCCTGTACTTCTGTGGGGTGACAGAGTAGATGAAGAGATTCTGGAGAATGAGTCTGAGGGTTCCTACATATTTCCCTTTGAAAGTGGCAAAGAGCAAAGTTCTGAGGAAGCCGCCAACAGGCCAGAAGATGCAGAATCATCCCCAGGCCTCTGCAGCTCAACACAGCAAGAGGAAGTTTACAGACTCAGGAACCTCTCCCACTCCCTCTGTGGGCTGCACTCAGAGGGAATGGACTCCCTCCAAGGCCTCTGCTGCCACCAATTATGGCTCAGAGAAGTTTAAGGGGGAATTTCTGCTTCCAGAGTAAAAGGAAAGTTTCAAGTAAAGGTTTAATTCCAGCAGCCTTAAAACTCTGTGGTGGACTGATCAAATCCAATGTGGAGGTGTGGATTTAGGGGAAAACCTCCTCGAACAGTCCGGTGTAATTGGGTCTAAAATATATGTTGATGGTTCAGAAGACTTTATTTTTGTTGTCAGCTCAGAGAGCTCGACTGGGTAATAATAATAATAATGTGGCTCAAGCAAAGCTTGGATGATAAGAATGGTTTTATGAACTTCTGAGGAATAAGTCGTATTTAAATGAGCAATAACTGTCTGATCTAAAATGCACTCAGATAAAGATCAAGTCCATGCATTCATTCATGCAAGATGTGTTTATACCACATTAAAGGATCATGAACTAAACGTTTCCAATCAGCTGAGCCGTCATTTCACCTTCCTCAGTTCAAAATTGACAGAAAATACAAACTCCATGCACAAACACTGCTTTAGATTGATTTCAGAGGTGAAACTGCTGCAGCTGCTGGTCAGAAAGAAGCAACCTGAACCTGAGTAAGTTTCAAAGTAGGTTTCACTCTCCACTTTAAACTTCTAGAAAGATATAGCAGTGTAGAAGTTTGCATTTTGGGGATTTTATGTTACTTTTGGCTTGTTTTTTAACCCGTTAGTATTAATGTATCTGTGATACTATTTTTTTTTTTAAAGTGAGTGAAATTTCTCTATTTGGTGCAGCTAACATGAACACATGACAGATCGGCAGTAAAACTCCTTTTACAACATTAAATAAGAGGCGTCTGTGAGGTGAATATGGAGCTCCTGGTTGCATCAGGCAGGTCTTTGTCTCCTAAACTCTGTTTAGAGTTTTTCTGTGTGAAAGCAGCTGAAACTCTAAATGATGAAGATGTTTGATGTGTCTCACCTGCAGGAATCGTGAGCAGCGTGAAAACGTTCAGCAGGACAAAGACGGTCAGAATACACTTCGTCATGGTTCACCTGGAGACAAACAGACAGATGTTAACATGTGGCATCAGAGCAGCAGCTGAATCAGCATGATGATCAGCTGTCATTTCACATCTTTATGGTCCCACCAGAGGACAACAAAGCGTGAACCGTCTGTACTTAAACTGTAATCTGACCTTGAAGACTCTTTGTATTTGTTAGTTCCACATTTGACCCTAATCAGTGTAAAATGAAAACGTTTTAACAGCTTAAAACATATTTAAAGTGGCTGATTGTTAGTTCTGCCAAAGCTATGGTACCTGGTTCTGGTTGTGGGTCCTGGTCCTGGCTGTGGCTCTGTGGTTGGGTGCTTTCAGCTCTCAGTCTGGTGTGTTTGAAGGTTTCTGCCCAGTTTTCCCTCCTCATGCCTGATCTGAGCTCTCAGCTGCTGTTTTTCACAGCAGGACGACACTCGACTTCATGAGGCTGCTAAAACAGCAGCTTCATTGTTTTAGTGACGTTTCCAGTCCAGTTGGTCGCGGGACAGACATCAGACCGCTCAGAAAAACACAACCGCTGTGAGAGAAAGATTTTCACCTTTGCAGCATTTTGCTTTGAACCTCTTAAAAACTAATGTGTTGAATGTTTACAGCAGGAAAACCAAGAATATTGTCAACTCTTGAATATCTGAATAACATCAGTGATTAAACATCAGTGTCTGGATCATCACACGTGCGCGACCTTCCAGCTGTTTTTCAGCTTCCAGGAAGTCTTGTCTGTGATGGATCCTGATAGAAAAGCATGACTCAGTTATTTCAGAATAAAACTCTCTCTGCAGAAACAAGTTTTGTTTTAACGGAGAGGTGGAAGATTTACACATTTAATGGGGTAAATAAGTCCAGTCAGATATCAATATATGATCCAAATCTTCAACAATCAAACCAACAACAATGTTGTAACATCTCTGTGAAACATCAGCATCAGATTCATTGAATCATTTACGCTTTAAGGAAGCACAGCTGCATTTAGGTTGAAGTTCAGCTTTATTATTGTGAATAATTAGCAGAGAAGACAGACAGGAAACAGAACAAATAGAATGAAAACAATATTTAGAGTAGATAACACCATATTAACACAAACACTCAGTTCTGCTGCTTTCTTTATATGATCCATGTTTTTTTAAAAGCTTTTGAAACAAACTAAAACACATTTGAATAGAAAGACACATCTACCCCCCCCCCCCCCCCCCCCCAACAATTTGACCCAATTTTCTGAGGTCTTAGTGAGATGTATGAGACAGGCTTTGGTCAAACTCTCTGCTGGTGTCATCACAGAGTCATCACGCCTATGACAAGTTAACCAGGGGCAGGAAGAAAGTTTTCGAACAGAACTCGACTGTCTCTGACAGAACTGAGTAATTCTATCAGTTTAAACCAGAGTCCTGAAACATTGGAGCAGAATCAGTGAAGATCTGTCAGCAGGTTGGAAATTCATCTTGGCTGATTGCAGCTCAGTGATTCCTCTCTGATATCACAGTTTGTCACATGTGCAGCAAACTAACTGCAGCTGACATGAACTGAATGGTCTCAGTGGAAGGGAGCTGCAGAGAAACACAACATACTGATATTCTGTGTGAAGCTTTGACTGGAAACACACAGAAAAACAACATCCTGGAAGAATGGCAGCTTCCATCTTTAAAGGACTGCAAGAGGAAGAAGTTTCCAAGGAATCATTTAGAAGAGTTTCAAACAGAAACTGACTGAATCCATGAATCTGAAAAGGTGTTTCTGAGTGAAAGAGACAGACATGTACAGACTGAACTATCTGTTCAACAGTGATTCTCTGACAGGAGGAAACTCTTTATACTCAGCACAGAGACACTGAGGAAACAGGTGAACATAACCTGAACCCAAATCCAGGATGCAGAGGTTCTTCAGTGAATGTGGTGTTGAAGGTGTGGAGGTGGATCAGTGTGTCAGAGGAGACTCTGTAGAAGGACAGAGTGCCAGCAGGATGGTCCACATACACTGCTGCTCTGTGAGAGACAGAGGAGGCGGAGGAGGAGGAGGAGGGGATGGGTGTTTCTCGGTTATTGTACCTGACAGAGTAACCAAAATAATCAGAGCAGCTCAGATGCCAGGACTGATCATTGTATCCAAACATACAGTCTCTGTCTCCTCTCCTTCTGATTCCTCTGTAACTCACTGATATATAAACTCCTCCTCTCCACTCGACCTCCCAGTAACAGCGACCAGTCAGAACATTTGTACACAGTAGCTGACACCACTCATCAAATCTGTCTGGATGATCAGGATATGACTGAAACTCCTCCACATGTGTCACCTTCCTGCTGTTGTCAGACAGTTTCAGTTTTCTGTTCACTGTGTTTGTGTCGATTGTGAGTTGACAGGAATCTGATGGAGAGAACAAACACAATCCAGCTGCAGTTATTGATCTATCATCTGTTCACTTTGATCAATGAGTGATGTGACTACGGCTGGGTATATAACTTTGGTTCTTTTAAGGCACCAACCAAAATGCTTCGGTAGTACCGCTTATCAAAACATGCCTCGTCTTTCGGTGCCATGTTTTGGTACCCAGAGATTGATCAATGTGATGAAGAACTGATCATGCTACCCTCGATTGGCTGTATTAACGTTACACTTTGCAACATTCAGGAAAATATGGTTACACCCACAGACGGGATTCACGTGTATCTGCGTCAGGAACTGTAGTTGTGTGCATGTTGTCAAACCGGTTAAACAATGCCACTCCATTTCACCAAGATTGACGCCAATAGTGCGCTATGCAACATATGCCAAAAAGTATTTGTTGCTAAGGAAAGCAACACGACTAATTTAATTAATTATTTTACCGTGCACAAAATCAATTTAGGAGCAGAAAGTTGCTCCGTGTTTTACTGCAAGAAGGTCTGACCGCAACCATCCTCCTCTCAGCATTCAGCACAGATCCTGCTTCATCTAAGAGTACAGAGGACGGCACAGTGTGTGGCATTTTAAAGTAAATTTAAGGTAAATTAACGTTCAGCGAAATCTGGCAGTAATCTTAATGTTACTGCAACTTTCATACGTGCAGAAAGCAGACATGTTGACTTTTCTGAAGAAAAACTGTTCAGTGAAAAGTATCCTCGGTATGTAGGATTAGACGTAGTATTAGACACCAATCTGTCACTTGTTTGCAACTGTTTTGCAGTGGAAATTATTTGTTGTTAATTTTTTCCATAAGAAAACTGCTTGGATTGGAAAAATACTGAGCTGAAAAATAAAACTGAAGATTTGTACTGTTATGTGGAATGTAATTTCCTTTTTGTTAGAATTGATATAATAAAATTGGTATCGGTATTGGTACCGGAATCGAAATTTTTTTATTGATACCCAGCCCTAGATGTGACAGTGTGAAGATGGTTGGATGTCATGAATCAGATGAAGAACACACTTACACTTCCTCAGACCTGGTGTCAACCATCGTTCTCCAGCAGGCTCCACCCTGAAAGGAGGAGGGGGGTCAGAGGTCAGAAAAAGGAGGAAAGAAAATAAAGTGATGAAAGAAAAGAACAATGGGCCTCATGCAAGAACATTTTTGTATTTTTATTCTAAATTTCTCTCACTTTTTTCGGAAAAAGGTCTCGTACGAACACGCCATGTCAGATTCAACAAACGCTCTTAACTTTGGAAAAAGTGTGTACACGACCTGCGTAAATAGGCGCATTCGGACACAGAGTTCTAGGAACGCAGTTCTATGAACTGTCCACCTCGAATTTAGTCATTTCAGTTTCATTTTGCATTTGCACATAAGTCGGGGACCTTGGTCGGGACTGATGTGACGTAACCGTCTGCGACAGTGACGTGTTACTGTAGCGCCACTCAACAACAAAACAAAACCCACGAAAAGTAAGGAGAGAAGAAAACAAAACAACAACACCAAGAAGCTAACATGTAGAGCGAGGAATCCACCGTGTTTACGGTCTGCATGACGGTGATATTAATCATGGATGATCACATCAGGCGTCTCAGATGGAGGCTGGAAGAGCACACAGAGAGTCAGGAGATGAAGAATCGAGCAGCAGGTGATACTTCTTCGTTTCATGAAGGAAAGAAGGAGAGCAGAGCGCCGCAGACAAAGGAGACGACATGCAAGTTTAACTTATTAAACATGCGTCGTTTGTTACATGTCATATGAATAAATATTTCAGACAAGTGGCATAGCTACCAACCACCAAACACCTACGTCATGTGTTTCTATGGAACCCAGAAAGGACCCTGCCTCGGAGAAGGAGCTAAAATGGTTCTAGGAACTGAGGGCCGTGGTCCCGAGTTCCTGTATGTCCGATTGCGCGAAAAAACAGCCCTATTCCTGAAAAGGTTATAGGAACTGCAAAATGTTCCTACAGTGGGAATGCGCCTATTGATGAATGTGCACGTGCACGAGGATAGTATATTTGCATATTCCATGCCCAGCATAATACCATATAAGGCTACGTTTCCGTTCTCCTGTGTCAGGAAGTGTTGAGTCGTGAGAATGACATTAAGGCGCAAATAGAACAACTTTACGGGCTCTTTGATTGAAGTTCTGCTTTCAGAGATCCAAAAAGGAAAATCTGTCATTTTTAGCAGTGTCACCAGTGGAATTATGGGACCTGCTAAAGCGAAGAAAGTAATTACGACTGCTGTTAATTCCGTGTCACCTGTAGTTCGTAATGTCACAGAAAAAAAAGAAAAAATGGCTTGATATGAAAATGGTTTAAACATTTTTTTAAACATCTCGCCATGGGCAGGCGCTCGATGACTGCAGCTAAAGCCGTGAAATCATTTGTTGCCTCATCATGATGGCACTTTGATGGGGCGGTCCATGAGGGAGGTCTTCTGGCACCACACCTTCTGGTCTGCCTGGGCTGGTTCAGGTAGTGGGAGAAACTTGTTCATGGCAATATTGCGCCAAAAGCAGCATGCCTTCCATAGAGCAGCCCTCCCCCCTCCCCGCTGTATCACGACACACCAGGCCTTCAGCTCACAAGTGCGCTCCACAACAGCAAAGGTGCTTTGACACGTCTATTTGTGCAGTCTATTGCTCCGACTATGTTTGGCAGTCCAGTCAAGGCACTGGCCTTGTTATATACAGAGTCAAATTAACCTTCAATTAGTGCATTATTTAATTAGTACATTATTAAGCGGACTACATAACTCCTACGACAGGTCTGGATCACTCGTAAATTCTGGTCGTACCTGAAAGAAAACTTAAAATACGAAAACATTGGTGAATGTGCAGATTCTCTTAAATAACTCATACGCACGACTTAAGAACAAATCTGTTTATACAACAGTTCTTGTATGAGGCCCAATGGATGCAAGGAAATCTGTCTGAGCTCCTGCTGAAGTTGAGAAGCACCAAATGTTGTCTGCAGTCAGATTATGGAGATGAAGTTTCTGTCTCTGAATTCAATTCTTCAAGTTTGGAAGAATTTTCACTTTGATTTTTCACTCATTTCTGAATCCAAATATGAGCTTTAAAACTTCTAATAAAATCACTTCAGTTTCTGACATCATGGTCTCTCCTGATGGTCACATTGTTTCTGCTGACTCCTCCTCTCAGTATGTTCCAGGGCAGCCAAACATCCAGATCCTTTCTCAGACCCATTGGTCCATCTGAATGCTGCACAGCCAGCCAAGGGAAGACATTCATCTAGAAAAGTTAGACTAGAAACACTCCCCTCATTCCAGCCTCCATACTGAACATTAAAGGCTCACAATAAGATCAGAGGAGAATCTATAGTCATTGGAAGTATATCAGCTGCCAGGTGTTGTGATTTTATTGATGAGAATCAGAATAATTTATTTCAGCCTGATCACTTTACAGGAATCTGAAACAGACCAAAAAGCCTCCAGCCTCTTCCTCTCCTTCCCCCAGTGTCCCTCTCTTCCTGTTTCTCTGGAATTCCCTGGATAGTGTTTATTGGATTGTCTGCAACATTTTCTTTTTTTTTCTTCATCCCAGCCAGAGATGGGATGAAGAACAATCAAACACAGCTCCAGTTCAACTTTGGTCTACTTGGTTCTCATCTGGAAGGACGGTCAGAACCACAGAAGGGCAGAACTCTTTGGACCTGGTACTGTGTGATCTCTGAGAAAGCTCATCTGCTTCCACAGTCTGACTGCTACACACTACACTAACACAATGACATCAGCCACTGGGACACACAAACACAGTCAGATGCAGAGCTTTCTGGCCTTAAGACGAGCATCAGCTGTGGAGGAACACCTGAGCACAGAGACTGAACAGCAACACAGAACCACGTTAACAGAGGACACACTCAGTGCACACACACTGGCCACTGAGACGGGCCTCTATCAGAGATCATGGCTCCCTGTGGAGCAGAGAGGATGTACACAGTCCAACAGCAACACTGTGGAGACACAGCTACACTTTCTAACACAATGTGACTCATTCTAACAGCTGCCTGAAAAGGATCTGAAGAAATGTCCCTTCATATACCCACAGTTCTCCTTCTGCCCAGCACGGACAAACTGCCCGTTCTGTTAGGAGAAATGAAGCAGAGCTGGACCAGGCTTTGTCTCTGCTGTGGATGGCTTCAGAGAGCTGTGTGGAGAACCAAGGACTGGATCCGGTTCTGATTCTGTGCTTTTATAAGGGCCACATCTGTCAGCAGGAACATTCAAACACTGTGAAAAGTCTTCCAGAGTCACGGCAGGATCAGTAACAGAGAATATATGATCAGAGTCATTTCAAACATCCTGAAGATTCAAATGCTTCTCATTTCCTGTACTGACCATTAGAGACTGAGTGATTTTAGCGTCTCTGATACAGGTGATTGTGAAGATCCACAAATATCTGCTGTTTCTGTTCAACCAGTGTTTCTGCTGTGAGCAAAGGAAAAAGGCTCCTACATGTGTGATTGTTCATGTAACACTCAGCAGGAAGCAAAAACACAGGGCTGAGTGCAGGACAGAGAACATGTTTCCAGCTCTTCCTCCTCTATCAGACATTGTGTGTGGCTGCAGCAGGCCTCTCCATACCCGAGTTTGTGTGGATCCTTCAGTGCAGCCGTCAGCAGCTTCACTCCTGAGTCTCCTGGATGGTTGTAGCTCAGGTCCAGCTCTCTTAGATGGGAGGGGTTGGAGGTCACAGCTTCAGCCAGAGAAGCACAGCCTTCCTCTGTGATCAGACAGCCTGACAGGCTGCAGACACACAAAACAACACAGAAACTCTGAGAGAACTGCTCTGAAACTGAAGCTGAATATCATTAAATGTTCAGAGAAACTGGAACTCTCTCACATTACTGACTTTGTGTCTTCATAAATCTAAGTTAGAATCAAACTACACACACATGGATGAACCTGATTTCCTATTTTAGCCAGAAATACATGCAGACACTCCCCTACTGAGTCCTTTTCAGATAAAATATGGTCTGCACCACAGTGAGAGCAGCAGTAAAGAAGAAGCTGATTTAACAAATGTGAAACTGAGACGCTCATCAGTGAAGCAGAGAAAATTAAATCTGTTTTATTTGCTGATCTTAGTTCTGGAAACAGAAGAAAAGCTGCTGGATGGAAAAAAAAGAAACAGAAGAATCAACTCTGTAAAGTCTGAACAAAGGACCCTGCAGAGGTAAAAAAAGAAATGGTGGCATCATAAACGAGTCAACACATCAGGTGGCAGAAGGACAGTATCGGGGCGATGGGCTGAGGACCGGTGTTGTTCCAAAAAGTGATGGTCCACCAGAAACTGGTCTGATTCTGTGGGAGCGTGTGCAGGCTGTTGGAGCTGTATCACTCCATGTATTTACCTCTGCTGCTTCAGTGCTTTGGATCAAACTGTTACAACGTTCAAACACACATCATTTTATGTCTGGGCTTATAATAAAGGGATGTCTTTGTGAAACTTTGAACTTTGCTTCCAATTAAGCTGATTTTTGGTGGCAGAGTTTCAGAGTTGATTAGAACCAGGTCTACATTAAAGCTTAATGTGATTGGAGCTGTATTAAGACATTGTTTCCAATGTTCTGGCTGTGTGTGTGTCTTATCCTTAATGTTTACAACGTGTACTGTAACTGAATTGTACTGTGTTGAATAGAATTAACAGATTGAATGTACATGGTATTAAACATATATTGTTAATGGGAGTTTCCTTTCAGTCGATTCAACACATGTAGGATGGGATATCATGCCCTGGCAGAAGACACCTCGAGTCACGCCTTCAGGCAAATGACGTGTGAGTCAGCCCCACTTGCATTGTATATACAGTCATCAGGAATGACTCCTCAGTTCTTATGCTCTTCACTTCGCTAAGAACGCCTCTGTTGATTTCAGACTCCCTAGTTTCTGCTAGTTAGCCTTGTTCTCCCTTAAGGCTACAGCGAACTCTGAATTACCACTCTTGTTGGTGTTAGTCACTGCTTCAGCTGGTTTCAGGTTGTCATTTTGGTGACAAGCTTACTGTCTCGCTATGAGCACCAGGCTAAAATAGTGAAGCAAAACTCCTCTATTCGCCCCTGTCCTCAGGGGTGCAGTTTATTGCTTAATGAGAAGGACCAGCATGAAGCGTGCCCCGTCTGTCTGGGGATCGTCCACGCCAGGAAAGCGTTGATGGAGCCTGAGGCTTGTGCGTTCTGTCGCCAGCTTCCGTGCTCAACCCATCGAGACTCATTTTCAGTTGGAAGCAGAATGACAGTGATTAGTAACATTATTCCCTTAAATTCTTACAGCATGATGAAAACTGCTTTAAAGACATAAACACAACAAATATTTCATGATTTCATTCTCACGGTACATGCAATACATAAAATCTTGATGAGTCACAAAATACTAGAAATGATGGTAAATGGACTTTTCTAGTCTAACTGACCACTCACATGTGTGGGGTGAGTGGCCGCATTCACTGGGAGGCAACGTGGGGTTCAATGTCTTGCCACTTGCCAAGGACGCTTCGACAAGCAACGGAGTCAAACCACCGACCTTCCGATTGGTGGGCGACTGCTCTTCCTCCTGAGCTACAGCCGCCCCTTATTTAAGTATGAATCTTATTGACAAGCATACCTCACAACACTCCACAAGGAATGCACACAATAGATATGATGGTCCTTTTAGTCATTAAATGTGCAAATTGGAAAATCCGATAGTTTCTTCAATCATCAAACATATAACAACGGGTACAAATATGAAAGCCTTTATTGTGCAAATTAAGTGCTATATGGAGATAATAGTGCGACAAGCATTGTTCACCTGCCAGCTGTCTTGAAGGCTGTGCCAAAATACTTATGGAGCTAATGAATGGGAAAAACTTAATTTGTACAGGTGTGTAGGGTTTCCACGTCACATACGGTTCACATTACAAACCTCAAATTATTTAAGATGTTACAGAATAAAATAAACTTTATGTTCATAATCCATCCCATGTTATTAATTTTATAATAAAAAAATAGCAGCACAAACAGAAATCTTAATGTGGTCCTTAGCAGTTTGCCAGATGACAACTACGACGTATTGTCCTCAGGTCAATGTACCGCCACCGCTGCTGCGCCAGCAAGCCAAGATGACACATCATTCATCTTGCTGTATCGTTGTCCCCTCCTCCTGCTCAAAAAGCTCTGAAGCAGAGATACATCAGCTGGATACATGGACAATCACTCGTTGCCATACAGGCAAAGTTTGATCTGAGGAAGAAGCAGACCGAAGTGCTGCGTAGTGTTATTACCAGACGCGATGTGAGACCCACAGCAGTGAGTGCTCACAAACCTGCAGTACCGCCGCCTCCCGTGAAGAGGGCAGCATTCTCCGTGGGTACAGGGTCCCAGTCAATGAAGCCGCAAAACCCTGGTAAAATTTCCTTCCGGTCAGCCTATGCTCGCAGAGAGACGACTTCTTGCGAGAAGAACCCACAGACCTTCCAGCTGTGGAACTGCACAGACAAGAGCTTCAGCTGCAGGGAGACGTGGCTACCCCACAACTGCTGCCACCCAAGAGGCTCCATCTTTGTTCAGTTCTTGGACCGTGTCCCAAAAGACATTGTGTTCCCCTGACACAGTGTCTCAAGCTCAATTTCCCCTCTCACACAAGTGTACTTATGTTGCCTCAAGTTGCCCTCAGTTCGGGTGTATTAGCATTAGGGACTCATAGCAAAAGTTACCTATGCTTGTGTAAACGTTCCAGATGTTTCAATAAAGAGTGCATTTTGTATTGAAAAAGTCTGTGCGTGACCGAGAGGACAGTCAGCCAATGTTGTCCACACAAAGATCACCTCTAACAGTTCTACAGGTCAGTTGCTTGGCAGCCTGCCTGCTTCTCTGGTGCACATTTGCGCCCACTCCGTGGATAGCAAGAACCGTTGCTATGGGTTACCGGCTACATTTCCGACATGAAACCAGCGCATTACATTTGAGTTGTAAATTAATGTTTTGTAGGAAACTGAGCAGTGGGAGTTCTGGGAGAGGAAATAAACTCTCTGTTGGAAAAGAAAACAATACAAGTTGTTCCCACCTTGGAGGCAAACAAAGGCTGCTACAGCCGTTATTTCGTTGTTCCAAAGAAAGGAGGGGGGCTCCGCCCTGTTTTGGACTTGCGAGTGTTGAACAAATACAGAGGAACGTACAAGTTCAGGCAGCTGCTGAACGCAGTCGGCCCGGGAGATTGGTTTGCAACAATCGATCTCACAGACGTTTACTTTCCCATAGTAATTAATCCAGACTACAGACAGTTTCTGAGGTTTGTGTTCGAGGGCATTGTCCTATGGATCCCTGGTGGGGCCCTTCGGTCTGTCGCTCGCTCCTTGCACCTTTACGAAGTGTGTTGAAGCAGCGCTAGCTCTCCAAAGAGGGGTATCGGCATCCTAGCATATCTGGACAATTGGGATTTCACAGAGAGTTCCAGAGAGCAAGTTGCAGCACACTTATCGCTTGTTTGGTCTCACATCCAGACGATGGGGTTTTCTGTGAATTCTCAGAAAAACTCACTGATCCCAAGTCAGCAGCACAGAGAGTGCATGTCTTGCATTCAGTTTCCATCAGATGGCTCTAAGGTGACTTTATGCCCAAATGCAGCTTTCTTACCTCAAGTTATTCCATCTGACTACAGCTTCATTATTATGGAGCTCTTAAGTTTCTACTCCCCTCCTTTTGAAACTGAGGAGCAGAGGTGGTTACATTCCCTGTGCCCAGTGCATTCGTTGCATGCTGACATTGACCGCAAACAGATTGTGTGTTTGTGTGACCAGTTGTTTGCATGTTTTGTCCATCCAGCCAGGGGCAAAGCTCTGTCTCGGCAGAGACTGTCTCATTGGATTGTAGAAATTATTTCTCTACCTTACAGCAGCAGGGGTCTCGCTCCACCTCTTGGTGTCAGAGCTCATTCAACCAGGGGCGTGGCAGCATCATGGCCCTGTTTAGAGGAGTTTCTGTGGGTGATGTCTGTGCTGCAGCCAGTTGGTCATCATCACACACTTTTGTTCGGTTCTAAAGCTTGGATGTGACAGGCCCTTCCGTCGCTCAGGGTGCTGGTTCTGACCCAGGTGTGACGGCTGCTTTGCAGGGTGTGTATATATGTCCTTTACTATATGGGTTGTACTGAGTGAATCGACTGAAAGGGAACGCAATGTCATGCATATAAGGTAAGTTAGAAGGAACGAGGTACAACACTTGTTTACAACTTGTTTGCCCCGCCCATCAGTTGGGCTCAGGAGGACAACTCACTCAAATAACTTTGCATGAATCTTCATTGTACATTTTTGGATGATAACACAGCCCAAAGAAAACTGACCAAATGACCCAAAAAAGACTTTCCAGATTCTTCCAGGTTCAGGTTGTGGGCCAGGTTCCAGATTCAGGTAAATCCCTGTGGTGTCAGAGGCCAAAAGCTGCTGTAACAATCATACAAAGACCATCCACAGGTGTTCTGTTAGCTGTTCATAAAAACAGTTTGATGAATCCTGACCTGAGTGTTTCCAGTCTGCAGTTTGGATTCTTCAGTCCAGCAGACACCTGCTTCACCCCTGAATCCTGCAGGTTGTTGTTACTCAGGTCCAGTTCTGTCAGACTAGAGGACTGGGAGCTGAGAGCTGAGGACAGAGCTGCACATCCTTCATCTGAGAGGTTACAGCTACTCAGTCTGAGGAGACAATTACAGAGAAAAAGAACAGTTGGGATCAGAATGAATCATCTCTAATGCCGACTGTGGACTGAAAGACCACTTATAGGGAACATCAGGTTTATAAGCCTGCGATCATGTCCATGCGGTGGTTTTTAATGCTCAAAGACACATCAAGAGTGAAACATGGAGTCCACATGGTGGCTGAGCCTTTTCACTTTGGAACTGCATCTTATCAGAGACAGTCTCAGAATCTGATTCAAACAGCAGAGGGTTTCATGGGGAACAAACTTTAGGAACTAATCCCATCAGATTGATGGTGGGGCTGACTTCAGAGCTTCAGGCAGAACATTTATCAGCACATCATTCCCTTTGTGATAATGCAATCATCTCCGTGATGTAATCTCAATGTCATTATTTCACAAATCATCTGAGAGGAGAGACAGGTGAAGTGGAGATTATTGTACTGGCGCTGACAACAGCTCATTTTATTGTCTGGACATTAACAGCTTCACAAATGTGTTAATCTGTCTAAATACTTTGTCTCGTCATTTCCTGTTTTATTTTGAAAAATCACTAACTTTCCCCTCTCGTTTCAAGTATCTTGCCCTTCCTCCCGTGTCAAGTGTCTGATTGTCTTCCCTGATTCCCAAGTGTTTCCACCTGTTCCCCTTGGTCCCTCATGTGTTCAAATAGTCTGTGTTTCCCTTGTCTTGTGCCAGTATGTTGCCTCTTGCCATGAGCCTCAATCTAGCCTTCTTGTCACAGTCTCGCCTCAAGCCTGCAGTCGAGCGACTCTCCTGCAGAGCATATTTATTTGTAAATTATTCACAGTCATAGCTTATGTATTTATTAAATCCATGGTAAGTGTTTCATAGCCTGTTTTGTTCCTCCCGTTTGGAGAGATTTTTGGTTTGATAATATTTAATAGAAACCTCTGCTAGCGGAGCCACTTATTTATTGTTCTTGAAAGGTTTTGTGCCGCCATTAAAGGCGAGTTTAAGATTACAGCTAATGTTTCATAATGCCTCTGTTTTTTCGGGTCGGGTCGTGGGGGCAGCAGCTTGAGCAGAGAAACCAGACGTCCCTGCCACTTCCTCCAGCTCTTCTGGGGGGACCCCGAGGCGTTCCCAGGTCAGCCGAGAGACATAGTCTCTCCAGCGTGTCCTGGGTCTCCCCCGGGGTTTCCTCCCAGTGGGAAGTGCCCGGAACACCTCCCCAGGGAGGCACCCAGGGGGCATCCTAACCAGATGCCCGAGCCACCTCATCTGGCTCCTCTCAATGCAGAGGAGCAGCGGTTCTACTCCGAGCCCCTCCCGGATGACTGAGCTTCTCTCCCTATCTCTAAGGGAGAGCCCAGACACCCTGCGGAGGAAACCCATTTCGGCCGCTTGTATTCGCAATGTCATTCTTTCGGTCACTACCCACAGCTCGTGACCATAGGTGAGGGTAGGAACGTAGATTGACCAGTAAATCGAGAGCTTCGCCATCTGGCTCAGCTCCTTCTTCACAACGACGGGTCGGTGCAGAGCTCGCAACACTGCAGACGCCGCACCGATCCGCCCGTCAATCTCACGTTCCATTCGTCTCTCACTCGTGAACAAGACCCCGAGATACTTGAACTCCTCCACTTGGGGAAGGATCTCATTCCCGACCCGGATAGAGCATTCATAGAGACTATATGAAGCTGAAACAGCAGAGAAACCTGACCTGAGAGTTTCCAGGTTACAGTGTGGACTCTGCAGTCCATCAGACAGCTGCTTCACTCCTGAGTCATAGATACTCAGGTCCAGTTCTGTCAGACTGGAGGACTGGGAGCTGAGAGCTGAGGACAGAGCTGCACATCCTTCATCTGAGACGGTACAGCTACTCAGTCTGAGGAGAAAATAATTAAATCAGTAGTAATCTGTGACTTTCTCTCCTATAAAAATAACAGCAGTATATTCATACACATCCCTCTATATCTGTACTTACACAGTCCTGGCAGCATGGGCGGGCATTGGGGAGCCATGCCCACCCATGGAGTCAGCTGTGCCCTGGACTAAAAGCAAAGTTTTCTGTTTATTTTATTTGGGTTTTGTTTTTTTCGTATGAGTAGCCATCTTTTAAACCTATCTATATTGATTTGTCAATCATACAATCCGACCAACGAATTAAGGCAACGTGTTAGCCAATTACAAAGCTTATGGTCTGGTCGTCAGAGCAGTAAATTGCCACTTATTACTGCAAGTAATAAACATGGATATACAAAATTATTTACACAAAAATACAAGGACAACTGACATTAGAGATAACAATCATGCTGAGAGGGTTAGCTATGGCAGCTAGGGAGGACGAGTAGCAGCGCCAAGCAGCGTGACTCATCCGAATGTAATAAATGTGAGTGACGACAACAACCAAGGTTCATGACAAAATTACAGCTACGATGAAGAGCAACAGGCCATTGCAGCTTAGTGACCTTGGCACAGAAAATCCCCAAGGACCATTCATGTAGAACTTTTCACAGGGAAATAATAAATTAGAAAATTCTGCTGTAGAATGACCTGTTCTTGTTTCTGAATGAGTGGAAGGGCAGGGTTTTAAGGTTTCACACAGTCAACTACCGTCACCTGGCTGCCACTCTACTAAAAGTGGTTAAACCGGGTATGTACTTACAGAGCTTTGTTGGAGGCTTTGACCACTGGTAGCAGCCTCAGAAGAGCCTCCTCTGAAGCGGAGTATTTCTGCAGGTCAAACACATCCAGATCTTTCCCTGATGACAGTAAGATGAAGACCAGAGCTGACCACTGAGCAGGAGACAGTTCATCTGTGGAGAGACTTCCTGAACTCAGGTAACGTTGGATCTCTTCCACTAGAGAACGATCATTCAGTTCATTCAGACAGTGGAACAGATTGATGCTTCTCTCTGTAGACAGATTCTCACTGATCTTCTCCTTGATGAAATCGACTGTTTCCTGATTGGTCTGTGAGCTACTTCCTGTCTGTGTCAGCAGGCCTCGTAGGAGACTCTGATTGGTCTGCAGTGAAAGACCCAGGAGGAAGCGGAGGAACAGGTCCAGGTGTCCATTTGGACTCTGTAAGGCCTTGTTCACAGCACTCTGGTAGAAGAGAGTCTCTTTTCGTGTTTTTGTTTCCTGAGACTTTGATTGTTCTTCCATCAGGTTGACTTCAGAGTTGATGAAGGCCAGATGGACATGAAGAGCAGCCAGAAACTCCTGAACACTCAGATGGATGAAGCAGAATACCTTCTCCTGGTACAGCCCTCTCTCCTCTATAAAGATCTGTGTGAACACTCCTGAGTACACCGAGGCTGCTGAGATATCGATGCCACACTCTGTCAGGTCTGATTCATAGAAGATCAGGTGTCCTTTCTGCAGCTGCTCAAAAGCCAGTTTTCCCAGAGACTCAATCATCTTCCTGCTCTCTGGAGTCCAGTGTGGATCTGTCTCAGCTCTTCCTTCATACTTGACCTTCTTCACTTTGGCCTGAACCACCAGGAAGTGGATGTACATCTCAGTCAGGGTCTTGGGCAGCTCTCCTACCTCTCTGGTTTTCAACACATCCTCCAGAACTGTAGCAGTGATCCAGCAGAAGACTGGGATGTGGCACATGATGTGGAGGCTTCGTGATGTCTGGATGTGGGAGATGGTCCTGCTGGCCTGCTTCTTATCTCTGAATCTCTTCCTGAAGTACTCCTCCTTCTGTGGGTCAGTGAACCCTCTGACCTCTGTCACCATGTCAACACAGTCAGGAGGGATCTGATTGGCTGCTGCAGGTCGTGTGGTTATCCAGAGGCGAGCAGAGGGAAGCAGTTTCCCCCTGATGAGGTTTGTCAGCAGCACATCCACTGAGGTGGACTCTGTAACATCAGTCAGGGGCTCCTTGTTGTGGAAGTCCAGAGGAAGTCGACACTCATCCAGACCGTCAAAGATGAACACAACCTGGAACTCTTCAAAGCTGCAGATTCCTGCTTCTTTGGTTTCAGTAAAGAAGTGATGAACAAGTTCCACCAAGCTGAACTTTTTCTCTTTCAGCACATTCAGCTCTCTGAAAGTGAATGGAAACATGAACTGGATGTCCTGGTTGGCTTTGCCTTCAGCCCAGTCCAGAGTGAACTTCTGTGTTAAGACTGTTTTCCCAATGCCAGCCACTCCCTTTGTCATCACTGTTCTGATTGGTTCATCTCTTCCAGGTGGGAGTTTAAAGATGTCTTCTTGTCTGATGGTTGTTTCTGCTCTGCCTGCTTTCCTGGATGCTGTTTCAATCTGTCTGACCTCATGTTCATCATTGACCTCTCCAGTCCCTCCCTCTGTGATGTAGAGCTCTGTGTAGATCTGATTCAGAAGGGTTGGGTTTCCTGCTTTAGAAATCCCCTCAAACACACACTGGAACTTCTTCTTCAGAGCAGATTTATGTCGGCAAACTGGGTCAAAAAGTTCTAAATAAACCCGACAAATAAGATCAGTCAATAATATACACAGAAAATCTTCAAACTTTTTATTTATCTGAGAATTTGAACATGTGTTGTTCTGTGTGTTGAGACATCAGTAAATGTGTCATTTATCCAGAAGGTTAAATCTTTAGAGAAATCCTCTTACTGCTCTGCAGACGGTCAGCCAGCTCCTCCTGCTTCATTCTCCCCAGGAAGTGAACTGTGATCTTCACTAACACCTCTCTGCTGCTGCTCTTGTCTTCATCCTCATCCTCCCTCTGTCTCTCTAAGCATTCTGGGTAATCTGGACTCAGAACCTTCTGCATCTTCTTCAGCTCCTCCTTCACAAAAGTGACCATGTTGTCCTCCAGCAGCTGGAACAGAATACTATATGAATGAGCCAATCAGACTGCAATCATGGAGCCAAACATCAGATCCATGTTGGACACACTGACAATCCACTGGTCTACAAAGTGCAGCATGGAGATGACTGTGAACAGAATAGATGGAAAAGTAGCTGTTGTACATGTACAGACCATAAATATGGAGTCCAGCTGTGTTTGATGCTGCTGGGCAGACTGACCACTGGGAACCTCTGAGCTCTGCTGGTCCACTCTGTGGAGGAATCATGAAGAATGAGCTCACATTCTGTCTGTCCACACAGAGACAAACACAAGGTAAAGCTCCATGAAGTGATGTGTGGATGTGAACAGTGAATCAGAGGACTCCCTGCAGTGGGAAAGCTTTACTCGTCCTGCTGATCCCACTGAGAATCAACAGCTCAGTCTGCAGCTGCTTGGAGCTTTCAGCTCACTTTGGTTGGATCCAACAGCTCTCAGCAACCCCTTCAGAAAGCTTTCCCTCCCTGCTGAAGTGCCCTGGAGCAAGGCAGCCAGAGCCAGTGTGTGCTTGCATCAGACTGGTTATACTGGTATGTTCCCAGTGTTAGACAGATAGATGTTTAAAACAGAGTCGTCACTGAAGGAACTTTATCTGTCAGTAAAGTTGTACTGAAGATGTAAAAAATAAATTAAATGCTTTATTTTCTTTCTGTCATCTCTAAACTATTCCAGTACCTTTGAACATCTGGGTGGAGCCTTTTCCCTGGAGAATGTTTTATAGATCGGTCAGTCTTCTGGCACTTGGAGCTGGATTTAGGTTCAGGTGAGCCTGGTTTTTCCAGCTTCTTCCTAAAGAACACAAAATAATTTCAGCACTGCACTCAAAAGACAAAAAGACAAGTGATGACAAAACATTTAAAAGGATATTTTTGAAATTCTTATAAGATATTCAAAACCATGTTTGTTTGTCTATATTTCAACCACCTAAAACAGACCTGACTTTACTCTGGAAGTCAGCTGCTTCACACTTCCTACACTGCGTTAGAGCCAAAGCACAAAGGTGACTCCTGCTGGACCAGCTGGTGTCCTACAGACACTCAGAAACACCTCCTCCAACATCCATTCTTTCCTCTTTGACTGCTGTGTTTGTGGAAAACATCCAACACACACCGCTTCACATATGAACATAGAAATGGATGTGAAACAGAGCTGAGCTCACATTAAACTCATGTTGGAATAAAAACTGATCAAACTGACTCTGCTACATTTTACTCTGTTACAACATTTACACTCAGCTCACCTCTGAAAGGATGGATGTTGGTCTGATTTGAAGTTAAGAGGAGGACCCATCGACCAGTCACTCTTCATGGACACACAGCTGGGTTCAGGTCCAGGTCTGAGTCTCTGCTGGATCCTGACAGAAAAACACTTGATTTCTTCAAACTAAAGTATTCAGTGATAGTGTTTGAGTCTGCAGTGAGACGGCCTGTCAGAGAGTCAGTGTGGCTGCTGTGGAACAATGTTACAGCTCCCCCTTGTGGCAGCTCTGCCACTCTGCAGGCAGACGTCAGCAGGTGTGTGAAACTGGAAGCTGGATGTAATTTTACCTGAGAGAAAACAGGAAGACTGAAGCTCTGAGCTTTCAGTGTGGTTCTCTGACTCAGTCTTTACTGTTTGTGTGATCAGATTCATTCTGCTCTTTCAGACACAAACTACAGCTGCACCACACTGGAAAACACTGACTTTGAAATATTTGATTTTTCTGGAATATAAAGTGTCAGATTAAAAAATAGATCTTTTCACCAGATAACATGAGCAGGTTTATTAGGAGAGAATTAATAACAGATCAGTTACTAACATTACTGGGTTGATTTGGTCATTTTGTTCTTGTTTCTTCAGAAGGTCGTTTTAAACTGACTTCATTAAACACAACGTGTGAGAACGTAATATTTCTACATCAGCCGCCCTGTTCACTACATAATCAGCATCCTGTGAAAAAGCCACATCAGTGGACAGATATTCAGCAATATTCTCCCTTTGTTTTAATAAAGAGCTGCAGGACTGAACTAAAATATCACATTACACACATGATGCAGCTAATTAGTCTCATCAGAGACATCAAGAACTGATCCAAATCTCAAGTAATTCAGCTGAAAACTGCTTATCATCTGAAACATGATGCAGCCTCCACTGAATACTGACAGATACTCACTGTTGGGCTGATGGAACTTCATGTTGAAAATGAATCAAGAAATCATGTGACTGATCACTCTTAAAGGACACACAGCTGGGTTCTGGTTCAGGTTCTGGTTCTGGTTCTGGTTGGTTCCTGTGAATAAAGGTGGTTTGGTGATGTGAGTGCTGAGCTCTGACATGGAGAAGAGTCATGGACAGTTAGAGATGCTCATCTCACCTCTGAGCTTTGCTCTGGCTCTCATGTTCCCCACACAGAGTGGTTTTAGTGTCCTCACACTGATCCATGCTGCTGAATTCACATCAGCTCACACACACTTTCTACCTTCATCTGCAGAGGAAACACAAATCATTCATCTGCACATCAACTCAAATCCTCCTCTCCATCATTTGGGTTGTAAAAAGATCAGCTGCTCCTCTGATTGGCTCTGATTCTCTGTTTCATATCAGTCTCAGTTGAATCATTATTGTTATTAATTGTATTTTTGGAGTCTCAGCAAAGTGATGCTATGAAATAAAACAGATATTTTAAATTAATACATGCAATAAAAGGTAAAAATGAAACAAGAAACTTTTCAGAAGAAACTTTTCATATAGAGAAAGTTATATTATAGACACCACTAAAACCTGTTTTATCAGGTGATATTTTTATTGTGGGTTTTTTTGACAGTTTGAAATATTTAGTTGCAAAAGTGTGAAAAAAAACAGGAAAAACGCCCCCAGAGATGCACAGGATGTGAGTGAACGTAGCGCACAAGCGCAAAATTTCACAAACAGCTAACAATGAGCAGCTGCTCACAGGCACTGTTAGGGTAACCTGGATGGTTGCCTTCAGAGAGGGAAACATGTCTGTAATCTGAGACAATAAGATCGAGGGTTTGAAAGAGGAGTTGAAGCATCAGAAGCTGTCAGACTCCTCCTCCTCTGACTCAGTCTCAGAACAATGTGGAGTTAAAGAAAACACAGGCATCTGTTTTAAAGGACTCACTGATATTATGACTGGAAATCCAAAAATGATATGAAATTTGAGTATTTTACCCATGAAATATCATTGTGTTCACCTTCTGATCAAACTGTTTCATCGTTCTTTGGGGACCTGGGATGTATCTATATTGGCCACTAAGTTACCTTCAGTTATGACACAAGAACATTTACATGAAATCTGCCTGAAGGGCAACAGCTCACAGAGAGGCTGCAGTATCAGTAGCTCCTGCACCAGGAAATTATTTTCCTTTAGAAAATGTATTCTTAAATAAAGCAAGGGTTGTCTGTGAAAACACTAAAATAATTTCCTCCATATTTGTGCCTATTCAGTAACTGTTATAATAAACATCAATACTCACATTATAAGGACAGCAGGAGGTTGAATCTGTGAAATCACTGTAAAAGTAAAACTTACAATGAAAAGACAAACCCACAGAGTCACCTGATGGAAAAAAAAACATACAGAGTGACAAAAGATGCTTCTACAGGTCTGCAATGAACCTGTTTGTCTGGATTCAGCCTGTATTTTCCATCTAGTTTGTTTATGATGGATGAAAGATTAACATTTAAATCAGCTGATGGTAAGAGAATCAAGGAGGTTGTTTACAGACAATATATCTGTGGATGAACATCCAGCTTCTGTTTCCCAGGCAAGAAAGTTTCTGACCACCAGAAACTTTGTTTTCAGGTCAATGCTGTTGTGTTTTGCAAGTTCATTCAAGTGTGTGATTCATATTCAGGACTGCATGCCTGGATGCCTTTCAGTAGCCCTGCCAACCATCCTATCCACACAAGGGAAAAGTAACTCTCTTTTCAATGCGTGAGTTGTTTTTATTTCAGTGTGTGAAACCTGCAGTTTCTTCCAGCATAAAATCTGATACCCACAGATACTGCGGGTGTGGTACAGGGCTTTGGTTCTCTCATGCAGCTCTGTGGCAAATGCATCTGTGCGTTTGCCCTTAAGTGTGTCACACACTGCTTGTTTGCAGATCAAAGCTTCTGCCAGGTCTACAGTCTCTTTCTGAAGGAGGTTGTGGAGTCCTTCGGTTACAGACAGAAGTGACTGAAACATCAGAAGTGCATTGACTGCTGAGAACTTATAGAGCTTTTCTCTGAGACCAACAGCTCCAATGGCAGAAAGGCACTCTCCAAAAGACAATGTCTCAGGAACTGTAGATTGTGGCTGTTTCTGCTTGAACTAAGCTGCCAACAGCAGATATTATAGTCAAACATTAAAAATAGCTTCTATTAACTTCAGACGGAGAAAATAACCTGCGTCACAAAAAGATGGAAGTTTAGTTTCACTTTCAGCTTGAGTAAAACTAAACTCTGAAATATACATCCAACAAAGAGTTTAAGAGCAATTAAAAACCAGTGTTTACTTAAAGCTTTATATAAATTTATCCAAATAATTCTATCAAAGTAATACCAAGAAAACTGAGCTTTTCTTGATAAGTTCAGGAAACTTTAGTGATATTAAGTAACTTCCCTCAAACACATCGATCAACATGTCTTCTACTGAAGTTACTAAGTTAAAATCTAATATTATATTTAAAGTAACCTTTGTTCAACCAGGAAGTCTCACTGAGATCAGAGAGCTAATGCAAGAGTCCGGATCATCATCTGATCTGAGGAATCATAAATCTTTGTGATTTTAAACTGGATGAAGAAGGAATTACTGAAGATAATCTACACTGTCAACACATTTGCCAAGAATCCTTCTTCCAGCCGACAGCTTCAAACAGTTAAACACAGTGATGGGTGAGGACTAACTTCCTGCTCTGAATCTGCTGTGTGCAGAGTTCACTTTTATCCATGTCATTAGTTTCTGACTCTTCTTGTCACAGACGCCACGCTCAGTCTCTTCGTCTCTGTCTCGTTATTTTGTTGTTATGTCTGTCACCGGCTGATGGAAACACCACCCATTACTGTCCCATCCATGTAGGCTGAAAGCAGTCCTAATGTTGGGAAGACTCACAGTGATGGAACAGAATAAGTCGCTGATAATCACCAGAAAATATATCAAAACCACGGTTTAAACTGGGATTTGTTCTGTGCAGGAGCTCTGTAGTTTTAGTGCTGCGACAGATGCACCAGATGTGTGCAGGGAGACAACATCTGTCATCATGTGACAAACTGTGAACACATCAAGGTGACATCTCTCAGGTCTGCACAGCAATCAGAGTCATCCTGGATCCTGCTGTCTGTGTAAAACTGATACTGATAAAATGTTAGAAGTCTCCTGTGTGTCTGTATCAGCTCCAGCAGCGGTGCTGTAATGGTGATGATGGGATGAGACATGAATACCACAGTTTTTCATATTTACAGTTAACTGGAGTTGATTTATCTATTGTCAGGAACCAAAATAAAACTAAATTGTAAAAAGCTCAGGCTGAAATTATGACTTCTGTGTTGTTAGGGTCGGTTTCGACCCAGTTACAAAAATAAGATTGTAAAGCAATAATTAGAGCCACAGATGACATCATCAGTGCACTGTCAGCCAACACACTGACAGCCAGCTCCTCTCCTCATCATGTGAGCTTTAGGGGATTCTCATTTTGCCTTGTTATCCAGTTTACCTGCACAGAAGCAGAACAAGCAAAGACGGGCATGTCCACACATGTGAGCTCAGTTCAGTGTGGAGTTGGTGACCTGCAGAGTGCACATCTCCAATGTGCAGCATGCCAAAATGAAAAGAAGATTCTCAGTGAGAGAAGTTCTGGGTAATATTTCTGGTGAACATGAGGGAGAGGACACAGAGCAGCATGGAGATACGGATGAGCAGGTTTCTGAGGAGGAAGACAAAGTGGAATATCATCCAGAAGACACTCATCTGATGAGGAGGTCACCGGTGCTGAAGCTGCTCCTGCTGAAAGACTCAAGTCCAAAAATGGTAAGATGTGTTGGAGCTCAGTACCTCATGATGTACATGATGGCAGGGCAGCTGCTGCAGACGTCATCAAAATGACTCCTGGAATCACAGGGTTTGCTGTGACCAGAATCAGTGACATCAACACATGTTTTGAGCCATTTATGCCATTAAAAAGAGTCAAACCTTGAAGGAACAAAAGTCCATGGCAACATGTGGAAAGACACTGATGAGGAACACCTGGATGCTTCTTCTTTTTGCTGGAGTGCACAGATCCTGCAATGAGGCCACTGATCGTCTCTGGGACGCATCGACAGGCAGAAATATTTTCGAGCAACAATGTCACTTCAGTACTTTCAAATGATATCAAGAGAACAACAGAGACACCAGAGAAAGATCTGACCAGCCTGCTCCCATCAGGGCTGTCTGGGACAGATGGGTGCAGCTCCTTCCACTGTCTAATGTCTTATTTAATGTCCAATTGTTTTCTCCTCATACATTTTTTTGTATATGTTTATGCATTTAGCAGACGCTTTTATCCAAAGCAACTTACAGGTAGGCAGATAGGGTAAGGGGGCCTTGCCGAAGTACCCCTACTGGAGGTAGCAGTACCTCTCATGCAGGGGATTTGAACCCAGGTCACCCACATGAAATGTGGCAATCTTAACACTACACTATCCAGTCCAGTGTTTGAACAGGAAAACATCTGAAAAACCTTTTAAATCATTATGTTGAGAATCCCAAAGTTTGACTCCTGCAGCTGAGATACACATTTGTTTTAAATTGGTTAAATTGGTTGTCCCAGTAGACTTGCATTTGACACAGCCTATATCATGCCAATGTTCATTTGGGGCTGCAGTTTTTGCTTTAGTTTCAGACTTGTTATTAGGCTGGAATGTTGAAGAGTTTCTGTGACAGATAGGCTCCAGTGCCCCTGAAACCATGAATTAAAGAAAGTGGAAGGATGGAAAGTTTTGGGGACATTTATTCATTCATTCCACTTCAGCATTTCTGTTTCAGGGAAGATTCCAACATTAATGACATTTTTTTTTGTTTATCAGATTTAATATGAAGTTATCCTGAAGAAAATTAATATGACCACTTACAAAACAAAACTGGACTTTTAAATCAGTTTTTCAAAGAGGTAAGTTATGGTTGAAATTTCTTATGGGTTTGATTTAGATTCAGTTTGACGGTCAGTTTACCCCCAGACGGTGCAACTTACCCCCTGACCCGGATCAGCTTAACCCTAACCTGGGGCAAACAGGAAGCCTTTAGCTTATAATTCACTTATAAAAGCTGATTATGAACTTCTTTCAATTTGATTAGATCTGTTAACAGTCTGCAGACTAATGTGAGACAATAATATTTGTGTGTTTTTGTTATCCAGAAGAATTCAGACAGATGAAGTCACTGTGAGCTGAGCAGTGCTGGAAGATGATATGACAGAGTGACCTAAATGAGGTTTGTGTGTGCGCTCATTTCCAGTCTTTGACAAAGATTGAAAAGTGAATTTATTTGACTGATTTCCTTCCTGCTGGTTCATTTTGGAGGATTTAACCTGAAGGAGAAACTATTTATAATTGTGTCTGGCTGCCTAAAGCCACTGTACAGGTCTGTGAGTGTGCTTCACAGCTATAAAAACACTAGAAGCTCTAACCATGTCCCTGTAACCATGTAAAGCAAGTGGAAGGATGGATAGTTTGTTCCATTTAATAGAAGTTATCCTGAAGAAAATAAATATGACCACAGACCATCAGCACCGGCCTCCCCCAGGGGCGTGTTCTCTCCCAGGTGCTCCTCTCCACATACACAACTGCATAAGCCTCGAGAAGCTTAAAAGCTTACAGCTCCTGGTATTCCCAGGCGGTCTCCCATCCAAGTACTAATCAGGCCCAACCTGTGGTTGTTGTGGTGGCTGTATGAGGATATGAAACTGAGGGCCATCTTCTCGTCTAACTGGCAGGGCAGCTGCACAATAACCCAACTACTGATGCCTTTCCATCTGTTCCCTAAGGGGAACTTTAAGGCCTTGGGTGACAAACTCTCTCCAGAGAAGCTGCGACGTCTCAAGTGTTACTGTGCCTGGGGGTTCATTTGACAACAGAGTGTACCTGGATAGCATAGGGGTTCTGAGGAGTCCCAGATTTCATTAAAGCTAGAAATCAAGTTGCTTCAGGTTTTGAATCTTTTCTTCTCTGGTGGGCAACAATAAAAAAGAATGTTGATTGGATAAATTAGATCTACAAGGCATTGCTGAACAATTAGGTCCCATGCTTGAGAGGACTGTTCCAAAGACTTGTTAGACAGGTAGAGAGGGATGATAACGACGAGCTACATGAGGATGATGGATACGAGGGTGCAGATGACGTTTAAAGCGCAAAGTAGTGCCTTGCGTGAACCCGAGTAAATTCTCAATGATCTGTTTAAGGGAAATCTCCCTGAAGTGTTAAAACAATGAAGTAGAAAATATAAAAGGTGATGCAAAGTTTGAAAAAAAAAAAAACTGCATGTGTATGTATGAATCTATACTGAATTTACACCCTCTTTTCCTCTAGTATAAACAGGAGGGAAATGTTAGAAAAATATCATGAAGTTATACTATGAGAAAAAGAAAGTATAGAAGATCTTGCAGGGTCAAGGGACACTGCAATGGAGAAGGCCTCCTATCTATCGTATTTCAGCTTCTGTCTAAGCCTTGTTTTACTGAATGTCTCATAACCTTGTGTGGCTAGTGATCTCGTAGTAGGAAACATAAATAGCGATAGTATCATTTTTTTAACTCAGACAACTGTCAGCTGTCAGTGTCAGCTTCCTGATATGTTGTACAGACTCCTTTGAAACAGTTTCACAGCTTGAAGTTGAGTTTTGTGCCCTTTCAGTGTTGGAACAGCCTTAACTTTCAGCTTCAGTCATGACAATCGAACAGCTGTCTGGAAAGTACAGGGAACAAATCCAAGCCTTTTTCAGATTGCGTTAAAGATTTCTGGGTCTTTGGGAAAGATGATAAGGGTCAACTTTCCTTCGTAACCAAACACACATTTTCTTCAAAAGTATCTATGTAGCAAGAACATGAAAAGCATGAGAAATGTTGACATCTGACCTTTAATAAAATGCAGAAGAATGAAATACAGACAAGTGCAAAGCTATACTTCACATCAAACTAAAATTATATATTGCTTCTACAGATGTTGTATGTTTACATAAATACGCACAGTTGGTGCAAAGCTACTTTGTGAATCTTGACTAAAGAAAACATATGTTCAGTATAACAGAAGAAAACATGTTCCTACTAACAAACAGATTGCATATTGATCTGTTCATCAACTCACAAATGATGCCATGTTTGTCTTGAACGGTGGGAGATCTGTCCAGTTAAAACAATCACAATAAATTATTGTAATAATGAAGCACATTCAATCTTTCTTCAAACATCTGCTACTCAAAGAACATTCAGACCAAAAGTCCTGACAAAAGAAGGTGGTAATCCACAAAGAAGATATTTAATCTGAACAAAGGAAAGGCTTGTGATTGGTAGTTCCTGTTGCTGCTCCCAGGTGAATGTTTTCTTATATGCCGTAAAATATGTTGTTGATTTCAACCTATCATTTATCTGCAGTGCGAGTACAATGGTGTCTCTTAAGACTATATAATGCAGTGAAAGCTGCTCCACACTGACCACAGCTGTAAGGTTTCTCCCCTGTATGAATACGTTGGTGCAACTTCAGATTAGATAATTGAGTGAAAGCTGCTCCACACTGACCACAGCTGTAAGGTTTCTCTCCTGTGTGAATACGTTGGTGCCTCTTCAGATTACTTAGTGCAGTGAAAGCTGCCCCACATTGACCACAGCTGTAAGGTTTCTCTCCTGTGTGAATACGTTGGTGCAACTTTAGATTAGATAATTGAGTGAAAGCTGCTCCACACTGACCACAGCTGTAAGGTTTCTCTCCTGTGTGAATATGTTGGTGCATCTTTAGATTAGATAATTGAGTGAAAGCTGCCCCACACTGACCACAGCTGTATGGTTTCTCTCCTGTGTGAATATGTTGGTGTGTCTTTAGACTAGATAATGCAGTGAAAGCTGCTCCACACTGACCACAGCTGTAAGGTTTCTCTCCTGTGTGAATACGTTGGTGTCTCTTCAGATTACCTAGTGCAGTGAAAGCTGCCCCACACTGACCACAGCTGTAAGGTTTCTCTCCTGTGTGAATACGTTGATGCAACTTTAGATTAGATAATTGAGTGAAAGCTGCCCCACACTGACCACAGCTGTAAGGTTTCTCTCCTGTGTGAATACGTTGGTGCCTATTCAGATTACTTAGTGCAGTGAAAGCTGCCCCACATTGACTACAGCTGTAAGGTTTCTCTCCAGTATGAAGCATCTGATGATACTTCAGATGAGATGATCTTTTGAAAACTTCCCCACAGTCCTTACAGCAGTATAATGTGGATCCCTCTTTGGCTTGTTTCTGCAATGACAGAGAGGAAGAAGACTTAGATCCATTTGAAGTTCACACAAAATATTTCTCTAACCTCACCTACGCCAACCAACATATTTTAACTGGACCTGGACAGACCGAGCTACAGAGGTCTCAATATCTCAAATCAAACGTGAACGCTGAGAGTGCGTTTATAAGTGCCCCCGGCTATCAGCACAATGCTCTGACGGCTCTGCACACGTTCAGGTTTTTAAACACTAAACTCTTGCTTTTTTTTCTCTTTTACCAATTATTTTTTGTCATGATGAAATTCTGATAAGGAACTGCTACAATATTTCTAATTGATATAAGGAAGCACAGTCTTGCCCAAGTTGTTCAATTAAACACCATGTAGAGGCTGGCCTGAAAAAGGTTGATGACCACTGGTTTAAATGAATAAAAGTAACTGTGGTGGTAATACATGACATTCTTTACACTAACCCTTTGTTCCAGCTTACAGCCCATAGGTCTGCAGCCATTGAGCTCAACAGCTATCAGGGAAACAGTTTTAACTCAACCTTTGTTTCTCTTTAAAATGACTCTTTACACTGAGGTAGAGAGATCTACAAAACTTGTAATTTAACAATTAAAGACCCAGAAGTATTACTACCACCAGGTTTAATTCATGTAATCCAGAGACTTTAAACACAAATAATGAAGATTAGCTCCTGAACCTCTCAAATCTGAAGACTGAGAGCCAGAAAAATGTTCTTCCAGCAGATCATTCAGCTTGCAGCACATGTTCAGTCTAAGCACATCTGTATCAGAGAGAGGAGATGAAACCAGGAAACACTTTGCTGACACTTTTCACATTTGATTCAAAAGCAGAATGAGCAGAGGATGCACGGAGCCTCGACACTCGTCCTCGTATCTTTAATATCCTCCACACTGACCTGTAGCCCAGGTGAACCAGAGGATGAGCCGGCTCTGTTCCTGGTGGAAGGGTTCAAATCCTGGTTCTGCTGCTCCATTCTGGTCCGGGTCCTCCGACTGATGAACTCTGTCTGAAACTGTCAGTACATACAATAAGATCCAGCTGTGGCATGCAGCATGTCAAACCACACCCACTTTTCTTCTTCTCTTGATAACCTTTCTGGACAGTTTTTAACAATCTAGTCACATTTCATTAAACTTGTTGCTGTGGTTTTTATTTAAATCCCTGAGAACTTTAAAATGGTTCTTTAAAGACCCATAGTTCAAAATATTTGGAGCTTTTTGATCAAATTCAGAAAAAAATTTAATAATATACTCTGTAGAACGACACCCAATGTGTGAAATATCCCATAAATCTCATCTGAGTCAGTGTAACATGATCAACTTAAATCATTTTACTACATTAAGACAATGATACTGTTTGAGGAAAGGGTCCCAATATCATCCCAAAGCCTGAAGTTCAGATTTTCTCTAGTTCTAAATTTGTTCTCATTTCCAGAAGCTCTCAGGGATCCAGGAAAGTAATCTCAGATTTGTCACATTTACACTCTGAAGCCCATTTTTGAACAGTTCAGTTCTCAGGGAGCTTCAGTCTGGCCTGAGGCTTGAAACTGAGAAGATGTGATGTTTCAGTGGGGGAATGATCTAGTTCTGTGTGGCTAACAGCACGTCAGCAGGAGCTGTCTGACTGATCTGAGACACTGAAGAACAACATGAAGTGGACCATTCTGAGGCCGTCATTTAAATATAAAGGAGTGTTTTTCTGGCATCAGAAGTGCTCGACCAGTGATTCATTCCAGAAAGCTGCTTTAGTGAAACCTAAAGTTTGAGATGAAGGAAACTCTGACACTTAAAAATGTTTTTCAACCCAAATAATCTGCAATCTCCTTTATTTTGATTCTGAAATTATCTTAACTGGTAAACTTATGTATCCAGTTAAAGAGTAAAAAGTGATCTTGTGTTGTGGTCAGATCAGAGTATCAGCTCCTAAAAGTTGCACAGATCCTCCTAATAAAGATAATTTTAGCTCCATTTTAACTAAAGATGTGGGCGGGATGGAGTCACATGGATGACCACAAGATGGTCAAGATGGACAGAAAACTGTCCAAAAAGGTAAGAAAAGAGGAAGAAAAGGGCCCAGAAGTATGTTTCACACACAGCTAAAAAAAAAACGGTTTTGCATTAGCATTAGCATGACATGCTAACTGTGAATAGCAGACAGATTATTTGAACTTGTTTACTCTTTAGTACATGTTCTGACTGCCCGTGTCCAGGTGCAGGAATCAAACCAATGACACAAAGTACTTTGAAGACATTTCTGCAAATATTTGACCGCTACATGTATTCTTTTCTGGACTCACCTGCATGCAGCTTCCTGTAGTGATGTTCTGAAATGTGCTGAGGCTTCGAAGCGTGTGTCCAGTAATGGAGGGGGCGGATTGATTAATTTCGTCGAATGATGACCTCAGAAGTCTCGCTGCTCGAAAGTACCACGTGACTGCTTCAGGAAGCGGTTCAGATTTTGCCGAGAGTATTGACAGACATATAAACCCCTCAGTCTCCATTTAAAATGTGGGTTTTTGATGGAGAGCTGCGGTCAGTTCAGGTTTTGAATTTTGATTGTTTGGATACTAGAATTTCGATAGCGTTAATATAGTTTGGAGATAGTTTGGGGAGTTAAGTGAGAGAGAGATAGTTTTTAGATTGAGGAGAGTGAGGAGAGAACGACATGTAAGAGGATGGAGCCAGCTTGGAGGAGGAGGATTTCCCCCGTGTGGGAACATTTTCATTTGATATCTCCTAATAAGATAAGCTAAATGTAACATATTTCAGATGCATTAGGTTTGCTTATAGAACTGTATTTTTCACTGTTTCTTAATGTATTCATAGGTGAGGTGTTTATTGTGTTCCAAGGAGTTGGGGTACAATAAGAATACCTCATCAATGCTGAGGCATTACCGTGCCTTGCATGAGAATAAAGAGGAAACTGGAGCTGCACCCAGCCAAGGTAAGTCATTACAATGTTACAGATGTGCTATCACAATTTTTACATGTTGACTTTTGTTCTTGATGACTTCAGCACTTTGTGTTTTCAAATGCTGGATAAGTGGTGTCAAAGAAAAGGAATCGATTAAAACCAAAAACTATTGATTACCTGGACCTGTCCAGGGTGTACCCCACCTCTCGCCCAATGACCGCTGGGATAGGCTCTCTGTACGCCTACTCTTTCCGGGGCTAAGACTCCATGCAGTCCTGAAGCATGTCCCTTGCCTCTGGAGTCCACCGCCTTACTGTAGTCCTGGATGGTTTGGCCCTTCTCAGTTGCTGCCTGTATGTGGGGACCATCTGTATGATGCAGTGGTCGGAGTGTCCAAGGGCAGCGTGGGGGATGGAGCGGTATGAGGGTTTTATGGTGGAGTAGAAGTGGTCCAGTGTGTTGCTGTCCTGCATGGCGCATGTCACCAGCTGTTTGGAGCTCGTCAGTTCCTGGGAGAGGTTACACGAGTTGAAATCTCTCATCACAAGAACTATCGAGTTTGGCCGAGAGGTTTCCACAGTGGAGAAAAGAGCAGCTGAATCTTTGTTGAACGTGTTCACAGATGTACTTAGTTCACTTTTCTGATCACGTTAAGACCAGATGTGAACAGCTCCAGGGCGCCGTTAGAACCACTGTGTGTCATTCATTACTGTAAAAACTGTGCATCATCCTTTCCTCTTTCTTTATTCCAAGATCTTCTTCTCCACTTCAGCTTTTGGCTAAATCTAAACACAGCTCACATGTCTTTGGACATTAATAACATAGATCACAGTGACATATGCAACACTTCAGATAAGCAGCTGCTCCAGTATAATTACAGATGCTTAAAATCATTGTTATTTTGTAATATTCTTTCATGAACTGTGAGAAGCATTACACAGAGGGTTCGTCTCCAATGCAGGAGTTTTGGTCTTTCTGCAGCCTTTTTATTCTAATATCAATGACCAGTTCAGCAGGTGTGTCCCTCAGAGGAGCTGGAGGCAGCTGTTCAGGGCTACTTTTTCAGAAGAAGGTTTACTGATTGGAAAGGGGGCTCCTCACGGTGACACTTTGTGGGTAAGAGTCTGAATAAGGGCAACTTCTTCTTCTTCTTGGTTCTTGAAGACGTTTCATCTCTCATCTGAAAGGATTATTCAGCTTTAAACTAGTTGGTGGGAGTATGGACTTTAAGCATCAGAGTGGTCTTTTACACCAACACGTTGTGGTACATTCAGTTCTTCACTGGCGAGGTTTCAATCTGAAGTTCCCTTAGATCAAATATGTCCACAAACACACAGATGCAAACAAAAACGTATTCAGACAGAAATATTAACCACTGTAATGAGGTGTAGACTTATTTATTGACCTCCTTGCTTTGTTCACAGAATGTTTCAAGAGTTTTTTTCTCTCTCATGATCTAACTTTTCTCCGTCTGTGATATTGGCTTTTTTAGCGTGAGGTAAAAAGGATCCACAGGAGTCTGGAGGATGGACACAAATACAGGGAAATGAGAGGTATGCCTGACTGCACTGGGATGTTGTTTCCTCACCTGTGAGTCACTTTGGATCAAAGCATCTGCTAAATGACTAAATGGAAATGACATGAATGTCCATGATGACTGTACAGAAACATTCCACAGAACTGTGTATATGAGCTATCTTTGTAGAAACTGGATGTTTCAGGCTGTTAGTCTCAGTTGTTTCCAGATATTTGCCACATAGCTCGCTGTGAAAGCTGCCTTATACTTAACATGTAGAGATATAAAACTGTGGAGCTGATGGATCTAAAAGTGACATGAAATCACCTAAAAATGATTGTTATTTCAGTGTCAGGGGAAGGAAATCATATCACTACCAGCACATAATGAATGTCCTTGTGTAAATGCTTTGAGAAACGTGTTGAGCATCATGCCCTCACTGTGCATGTGTTCTGTTTCTGAGCTGTAATGTGGTACAAATACTTCACATGAATTTAGGAAGTTTTCCTGCTCCTGTCTCAGTCTCAGTGCACTCTGGATTCATCCTCTGGGAAGCAGAAACATCCACAGGAAACTGATGAACATCTGTCCAACAAAATCAGCGTCCTGATAAGCTGCTGCTAGAAGGACAAAATCCTGACCTGAGATCAGTCCAAGATCTGTCTTTTAAAATGGAATAAAGTGAAATGATGAGGTAAAATCTGCTGAAAGCTGTGAAACAACAAGTGCTGCTGGAAGTGTTTTCATGAAGAGCTCATTAAACGTTTTAAAGGAGGAATGGACTTTATTCCAGCAGCAGCTCAAAGCAGGAGATTCATATTTATCTGGACATTTGAATGAAAACATTCAGTATTAAATAAATGTCTTTAAAATGTCTTTCTTTTATTTATGGTGAATTGAAGTTTCATTTGGATCATTTTCCAGAATAAATCTTTGAAATGTTCACAGTTTTTATCTTTGAACCTTCAGAAAACTTCTCTTAATAATAAGAAAAAGTTGAATAAAAGTTGAAATAAATAAAGACAGCAGAGAGGAAGAAACTCCCTCAGCTCAGTATGTTTGTGACTCTGTCTGAGATGGAGTTGAAATATGTGAACCTGGGCTGTGGTTTACTGCTCTCTCACAGCCGTTCTGTTTATTCACAGCTGAGAAATCATCTTTCTGAGGATGACCATAACCTTTATAAACATCACCACTATCTTTATTAATATCCAGAATCACTGTGAATGTTTCTGCTTCTTTCTTCTGGTACCAGTATATCCAGTTTTCATCACACTGGTCAGTTCCACAGCTGAAGGAGACACTTTGACCAACTCTCCTGGTCAGTGTTAACTGGTCCTGAATCAGCTGTGCTGCCATGGCAACCAGCGCTGTAGAGACACAGACAGACAGATGAAGGTCAGTGTGACAGTGTGTGTTCCAGGTGGAGTTTGCTGGCTCCTGATTGGCTGGAAACACTCACCTGAACACAGACAGCACAGAGCAGCAGCTGGGAGGAAAAGCATTTTGTGCAGTGGTGTTTCCTCTGGTGAACCTGGGGAGAAGTGGCGCTCTGATGCAGCTGAGGCCAAACAAGGACGAACTGTGAGATCAGACCAGGGCCACGTGCTTTCTAACAGCTCCTCAGAGCTCCCATCAGCCCCTGCGGCCCACAGATAAGACCGCTGCTGCTGACTGACAGCTCAGCTGAAGCTGCTGTGTGGTTTCATGGTCTTGATTTGAATCTGACAGCAGATGATTAAAATCGGGGTCACATGATGCAGAAAGACTAAAAAACATTCATGTTCCCACAAACACATTCAGCTTGGTGGTGAATTTAGTAACACACACTGTTATCTGTTGTTTAACAGCTGGGATGAAAATGCACAACTACAAATCCACACAGCTCCTCAACTCTGATCCAACTCTTCAGTGTGTTTGACTTCATTCAATAATGGAGCTGAATTTCTGCTGACTTTCATTCTTTTCCCACTCTGTCTTCTGACATGATGGATTTAGTTTGTCATGTTGTTCTTCATCATGTTTCCATCATGCAAACAAAGTCCTGTCAGTGTTCAGCTCTCAAACAGTTCACCTTCAGTTCCACTGACACACTGATGCCTGTGAATTCATCTCAAACTGACATTTTTATCAGTGCTGCAGTCTGTCCTTCACTCACATGGGTTGTTCTGGATCACATGGCTGGAACATGAGATTTCCTCTGACCCACAAACCCAACTACACTGCTGTCACTGTGCTGCTTATTGGGCTGTGAATGTTGTCAGAACAGCTTTTCAACAACAAGCTGAAGATGTGGCTGTTGTGCTGCTTTTGATTCACAGTCAGTGTAGACAATATGGAAAGTAGAGCTCAGGAGGTGCAGCTGAAGCTTTTGCTTCTTTCATCATTACTTATAGAGATGACACTGAAATGCTTTTGTATTCAGAGCTTTTATTGATTGTTTAAGGGTGACAGCTTCATGACACTTTCTCCAGTCTGACCCTCACTTGGAACACAATCAAACATACTGGGACATGTGGGAAAGGATCACAGTGTTCATACTGTACATATCTGAGAACATCCACAGGAAGACACTTTATCATTTACATGCTGATTCTGTCATTTTAACATCTTTCACAGTCAGATTTTTACTAGAAATGATGTTATACACTGTATGTTGACACGTAAAAAATAATCCCATTCTGCTTGTAAGCAGCTCTGAATAGAAACAACTATAACTACACTGTTATTACTGTATTATGTTGATGCATGAAAACAGCTGAATGATTGTGCTGGAAACACTGAGAACAGCCTGAAGATGTGGCTGTTGTGTTACTTTTGCTTCACAGTCAGTGTAGACAACATACAAAGCAGCTTCAAAGATACTTCCAGGTGAGGCGTGCAGAAAGCAGCTGTGAGCACCGTAACATACAATAAATACATTATTACTGACCTGGACACTGATACATTCAGATTCAGTTATCACATATATATATAAAGGATCTGCAGGTCACTGCTTCTGTTTTCATTTACATTTCACGCAGCATTCATACAATCCATGTTTCCCACCATTGCCTGGGCTCTATGAACATGTGCTGCATATTATTTACAGTTAAGATCATAAAGCTGAAAAAGAGAGCAGAACAGCACACGTGATGACTGGTGACTGAGAACAGAGCACCATCGCTGCTGACATCACAAGAAGTGATGTCATCACTGATTATGACCTCACAGTTCTGCATGACATCACAATGGAAACATGTCATCAAAGGACATGACATCACTGTAGTTTATAAAAGGCTGAAAGACAAACCGCCTGAAAAACAACACTTACTTAAAAAGTCCTTTTTGAGTCAAACCAAAATATCCTCTCCTGTACTTCTGTGGGGTGACAGAGTAGATGAAGAGATTCTGGAGAATGAGTCTGAGGGTTCCTACATATTTCCCTTTGAAAGTGGCAAAGAGCAAAGTTCTGAGGAAGCCGCCAACAGGCCAGAAGATGCAGAATCATCCCCAGGCCTCTGCAGCTCAACACAGCAAGAGGAAGTTTACAGACTCAGGAACCTCTCCCACTCCCTCTGTGGGCTGCACTCAGAGGGAATGGACTCCCTCCAAGGCCTCTGCTGCCACCAATTATGGCTCAGAGAAGTTTAAGGGGAATTTCTGCTTCCAGAGTAAAAGGAAAGTTTCAAGTAAAGGTTTAATTCCAGCAGCCTTAAAACTCTGTGGTGGACTGATCAAATCCAATGTGGAGGTGTGGATTTAGGGGAAAACCTCCTCGAACAGTCCGGTGTAATTGGGTCTAAAATATATGTTGATGGTTCAGAAGACTTTATTTTTGTTGTCAGCTCAGAGAGCTCGACTGGGTAATAATAATAATAATGTGGCTCAAGCAAAGCTTGGATGATAAGAATGGTTTTATGAACTTCTGAGGAATAAGTCGTATTTAAATGAGCAATAACTGTCTGATCTAAAATGCACTCAGATAAAGATCAAGTCCATGCATTCATTCATGCAAGATGTGTTTATACCACATTAAAGGATCATGAACTAAACGTTTCCAATCAGCTGAGCCGTCATTTCACCTTCCTCAGTTCAAAATTGACAGAAAATACAAACTCCATGCACAAACACTGCTTTAGATTGATTTCAGAGGTGAAACTGCTGCAGCTGCTGGTCAGAAAGAAGCAACCTGAACCTGAGTAAGTTTCAAAGTAGGTTTCACTCTCCACTTTAAACTTCTAGAAAGATATAGCAGTGTAGAAGTTTGCATTTTGGGGATTTTATGTTACTTTTGGCTTGTTTTTTAACCCGTTAGTATTAATGTATCTGTGATACTATTTTTTTTTTTAAAGTGAGTGAAATTTCTCTATTTGGTGCAGCTAACATGAACACATGACAGATCGGCAGTAAAACTCCTTTTACAACATTAAATAAGAGGCGTCTGTGAGGTGAATATGGAGCTCCTGGTTGCATCAGGCAGGTCTTTGTCTCCTAAACTCTGTTTAGAGTTTTTCTGTGTGAAAGCAGCTGAAACTCTAAATGATGAAGATGTTTGATGTGTCTCACCTGCAGGAATCGTGAGCAGCGTGAAAACGTTCAGCAGGACAAAGACGGTCAGAGTACACTTCGTCATGGTTCACCTGGAGACAAACAGACAGATGTTAACATGTGGCATCAGAGCAGCAGCTGAATCAGCATGATGATCAGCTGTCATTTCACATCTTTATGGTCCCACCAGAGGACAACAAAGCGTGAACCGTCTGTACTTAAACTGTAATCTGACCTTGAAGACTCTTTGTATTTGTTAGTTCCACATTTGACCCTAATCAGTGTAAAATGAAAACGTTTTAACAGCTTAAAACATATTTAAAGTGGCTGATTGTTAGTTCTGCCAAAGCTATGGTACCTGGTTCTGGTTGTGGGTCCTGGTCCTGGCTGTGGCTCTGTGGTTGGGTGCTTTCAGCTCTCAGTCTGGTGTGTTTGAAGGTTTCTGCCCAGTTTTCCCTCCTCATGCCTGATCTGAGCTCTCAGCTGCTGTTTTTCACAGCAGGACGACACTCGACTTCATGAGGCTGCTAAAACAGCAGCTTCATTGTTTTAGTGACGTTTCCAGTCCAGTTGGTCGCGGGACAGACATCAGACCGCTCAGAAAAACACAACCGCTGTGAGAGAAAGATTTTCACCTTTGCAGCATTTTGCTTTGAACCTCTTAAAAACTAATGTGTTGAATGTTTACAGCAGGAAAACCAAGAATATTGTCAACTCTTGAATATCTGAATAACATCAGTGATTAAACATCAGTGTCTGGATCATCACACGTGCGCGACCTTCCAGCTGTTTTTCAGCTTCCAGGAAGTCTTGTCTGTGATGGATCCTGATAGAAAAGCATGACTCAGTTATTTCAGAATAAAACTCTCTCTGCAGAAACAAGTTTTGTTTTAACGGAGAGGTGGAAGATTTACACATTTAATGGGGTAAATAAGTCCAGTCAGATATCAATATATGATCCAAATCTTCAACAATCAAACCAACAACAGTGTAGTAACATCTCTGTGAAACATCAGCATCAGATTCATTGAATCATTTACGCTTTAAGGAAGCACAGCTGCATTTAGGTTGAAGTTCAGCTTTATTATTGTGAATAATTAGCAGAGAAGACAGACAGGAAACAGAACAAATAGAATGAAAACAATATTTAGAGTAGATAACACCATATTAACACAAACACTCAGTTCTGCTGCTTTCTTTATATGATCCATGTTTTTTTAAAAGCTTTTGAAACAAACTAAAACACATTTGAATAGAAAGACACATCTACCCCCCCCCCCCCCCCCCCCCCAACAATTTGACCCAATTTTCTGAGGTCTTAGTGAGATGTATGAGACAGGCTTTGGTCAAACTCTCTGCTGGTGTCATCACAGAGTCATCACGCCTATGACAAGTTAACCAGGGGCAGGAAGAAAGTTTTCGAACAGAACTCGACTGTCTCTGACAGAACTGAGTAATTCTATCAGTTTAAACCAGAGAGATTGGAGCAGAATCAGTGAAGATCTGTCAGCAGGTTGGAAATTCATCTTGGCTGATTGCAGCTCAGTGATTCCTCTCTGATATCACAGTTTGTCACATGTGCAGCAAACTAACTGCAGCTGACATGAACTGAATGGTCTCAGTGGAAGGGAGCTGCAGAGAAACACAACATACTGATATTCTGTGTGAAGCTTTGACTGGAAACACACAGAAAAACAACATCCTGGAAGAATGGCAGCTTCCATCTTTAAAGGACTGCAAGAGGAAGAAGTTTCCAAGGAATCATTTAGAAGAGTTTCAAACAGAAACTGACTGAATCCATGAATCTGAAAAGGTGTTTCTGAGTGAAAGAGACAGACATGTACAGACTGAACTATCTGTTCAACAGTGATTCTCTGACAGGAGGAAACTCTTTATACTCAGCACAGAGACACTGAGGAAACAGGTGAACATAACCTGAACCCAAATCCAGGATGCAGAGGTTCTTCAGTGAATGTGGTGTTGAAGGTGTGGAGGTGGATCAGTGTGTCAGAGGAGACTCTGTAGAAGGACAGAGTGCCAGCAGGATGGTCCACATACACTGCTGCTCTGTGAGAGACAGAGGAGGCGGAGGAGGAGGAGGAGGGGATGGGTGTTTCTCGGTTATTGTACCTGACAGAGTAACCAAAATAATCAGAGCAGCTCAGATGCCAGGACTGATCATTGTATCCAAACATACAGTCTCTGTCTCCTCTCCTTCTGATTCCTCTGTAACTCACTGATATATAAACTCCTCCTCTCCACTCGACCTCCCAGTAACAGCGACCAGTCAGAACATTTGTACACAGTAGCTGACACCACTCATCAAATCTGTCTGGATGATCAGGATATGACTGAAACTCCTCCACATGTGTCACCTTCCTGCTGTTGTCAGACAGTTTCAGTTTTCTGTTCACTGTGTTTGTGTCGATTGTGAGTTGACAGGAATCTGATGGAGAGAACAAACACAATCCAGCTGCAGTTATTGATCTATCATCTGTTCACTTTGATCAATGAGTGATGTGACTACGGCTGGGTATATAACTTTGGTTCTTTTAAGGCACCAACCAAAATGCTTCGGTAGTACCGCTTATCAAAACATGCCTCGTCTTTCGGTGCCATGTTTTGGTACCCAGAGATTGATCAATGTGATGAAGAACTGATCATGCTACCCTCGATTGGCTGTATTAACGTTACACTTTGCAACATTCAGGAAAATATGGTTACACCCACAGACGGGATTCACGTGTATCTGCGTCAGGAACTGTAGTTGTGTGCATGTTGTCAAACCGGTTAAACAATGCCACTCCATTTCACCAAGATTGACGCCAATAGTGCGCTATGCAACATATGCCAAAAAGTATTTGTTGCTAAGGAAAGCAACACGACTAATTTAATTAATTATTTTACCGTGCACAAAATCAATTTAGGAGCAGAAAGTTGCTCCGTGTTTTACTGCAAGAAGGTCTGACCGCAACCATCCTCCTCTCAGCATTCAGCACAGATCCTGCTTCATCTAAGAGTACAGAGGACGGCACAGTGTGTGGCATTTTAAAGTAAATTTAAGGTAAATTAACGTTCAGCGAAATCTGGCAGTAATCTTAATGTTACTGCAACTTTCATACGTGCAGAAAGCAGACATGTTGACTTTTCTGAAGAAAAACTGTTCAGTGAAAAGTATCCTCGGTATGTAGGATTAGACGTAGTATTAGACACCAATCTGTCACTTGTTTGCAACTGTTTTGCAGTGGAAATTATTTGTTGTTAATTTTTTCCATAAGAAAACTGCTTGGATTGGAAAAATACTGAGCTGAAAAATAAAACTGAAGATTTGTACTGTTATGTGGAATGTAATTTCCTTTTTGTTAGAATTGATATAATAAAATTGGTATCGGTATTGGTACCGGAATCGAAATTTTTTTATTGATACCCAGCCCTAGATGTGACAGTGTGAAGATGGTTGGATGTCATGAATCAGATGAAGAACACACTTACACTTCCTCAGACCTGGTGTCAACCATCGTTCTCCAGCAGGCTCCACCCTGAAAGGAGGAGGGGGGTCAGAGGTCAGAAAAAGGAGGAAAGAAAATAAAGTGATGAAAGAAAAGAACAATGGGCCTCATGCAAGAACATTTTTGTATTTTTATTCTAAATTTCTCTCACTTTTTTCGGAAAAAGGTCTCGTACGAACACGCCATGTCAGATTCAACAAACGCTCTTAACTTTGGAAAAAGTGTGTACACGACCTGCGTAAATAGGCGCATTCGGACACAGAGTTCTAAGAACGCAGTTCTATGAACTGTCCACCTCGAATTTAGTCATTTCAGTTTCATTTTGCATTTGCACATAAGTCGGGGACCTTGGTCGGGACTGATGTGACGTAACCGTCTGCGACAGTGACGTGTTACTGTAGCGCCACTCAACAACAAAACAAAACCCACGAAAAGTAAGGAGAGAAGAAAACAAAACAACAACACCAAGAAGCTAACATGTAGAGCGAGGAATCCACCGTGTTCATGGTCTGCATGACGGTAATATTAATCATGGACGATCACATCAGGCGTCTAAGATCGAGGCTGGAAGAGCACAGCGAGAGTCAGGAGACGAAGAATCCAGCAGCAGGTGATACTTCTTCGTTTCATGAAGGAGAGCAGAGCGCCGCAGACAAAGGAGACGACGTCTAAGTTTAACTTATTAAACATGCGTCGTTTGTTACATGTCATATGAATAAATATTTCAGACAAGTGGCATAGCTACCAACCACCAAACACCTACGTCATGTGTTTCTATGGAACCCAGAAAGGACCCTGCCTCGGAGAAGGAGCTAAAATGGTTCTAGGAACTGAGGGCCGTGGTCCCGAGTTCCTGTATGTCCGAATGCACGAAAAAACGGCCTAGTTCCTGAAAAGGTTATAGGAACTGCAAAATGTTCCTACAGTGGGAATGCGCCTATTGATGAATGTGCACGTGCACAAGGCTAGTATATTTGCATATTCCATGCCCAGCATAATACCATATAAGGCTACGTTTCCGTTCTCCTGTGTCAGGAAGTGTTGAGTCGTGAGAATGACATTAAGGCGCAAATAGAACAACTTTACGGGCTCTTTGATTGAAGTTCTGCTTTCAGAGATCCAAAAAGGAAAATCTGTCATTTTTAGCAGTGTCACCAGTGGAATTATGGGACCTGCTAAAGCGAAGAAAGTAATTACGACTGCTGTTAATTCCGTGTCACCTGTAGTTCGTAATGTCACAGAAAAAAAAGAAAAAATGGCTTGATATGAAAATGGTTTAAACATTTTTTTAAACGTCTCGCCATGGGCAGGCGCTCAATGACTGCAACTAAAGCCGTGAAATCATTTGTTGCCTCATCATGATGGCACTTTGATGGGGCGGTCCATGAGGGAGGTCTTCTGGCACCACACCTTCTGGTCTGCCTGGGCTGGTTCAGGTAGTGGGAGAAACTTGTTCATGGCAATATTGCGCCAAAAGCAGCATGCCTTCCATAGAGCAGCCCTCCCCCCTCCCCGCTGTATCACGACACACCAGGCCTTCAGCTCACAAGTGCGCTCCACAACAGCAAAGGTGCTTTGACACGTCTATTTGTGCAGTCTATTGCTCCGACTATGTTTGGCAGTCCAGTCAAGGCACTGGCCTTGTTATATACAGAGTCAAATTAACCTTCAATTAGTGCATTATTTAATTAGTACATTATTAAGCGGACTACATAACTCCTACGACAGGTCTGGATCACTCGTAAATTCTGGTCGTACCTGAAAGAAAACTTAAAATACGAAAACATTGGTGAATGTGCAGATTCTCTTAAATAACTCATACGCACGACTTAAGAACAAATCTGTTTATACAACAGTTCTTGTATGAGGCCCAATGGATGCAAGGAAATCTGTCTGAGCTCCTGCTGAAGTTGAGAAGAACCAAATGTTGTCTGCAGTCAGATTATGGAGATGAAGTTTCTGTCTCTGAATTCTACTCTTCAAGTTTGGAAGAATTTTCACTTTGATTTTTCACTCATTTCTGAATCCAAATATGAACTTTAAAACTTCTAATAAAATCACTTCAGTTTCTGACATCATGGTCTCTCCTGGTGTTCACATTGTTTCTGCTGACTCCTCCTCTCAGTATGTTTCAGGGCAGCCAAACATCCAGATCCTTTCTCGGACCCATTGGTCCATCTGAATGCTGCACAGCCAACCAGGGGAAGACATTCATCTAGAAAAGTTAGACTAGAAACACTCCCCTCATTCCACCCTCCTCACTGAACATTAAAGGGTCAGAATAAGATCAGAGGAGAATCTATAGTCATTGGAAGTATATCAGCTGCCAGGTGTTGTGATTTTATTGATGAGAATCAGAATAATTTATTTCAGCCTGATCACTTTACAGGAATCTGAAACAGACCAAAAAGCCTGCAGCCTCTTCCTCTCCTTCCCCCAGTGTCCCTCTCTTCCTGTTTCTCTGGAATTCCCTGGATAGTGTTTATTGGATTGTCTGCAACATTTTCTTTTTTTTTCTTCATCCCAGCCAGAGATGGGATGAAGAACAATCAAACACAGCTCCAGTTCAACTTTGGTCTACTTGGTTCTCATCTGGAAGGACGGTCAGAACCACAGAAGGGCAGAACTCTTTGGACCTGGTACCGTGTGATCTCTGAGAAAGCTCATCTGCTTCCACAGTCTGACTGCTACACACTACACTAACACAATGACATCAGCCACTGGGACACACAAACACAGTCAGATGCAGAGCTATCTGGCCTTAAGACGAGCATCAGCTGTGGAGGAACACCTGAGCACAGAGACTGAACAGCAACACAGAACCTTGTTAACAGAGGACACACTCAGCCCACACACACTGGCCACTGAGACGGGCCTCTATCAGAGATCATGGCTCCCTGTGGAGCAGAGAGGATGTACACAGTCCAACAGCAACACTGTGGAGACACAGCTACACTTTCTAACACAATGTGACTGATTCTAACAGCTGCCTGAAAAGGATCTGAAGAAATGTCCCTTCATATACCCACAGTTCTCCTTCTGCCCAGCACGGACAAACTGCCCGTTCTGTTAGGAGAAATTAAAGCAGAGCTGGACCAGGCTTTGTCTCTGCTGTGGATGGCTTCAGAGAGCTGTGTGGAGAACCAAGGACTGGATCCGGTTCTGATTCTGTGCTTTTATAATGGTCACATCTGTCAGCAGGAACATTCAAACACTGTGAAAAGTCTTCCAGAGCCACGGCAGGATCAGTAACAGAGAATATATGATCAGAGTCATTTCAAACATCCTGAAGATTCAAATGCTTCTCATTTCCTGTACTGACCATTAGAGACTGAGTGATTTTAGTGTCTCTGATACAGGTGATTGTGAAGATCCACAAATATCTGCTGTTTCTGTTCAGCCAGTGTTTCTGCTGTGAGCAAAGGAAAAAGGCTCCTACATGTGGGATTGTTCATGTAACACTCAGCAGGAAGCAAAAACACAGGGCTGAGTGCAGGACAGAGAACATGTTTCCAGCTCTTCCTCCTCTATCAGACATTGTGTGTGGCTGCAGCAGGCCTCTCCATACCTGAGTTTGTGTGGATCCTTCAGTGCAGCCGTCAGCAGCTTCACTCCTGAGTCTCCTGGATGGTTGTAGCTCAGGTCCAGCTCTCTCAGATGGGAGGGGTTGGAGGTCACAGCTTCAGCCAGAGAAGCACAGCCTTCCTCTGTGATCAGACAGCCTGACAGGCTGCAGACACACAAACAACACAGAAACTCTGAGAGAACTGCTCTGAAACTGAATGTCATCAAATGTTCAGAGAAACTGGAACTGTCTCACATTACTGACTTTGTGTCTTCATAAATCTGAGTCAGAATCAAACTACACACACGTGGATTAACCTGATTTCCGCTCTCATTTTAGCCACAAATACAGACACTCCCCTACTTAGTCCTTTTCAGATAAAATATGGTCAACATCTGGACTTTGTCTCGGAGCAAAGATCATCATGGACGATATATTTTCCTTGGACAAGAGGACGGCATCCACAGTGGTGTCAAAGAGGCACTATTTTGAATTTATGAGTGTTAAACAAATACTGAGTTCAAAATGTCGACACTGAGGCAGCTGCTGAACGCAGATGGCCTGGAGATCGGTTTGCAATAATCGATCTCACAGCTGCCTACTTTTACATAGTAATTCTTCCAGACCACAGACAGTTTCTGAGGTTTGCGTTTGAGGGCATTGTCCTACGCATAGCTGGTGCTGCCCTTCGGTTTGTTGCTCGCTCCCCGCACCTTTAGTGTGTCGAAGCAGCATTAGCTCCCATAACAGAGAGGGGTATCGGCATCCTAACTTATCTGGACAGTTGGACTCTGGTAGAGACTTCCAGAGAGCAGGTTACTGCACACCTGTCGCTTGTTTTGTTTCACATTCAGACGATGGGGTTTTCCATGAATTTTCAGAAAAACTCACTGATCCCGAGTCAGAAGTTTTGATTTCTCAGGCTGGAAATATACTCCATGTCGAGTGCTCGTCTATCGGAGCACCAAGTGGTTGCGTTTTATCGCTGCCTCGCTCAGTTTCAGTTGGTACATATCTGACTACATTTCCATGGTGATGGAGCTCTAATCCCCTCCATTTGAAACTGAGGAGCACAGGTGGTTACATTCCCTGTGCCCAGTGCATTTGTTGCATGCTGACATTGATCGCACACAGAATGTGTGTTTATCTGACCAGCTGTTAGTATGTTTTGTCAATCCAGCCAGGGGCAAAGCTCTGCCTGGCTCCTGTCTCATTGGATTATAGAAGCCATTTCTCCCTCCACCTCATGGTGTCAGAACTCATTCAACCAGGTGTGTGGCAGCATCATGGCCCTGTTTAGAGGAGTTTCTGTGGGTGATATCTGCGCTGTTGCCAGTTGGTCATCACCACACACTTTTGTGTGACAGGCACTTCGGTGGCTCACTCTGTTCTTTCTGCTGGGTCCGAACTGCACCAGGGTGTTGGTTCTGACCCAGGGTTGACGGCTGCTTTGCGTGGGCGTGTATATGTGTCCCAGACTATAAGTGTTGTACTGACGGAATCAACTGAAAGGGAATGTAATATCATACATATAAGTTAAGTTAGAAGGAACGAGGTACAACACTTGTTTACAACTTGTTTGCCCCGCCCATCAGTTGGGCTCAGGAGAACAACTCACTCAAATAACTTTATATGAATCTTCACATTATTTATTGGATGAAAACGCAGCCCAAAGGAAACTGAATAAATGACCCAAAAAACACTTTCCAGGATCTTTCAGGTTCAGATTGTGAGTCAGGTTCAAGGTTCATGTAAGTTCCTGTGGTGTCAGAGGCCTAAAGCTTCTGTAACAATCATACAAAGACCATCCACAGGTGTTCTGTTAGCTGTTCATAAAAACAGTTTGATGAATCCTGACCTGAGTGTTTCCAGTCTGCAGTTTGGATTCTTCAGTCCAGCAGACACCTGCTTCACCCCTGAATCCTGCAGGTTGTTGTTACTCAGGTCCAGTTCTGTCAGAGTGGAAGAGCTGAGAGCTGAGGACAGAGCTATACATCCTTCATCTGAAAGGTTACAGACACTCAGCCTGAAGAGACAATTACAAAAAAAGAACGACTGGAATCAAAATGAATCACCTCTAATGCTGAATGTGGACTGAAAGACCACTTATAGGGAACATCAGGTTTATAAGCCTGTGATCATGTCCGTGCTCAAAAACACATCATGGGTGAAACAAGGAGTCCACATGGTGGCTGAGCTTTTCCACCTTGGAACTGCAAATTATCAGAGATTCAGAATCTGATTCAAACAGCAGAGGGTTTCATGGGGAACAAACCTTAGGAACTAATCCCATCAGATTGTCTGGACAACAACAAATGAATAAATATAAATAGATAAATGTTTGAACCAGACTTCATGTGTGTGTGCTGTGCAGACAAGATCAGAGGAAAGTGAAACAGATCTGGAGACATTTTACTTTGTGCATTTTAAAATAGATTTGAAGATGTTTTCAGATAATTGCATCACAGAGACTGTATGCAGCTGAAACAGCAGAGAAACCTGACCTGAGAGTTTCCAGGTTACAGTTTCGACTCTGCAGTCCATCAGACAGCTGCTTCACTCCTGAGTCATAGATACTCAGGTCCAGTTCTGTCAGACTGGAGGACTGGGAGCTGAGAGCTGAGGACACAGCTGCACATCCTTCATCTGAGAGGTTACAGCTACTCAGTCTGAGGAGGATATAATGAGATAAGTAGTAATCTGTGACTTTCTCTCCTATGAAAACAACTGCAGTATATTCATACACATCCCTCTATATCTGTACTTACAGAGCTTTGTTGGTGGCTTTGACCACTGGCAGCAGCCTCAGAAGAGCCTCCTCTGAAGCAGAGTATTTCTGCAGGTCAAACACATCCAGATCTTTTCCTGATGACAGTAAGATGAAGACCAGAGCTGACCACAAAGCAGGAGACAGTTTATCTGTGGAGAGACTTCCTGAACTCAGGGACTGTTGGATCTCCTCCACTAGAGAACGATCATTCAGTTCATTCAGACAGTGGAACAGATTGATGCTTCTCTCTGCAGACAGATTCTCACTGATCTTCTCCTTGATGTAATCAACTGTTTCCTGATTGGTCTGTGAGCTACTTCCTGTCTGTGTCAGCAGGCCTCGTAGGAGACTCTGATTGGTCTGCAGGGAAAGACCCAGGAGGAAGCGGAGGAACAGGTCCAGGTGTCCATTTGGACTCTGTAAGGCCTTGTTCACAGCACTCTGGTAGAAGAGAGTCTCTTTTAGTGTTTCAGACTCCTGAGATTTTGATTGTTCTTCCATCAGGTTGACTCCAGAGTTGATGAAGGTCAGATGGACATGAAGAGCAGCCAGAAACTCCTGAACACTCAGATGGATGAAGCAGAACATCTTCTCCTGGTACAGCCCTCTCTCCTCCATAAAGATCTGTGTGAACACTCCTGAGTACACTGAGGCTGCTGAGATATCGATGCCACACTCTGTCAGGTCTGATTCATAGAAGATCAGGTTTCCTTTCTGCAGCTGCTCAAAAGCCAGTTTTCCCAGAGACTCAATCATCTTCCTGCTCTCTGGACTCCAGTGTGGATCTGTCTCAGCTCCTCCATCATACTTGACCTTCTTCACTTTGGCCTGAACCACCAGGAAGTGGATGTACATCTCAGTCAGAGTCTTGGGCAGCTCTCCTCCCTCTCTGGTTTTCAACACATCCTCCAGAACTGTAGCAGTGATCCAGCAGAAGACTGGGATGTGGCACATGATGTGGAGGCTTCGTGATGTCTGGATGTGGGAGATGATGCTGCTGGCCTGCTTCTTATCTCTGAATCTCTTCCTGAAGTACTCCTCCTTCTGTGGGTCAGTGAACCCTCTGACCTCTGTCACCATGCCAACACAGTCAGGGGGGATCTGATTGGCTGCTGCAGGTCGTGTGGTTATCCAGAGGCGAGCAGAGGGAAGCAGTTTCCCCCTGATGAGGTTTGTCAGCAGCACATCCACTGAGGTGGACTCTGTAACATCAGTCAGGGGCTCCTTGTTGTGGAAGTCCAGAGGAAGTCGACACTCATCCAGACCGTCAAAGATGAACACAACCTGGAACTCTTCAAAGCTGCAGATTCCTGCTTCTTTGGTTTCAGTAAAGAAGTGATGAACAAGTTCCACCAAGCTGAACTTTTTCTCTTTCAGCACATTCAGCTCTCTGAAAGTGAATGGAAACATGAACTGGATGTCCTGGTTGGCTTTGCCTTCAGCCCAGTCCAGAGTGAACTTCTGTGTTAAGACTGTTTTCCCAATGCCAGCCACTCCCTTTGTCATCACTGTTCTGATTGGTTCATCTCTTCCAGGTGGGAGTTTAAAGATGTCTTCTTGTCTGATGGTTGTTTCTGCTCTGTCTGCTTTCCTGGATGCTGTTTCAATCTGTCTGATCTCATGTTCATCATTGACCTCTCCAGTCCCTCCCTCTGTCATGTAGAGCTCTGTGTAGATCTGATTCAGAAGGGTTGGGTTTCCTGCTTTAGAAATCCCCTCAAACACACACTGGAACTTCTTCTTCAGAGCAGATTTATGTCGGAAAACTGGGTCAAAAAGTTCTAAATAAACACGACAAATAAGATCAGACAATACAATACACAGAAAATCTTCAAACTTTTGATTTATCTGAGAATTTGAACATGTGTTGTTCTGCATGTTGAGACATCAGTAAATGTGTCATTTATCCAGCAGGTTAAATCTTTAGAGAAATCCTCTTACTGCTCTGCAGAAGGTCAGCCAGCTCCTCCTGCTTCATTCTCCTCAGGAAGTGAACTGTGATCTTCACTAAAGCCTCTCTGCTGCTCCTCTGCTCTTCATCCTCATCCTCCCTCTGACTCTCTAAGCATTCTGGGTAATCTGGACTCAGAACTTTCTGGATCTTCTTCAGCTCCTCCTTCACAAAAGTGACCATGTTGTCCTCCAGCAGCTGGAACAGAATACTATATGAATGAGCCAATCAGACTGAAATCATGGAGCCAAACATCAGATCCATGTTGGACACACTGACAATCCACTGGTCTACAAAGTGCAGCATGGAGATGACTGTGAACAGAATAGATGGAAAAGTAGTTGTTGTACATGTACAGACCATAAATATGGAGTCCAGCTGTGTTTGATGCTGCTGGGCAGACTGACCACTGGGAACCTCTGAGCTCTGCTGGTCCACTCTGTGGAGGAATCATGAAGAATGAGCTCACATTCTGTCTGTCCACACAGAGACAAACACAAGGTAAAGCTCCATGAAGTGATGTGTGGATGTGAACAGTGAATCAGAGGACTCCCTGCAGTGGGAAAGCTTTACTAGTCCTGCTGATCCCACTGAGAATCAACAGCTCAGTCTGCAGCTGCTTGGAGCTTTCAGCTCACTTTGGTTGGGTCCAACAGCTCTCAGCAACCCCTTCAGAAATCTTTCCCTCCCTGCTGAAGTGCCCTGGAGCAAGGCAGCCAGAGCCAGTGTGTGCTTGGATCAGACTGGTTGAACTGGTATCTTCCCAGTGTTAGACAGATAGATGTTTAAAACAGACTCGTCACTGAGAGAACTTTATCTGTCAGGCAAGTTGTACTGAAGATGTAAAAAATAAATGAAATACTTTAGTTTCTGTCTGTCATCTCTAAACTATTCCAGTACCTTTGAACATCTGGGTGGTGCCTTTTCCCTGGAGAATGTTTTATAGATCGGTCAGTCTTCTGGGACTCGGAGCTGGATTTAGGTTCAGGTGAGCCTGGTTTTTCCAGCTTCTTCCTAAAGAACACAAAATAATTTACAAAACAAAAAAGGCATTTAATGGCAAAACATTTGAAAGGATATTTTTGAAAATCTTATAAGATATTCAAAACCATGTTTGTTTGTCTATATTTCAACCACCTAAAACAGACCTGACTTTACTTTAGAAGTCAGCTGCTTCACACTTCCTACACTGTATTAGAGCCAAAGCACAAAGTGGCACCTGCTGGACCAGCTGGTGTCCTACAGACACTCAGAAACACCTCCTCCAACATCCATTCTTTCCTCTGTGACTGCTGTGTTTGTGGAAAACATCCAACACACACCGCTTCACATATGAACATAGAAATGGATGTGAAACAGAGCTGAGCTCACATTAAACACATGTTGGAATAAAAACTGATCAAACTGACTCTGCTACATTTTACTCTGTTACAACATTTACACTCAGCTCACCTCTGAACGGATGGATGTTGGTCTGATTTGAAGACAAGAGGAGGATCCATCGACCGGTCACTCTTCATGGACACACAGCTGGGTTCAGATCCAGGTCTGAGTCTCTGCTGGATCCTGACAGAAAAACACTTGTTTTCTTCAAACTAAAGTATTCAGTGATAGTGTTTGAGTCTGCAGTGAGGCGGCCTGTCAGAGAGTCAGTGTGGCTGCTGTGGAACAATGTTACAGCTCCCCTTGTGGCAGCTCTGCCACTCTGCAGGCAGACGTCAGCAGGTGTGTGAAACTGGAAGCTGGATGTAATTTTACCTGAGAGAAAACAGGAAGACTTCAGCTCTGAGCTTTCAGTATGGTACTCTGACCCAGTCTTTACTGTTTGTGTGATCAGATTCATTCTGCTCTTTAAGAGACAAACGACAGCTGCACCATGGCGTCATCAGAGACATCAGGAACTGATCCAAGTCTCAAGTTATTCAGCTGAAAACTGGTTATCATCTGAAACATGATGCAGCCTCCACTGAATACTGACAGATACTCACTGTTGGGCTGATGGAACATCATGTTGGAAATGAGTTAAGAACTCCTTTGACTGGTCGCTCTTAATGGACACACAGCTGGGTTCAGGTTCAGGATCAGGTTCAGGTTCTGGTTCTGGTTCTGGTTCAGGTTGGTTCCTGTGAATAAAGGTGGTTTGGTGATGTGAGTGCTGAGCTCTGACATGGAGAAGAGTCATGGACAGTTAGAGATGGTCATCTCACCTCTGAGCTTTGCTCTGGCTCTCATGTTCCCCACACAGAGTGGTTTTAGTGTCCTCACACTGATCCATGCTGCTGAATTCACATCAGCTCACACACACTTTCTACCTTCATCTGCAGAGGAAACACAAATCATTCATCTGCACATCAACTCAAATCCTCCTCTCCATGTGTCAGTGGATCTTATGCTCTGATAATAAAAACGTGTTTCAGTAATAAACTCATCAGAAATGTGTTGTTTTAACAGTGGACACATATGTTCAGCATTCAGCTTTAAGGATGAGATGTTAGAGGCTGATCTCACAGTCTGAGCGTAGAAACATGATCCACAAGTTAGAATTCAGGGTCTGTTCACACAGAAGAACCTCAGAGGAAGCAGGAATACAACATGGCGTCTAACCAAACCGCTGCATGATGTCAGCTTCACATTCTCAGAGTAAAACTGAAAGTTAAAGTCCTGCTCTGTGAAAACACACATGAGCTCAGTGAGATGAACTTCATCACACTGTGCACGTGAACATGTCAGTCATTGATTTTAATGGTCTGAAGCAGCTGTGGAAAACTGCAGAGCAGTAAGAAATAAGTGAGCTCCTCTGAAATGGAGTCCAAGCATAAAGCAGCTCAACACGGAAATGTTCCAGTAAAGCAGAAGTCCTTCATCTATAAAGTCTGTGGAACTCTTTCAGGGAGTCCTGGCCAAGATAAGCAGCAATAAATACAGAACACAGGTCCAAAAGCACACAGCTGAAGCACAAACAAAAGCAAAAAACAAGTGCATGCAGTGGAGTCGGCCTCAAGAACTCTCAGTTTGGATTTAAAAGCAGTTCAGTTCATTTTCAGTCTTTCTGCAACATATTCCATGTAAAAGGAGCAGAGAGGACAAAAGCCCTTTGACCCGGTTCAGTCTGTACATCTGGAACAGAAAGCCACAAATCTTCTGAACGGCCAGGTTATGCTCATCAATAATATCTGCCAGCTGTGGGGAGATAGTCCAGGAGGACCTGTCAGGACTTTTAAGATGTGGCTGAGTGGGTAAGATGAATGGAATCACAGATCCATTTATTATCATCTCAAGTTGTTTTAAGCCAGTCCCAATTCAAATCAGCAGCTCAGACAAGCTGACTATAATTCAGGACAGGACTGGACAGAAGATGCTTTAAAGACTGTAATGCTTCCTTGGACACCGCCACCATAAACACTTTATCCAGTTCTGATCATATCTTCATCAGGAACAGATTTGGTCAGCCAGGTTTCAGAAATTACAACCATGCCTGCATCTGTTGATTTAACCCAAATCCTGACCTCGTCCATCCTGGAGAACAAGCTGCACACATTAAGATGAACAATTTTAGGAGCAGACGAGGATTTAAAGTCAGATGGTGTCTGGATACACTGCAGCTCAGGACCAGGTTTGGTTGCATGTTACCAGATAAGAGAATAATAAGACCATCAACAATCTCTGTCTTGTAACTACATGTTAAATCTGACATTTGATATGTGGAAACCAAGCAAGATCTCTCACAGAAGGGGAGGTAAATATGCAAAGCTGGCAGGCTTGGAAGTTGGGCTGAGTCTCTGGGCAGATGGGATGATAAGTTCATGTCTTGAGCCAAACAGCTCGTACAGTAACTACAGAGCAAGTGCATCCATGAGCAACGTCCAACAGGCTCAACACATTATAGATGTTCTCACCCAGGAAGCATCGTTTGCCCCCAAGTGCCACACAGTCAGTAAACTAAAGAGAAGCTTTGCAGGCCTCAGATCATCCATGAACAGCCCATCATTTACACCGGACAGTTGGAGTAGAAGAAAAAGACGCTGTGCACAGAGCTGCTGTCTTTAAGGTGTGTTTCATGTCCAACAGACGTCTCCGAGTCAAACTGTGTGGATCAAACATTAAAATAATTTCTGCTGACGTCAGCGACGCCAGAGTTTGCTTCCCATTCACGAATTAAAGGAATGGGCATAAAGGGCCATTTCACTGCTTTTTTTCATGCCGATGGCTCTTCACGAGGTCCTGGATGAAAACTGCTGCAGTTTGGCGGCTCAGATGTCTGATCAATTAATATTGTTCTTAATGTTGTTCCACCCTCATGTTTACTCTAAATTCATGTCTTTTCAGATATCAGCAGGTGCACGGATGATCCACGAGTGCAGCCCAGTTTGAGGACATTTCCGACCACATTAACGGGGGACAGGACACACAGCTTCCAGCCAAGCTGCTATTTAAAGGTTTATTCTGTACAGTATGTGAAGTCTTTCATTTTGTTTGTGCTTCAAATAAATTCACTGAATATCTTTTTTTGTTATGTTCCTCCATGAAAAAACACTGCCCCCCCTGATAAATTTGGTCTGTAACCGCCACTGCTCATGACTCATAGAAACCAAATGCAAGCCTCCGTCTGTTTCACCTATAAAATCTAACAAATACACATCCCATAGTTCAACCATTAATAAACCCTATTCTGCACTGGTTGTTTTGATGAGATCTGCATTGTTGAGAAATGTATCGCTGTCATATCATTAATCTTTCCACTAACATGCGCCATTATTTCAGTGCTGCCCATCATCCAGGTATTAATGAATCTACAGCCTCTTCAGAACAATTCTGTCCAGATATGAGCAGTCGAACTATTGTAGACAGAAATTTATGTGAAGTTTAAAGTTTAACAGCTTCGTTCAGGACTTACTGACACCAGAAGTGACAACATGACGGACAGGCCGAGCCGCTGCCTCCTTCGTCCCGACTTCTCGGTTCCAGCTGTGAGTCCGGTGCCGTGAAGTTTGGAGCGCAGATTTCTGCTAGAACTAAGCTGCCCACAGCTGATGTTAACGAGTCACACATTAAAAACAGCTGAATTATCTTCAGATGGCGCTTCCCACGGAGAAAATCAGCTGAGCAAAAGGATGGGAAGTGAAACTAAACCGAGAGGAAACACCCAGAGAGGAAGTTCAGATCCAGTAACAGATCAGTGCGTCACAAACGGTTCAGTTGGATTTGAACTTTGTCATTACAGACAACAATGAGACTCTTTATTCAGTGATTTCCACTTTATTATCCCTGTCTGCTCCTCCAGAACAGGAATTATTGAAGTCATTGCCTCTCCCAGATGAAAAATGTGTTTCCATGTCCAACAGTTTCTCTGGTAGATCTGATGCTGATGATCAAAGCTCCGTGATGGCAGATATTTAACAGCACAGCATGTGAAACTGAATAAAAAGAGTGAAGATTCAACACTGAGCAGCACACATGTGGAACTGTGGTCTAAAGACTGCCAACAAGACTAAATAAAGAGGAAACAGAGCTTTTTACTCTCTGACTGTTGGCAGAAAAGTTACTGAACACACAAAAAATTAGGAGGCTCCTTCTTTAAACTGAGAGCTTCACATTTGGGAACATTTCTCCACATTGTGAAGAATCAGAGCTGAATGAGTTCAGGTGTTGATGCTGATCAGTGATGGTCTCACAGTTTCCTCTGCAGGCGAGGCAGCAGCAGCAAGGTCACATGATGGCCATACAGGGTTAAAGATGATGAATGAGCAGGCTACAGGTGGCACTCTTAAGTTTTAAAAACAGAACAGCAGAAACATGCAACATGAAATTTGATATGAAATACAATTAAAAACATCCAGGTTAACGCAACAGGGGAGGGAAATAGTGTTCATGTGGGTACCAGCTCATTTAGGAATAAAAGGAAATGAAAAAGCAGACAAAGCTGCTGAGGAGGCAGTAAAGAAAGAGGAGGTGGAAATGAAAGTAAAATGATCAAAAACAGAAGGGAAAAGTTTAGTCTGGAAAGAAATAAACAAACAGTGGAATCAATATTGGAAGAATCAGGAAAAAGGAAGACATTTATATAAATGACAAAGTGTAGCAGGAGAGGCAGGGTGTTATGGACAGAACAGAACAAGTAATTATGAGCAGGATAAGAATAGGACATATTAAACTGAATAATACACTTAAGAAAATGGGGAAACATCCAACTGGGCAGTGTAGCTGTGGGCAGAGGGAGACAGTGGAACATGTGATGATAGCATGTCCTTGGTATGGAAGGGAGAGGGAAAGGATGAAGATAGGGCTGCAGAAGGCAGGAATAAGAGAATGTAATTTTTTAGAAACATAGTAGAATCTGGGAAATCTAAAGAAGGGAAGAAAATAATTATGAGATTCCTGGTGTCAACTGGGGTAATTCAAAGAATATAGGAAAGAAGAATTAGAAAGAAGTTAAGTTCAGTAGATGGCGTCATATGCAACGTCAAGGATGCCAGCTGCCAGTAAAAATCACAGAAGAAGAAGAAGAAGCAGTATTCCTAACAATAAGTGATAGGAATTTCGGCTCCTTTTGGTGAGCCAGATCATTTGGCTCAGCTCACCAAGAAGAGCCGACTCTTCCGGCTCCAAAACGACTCCATTTCACCAGTTATACCTTTTAGAATTCAGCTAAAGTTAGCGCTGTTTTGACTTGTGATTTGTATTTGAACACATATATCACTTAAATTTCAATAAATTGCTTTTGCCACACTGTAGCCAATTGCATTTACAGTTATAAAATCCACTCACATATATAATATATATATAAATATAATATATATAGCTTTATTTTGACCATCAAGAGAAAGAAAACACAACAAATGTGGTGTCTTCACCAAAGGTGCTCCCATGCACACATTTAATTAACAAGTTTCATTCCAACAATATATTATAGAGGACTACATCATGATCAAGTAAACAGTTTGAACACAGCATGTATCTGTTCCATGACCACCCAGATTAAATAAAAAAAGAAACAACACAAAAGAGACAAGTAATGGGAATCTGAAAAACATGAAGACTTCAACTTTAACAGAACAAATTCATGAATGTGGGTTTTTTTTCATATCAAATAATCAATGCCTCTTGTCTAAGTCTCTGTTAAAAATGACTTGATTGGTGATAATCATGGTGGTTAAATGAATCTTACAGAAAGCCAGCTGCTCATCTTTTTACATTCCTTGAACCACAGGCTGAGGGAAAGCAGCAGCTATCCTCCAACCAGGTTTACTAATCAGGTGCTGAAAATGACTAAAGCCTAAATATGACCTTTAACTCTGTGTTAGACCTACTCACTGTCTTCATCATGTCCTTGATCTTGTTCTGACATGTGGCACAGAATCATAGCATTTCTTCACTGCCCTGTTTCATATGACCATCTTTTTTCAACAACCTTTAATTTCCTGATAATTGCCTCTGCAGCATATCAGATGATTTTTAATGATTGTGTACATAATGACATAGAAATGAAGGTTGTACTTTCTTCTTTTCCATCGCTTTACATGAACTCTCCACTGACTCTACAGATCTGCATACATGTGATTAATTTAGTTATACAGAGCAGGATCATCATCATTTCTATCTCCATTTGTCAGGGAAAGATCAAAGTAAGACATGATCTAGACTTCAATTCCATCCAGAATCTGTGGTTGGAACCACAGACCAGAAGAGAGACAGAACAGAAGCCTTCAATCCTGCAGATTATCACAGAATAAGGTCCAATTTTCCAGTGGAGGCATGAAGAAAGCAGTCGTGAGTATCAGAACATACAATTAATGCATATTTTGAGATTTCACAGAAAAAAAGTTTAAAAATGTCATCATGAAACTGAACAAGAGAGCAAAACAGCACACAAGATGGTGACTGAGAACAGAGCGCCGTTGCTCTTTCTTACTCTTATCACAAAGTTGTGATGTCATCACTGATGGTGACATCACAATTGATGTCATCTCTGATTTTGTTTGACATCACAATGCAAATGTGTCAAAGGACCCAAAGTTTCTATAGGCCAGATGTTTTCACCCCTTTTTCACAGTTCGTCAGGAGTTTATCTGAAGAAACACGTTCAGTTTTTGAAGCAGATTTGAAAGTCACAGCAAACGTTTTTCACATCGCCTCAAAGAACAATGCTTAATTACTATTATTATCTTAAATAGTAATTTTGACAAGCACTTAAAAACAACGCTTACTTACTGTCTTAAAAGGTCATTTTGACAAGTGTTTAAAGACAAAGACAAAATGAGTCAAACCAGAACACCATCTACTTGCTCCTGATGGTCGACCACGATTTGCCTGAGGATTTCTACACGTATACCATTACTTTTAGCAGTGACCAAAGTTATGAAGAACCCACCAACCTGTTGGAAAAAGAACAATCCCAGGTCTGTGCTGCAGCTGGGACTCCTCATTCCGAGGATGCTCAGCTTGTGCAGGATCATCTCCAGGCCTCCGTAGTATAAGGAATGTTATTGTGGAAAACTGCACCTGCGGTTCAGATTAGTATGACTGTAATTTTGACCATAAGGAATGACATTGGAGGTATTTATGTGAAGCAGTTCATACAGTAAATGTTAAAGCAGCTTTCCATGGACACACTGTACTGATTCAAAAGAAGTCCTGCAAAGAAAAGTGTCACCTCTGAAGAAAAGGAAGTTCGTGGTGTGTGTATTTAGGAAACAGCACTTTAAGCTTTGAGGTAGTTTTATTAGTAAAGGGTTGAAACAAACTGATAACTTGTTCCAGCGACCTGCTACAAGAATGTCCAGTGGCGTCTGAACGTGTCCTGTCAGCCAGACAGGCTCCATCATGAGCTTCAACCTGTCCGGCGGCTGGCGGAAGCCTGTCCCACCAGTCTTGTCCTGTGGCCCTGACTCCGCTGTCGACCTGCCCATACTGCAAGCTGTTCCGGAGCAGCTCAGCGTAACGACTTCACGGCTGCCACAGAAGACATTTTTCCCAGTTGCAGAACAATACTCGCTGGACTAAGCTACTGAGTTCTTCGGCGACGGACAGGAGTCGAAGCGTGTGTCCAATATTGGAGGGGACGGCTCGCTTCATTTAGCAGACAGTGAGGGGGCGGGGCTTGTTCCAGACTCTCAGCTGCTCTCCCATTTGCTATTACAGATGACGTCAGAGACGGACAAAGTTCCTACTGGTTCCTGAAGCCGGTGCAGCGGGTGTGATTCTGGAAGAACGGCAGCAGTGACACTTGTAATGTTCACAGCTTCTGTTTGACACCTCAGAGTTTATAAAACTCAAACAACACTATCAGAACACATTGTCACCATATTAACCTTTATCAGTTTAGGCTTTCTAAAGTAACGGGACACACACACACATCAGTTATATCCAGATCTTTTCATGGTTTCCTGTTTTTGCTTCATAACTCAGATGAAATCAGTCAGTGGAAAACACAGCAGGCTGTGAGAGAAAGTAAACCCAACCCAACCAAGACTGAAGCTGAGGGATGTATCACTGAAATTACTGAGCACATCATCAAACAGTAGAAGAAGAAGCCCATTTTCACTGATATCAGTATCAGATAGCAGACTTGGAGGTGCTCTTCTTTCCACATCTGACCTTCACTCCTCTGTGTCACGCCTGTGGAACAGCCTTCCTGAAGACCTGAGAGCAGCTGCAAGTGTGGACATTTTTAAAAGCAAGCTTAAGACCCACCTTTTTAGCCTGGCTTTTGGTTAATTTATTCATAGTTTTATTATATCCTATCCTTTTAGTCATATGCTTTAATTTTCTGTCTGTTTGTATATTTAGCGTATTTATTGTAGAGTTTTAGTTGTTGATGTCTTTGTGGTAGTGCAAATTTTTTATTCTGGTTTGATTTGATCTTTTTTTAAAAAAAATTATTAACATCTTTTCATTTCTATGTTTATTTATTTATTTCTCATTTTGTTATTTCTTATTTTATTTTTTAAATGTTTTTAGTCTTCTATTTATTTATTTGTGTTACTTATTTTTTAGCTCCTTTGCTTTATCTGGTTTTACTCAGTCTCTGGTGTTTCCTCACTGCTTCAGTTATCTGTGTTCCAGTATATGTGACGTGTGTATGTGTGTGTGTATATATGTGTGTGTGTGTGTGTGTGTGCATATGTATGTTGGTGTATAATATGGCCTTGGGTTTCATTTTGTTTTATTTGCTTTTATCTTGTAAAGCACTTTGTGCTACATTTTTCTTGTATGAAAAGTGCGATATAAATAAAGTCTGATTGAATGATCTTGATATTATTTTGATAGAATAATAAAGCTGGAGGTAAGCACTCATTTTTAATACTAACTGTGCGTTTATACTTTTTTCATTAATTCGAGGAATTGACATTGAGAGCTAAAGATGAAGAGACAGAACAATAAAGAGATGGAAATGTAAAGTGGGTCTAACGGGAAACTTTTTCTAGAAACATGTTTTACAGTTGAACAGTTTCACAGCTGTGTAAAGTCCATCAGTCATCCAGATGTTAACATTTCCCCTCCATAGTTAAACAGAGTTAAACTTTAAACTGAACTGGTTAGGATGTTCATTTCAGACAAAACGCCTCTCTGGGTGTGTCTGTAAGAGTTTAGTTTCACTTTCCACTAAACTTCCAGCTTTTTGTGACGCAGATTATTTGCTCCGTGAAATTCTCTTGAAATTGAAGGTAACGGAAACTATTTTTAATGTTTGACTATAATATCTGCTGTTGGCAGCTTAGTTCAAGTAGAAACAAACACAATCTACCACATGGTCCTTTCTGTTGATTCACTGCTGTCTGTGTAAAACTGTAACTGTGGGACCAGCGACGGGACAAGTACAACAAGTCCACCATTTTGTGTTACTGTGTGAGAACAATATGTGGAATAAGAGCAGCAGCAGACTAGAATGAGGGTCAAGGCTTAAACACGGAGTCGTTGTTACTGTATAGCTCCCATTTCTGACGATCGACGGCATTTCTTCCTGCCTGAATCAGCCTGTTCCTGAGGCGGAGATGAGTCTCTGCTCTCCCGCTGTCTGAGCCTCTGAAAGCGGCCTGAGCTGAGACAGCAGCAGCTCAAATCGAGGTAGTGACAGTTAAAAACAGCCTTTCGGGTGGCAACCTGAACCGCCACAGTGTGCCAGTTAAGAACTATACTGATAACCCGTTTGCGGCTAATCAGCGTTCCACAGACAGCGGCAGCAGGCTGCGGGTGGGGTGAAATTGGTTTTATATTCGACATTCGCCCATTTTCCGGCGCAGTAACTGTAATTGCATCACGAAAACCGCACCAATTACCCTCAGGGTGGTATTATTTTGTACACGAAGCTAATAGTAACATTTCACAGGCTTTACCAACTGTAACGAAGTCTGGCGAAAGTTCAGAGTAACCGCTGAATATCCTTCTCAGTGCCCTAATTCAGCCTGAGCGCTTAGAGACCGTCAAAAAAGTGCAACGTCTTTTTTTTCTCACTAGAGATTCATGCAATGAACACCAAACCACTTCTGATGTGTTTGTGAACTCACTATAAAGCTTTCACAGCCGTTTAGTTTCCAGAAAAAAACCCTTTTAGGTAGAAGATGTACTCAGGGTGCATATTTTATTCTATTTTTAATAACTTACTGGTTTTTCGACATATCAACACCAAGCCACTTCTGATTTGTTCTTGATATTAATATGAAATATTAATATTAAATCCCCTCCGAATGGGAAATGTGGCGTTTGGAAGACCGCTTGCCGGTGTCGCTCGGGGGCCTGAAAAAATAAATAATAAAAATAAAGGATGTGGGAACTACGCAATGAGTTCATGAACACATCAGAAGTGGTTTGGTGTTGATATCTATAAAAACAAGAGAGTTATTACAAAATAAAAGCCTTGAATTCGAATTAATTCAAATTCATTAAAACCTTTTTGAAAGAAAATTAAAAGCTTTCCTTGATAATAAAAGGTGTGGAACTACACAGTTATAGTTACAACTTGGGAAAAATAGGCGAATGTCGAATATAAAACCAATTTCACCCCGCTGTCGAAGCAACGGCTGTGGCAGCTCATGTTGCCACCGGAAGTGCCGTTGTTGGTTGGCACGATCTGATCTTGCTTTTTAACAGATTCTTAGGTTGTGGAAAGTCTTTGTGAAGGATTTATCCCCCTGTAACACCCACTGAGCAGAAGTCCAGCTGAATGCATCTGACAGTGCTGTAATAGGTTAACTACAGACCAAAGAGGGTCAGACTTAGCAAAGAATCATATTTCAGAACAACACTGGCTTGTTGATTGGCAGATACAGTCACTGCAGAACTTTATCTGAGCTTTTCTAGGATTTGTAGCTTTTACCTGAGCAAAGAGAATCCACTGTAAGCCCAGCCCACAGTGTGCTGAATTCTGGCTGTTAGCACAGCATCTGGCTCAGTTTCTGAGTGTTTGTCTGGTTCTGTAACTTCATGTGTTGGAAGCAATAAGCTACATTTACTCTACTTAAAGAACTTTAGCTTTCCTCAACAATTTTCATGTTTCAACTTTACATTTCTTCCATTTCAGAGGAGATCAGTGAATCTTTTATTGCTCTGCATCTCTTCACAGAAACGCTTGTTAAGGCATCACAGAAACTTATTGTGACCTTCAGAGACTTGTTGCTGCTGTTCAGCTGAAGGTAAACCTGGATTAGGAACGTTTTCGTAATTCCTCAGTTATTCAAATTTACGGGCTGGAAAAGTTGTTTGAGCTGAGGATGACTTTACACACAGAAATATCATATTTATTGTCTTTTTAGAAATTACTTTTGAATTTAATTGAACCATTTAATAAAATGGCTGCATGTTGTGTGTGAAATATTCAGCTGTGTTTTGTTTCACTCAGTTGTTTTGTGTCTTTCTCACCTGAGTGATCCTGTAAAACCTGTTCTTATTGGGATCCCCTCCCCCTACCTGTGCTCATCCTACCAGGGGTGAAGCTCCTGATAATTCCATAAAGCAGCTCACCTGTGTCAGACTGAAGTCTTTCTATAGTTTGAACAAACTATAAGTATGAAATTTGTCTGAAATAACTTTGTCTGTAACCTGTAAGCTGTTTGTTTCTGCTCTGTAATGTTTGGGGAACATGTTCACTTCTTATTTCAGAACAAACTTTGATCACTTTTGAGTTTTAAGACAAATCTGCATGATTATCAGATTATTGATGAACTCAAACAACACGATGATCAGCTGATGATGTTTTTTTTTCTACATGAAGAACTGATCTTCATAGAATGAAACCGTCAGCTCCTCCATTACAGTCAGACCCAGCAGGTTCCTGCTGCTTCCTGTGTCACCTTTCAGAATAAAATAACATGAATGTCAGTTAAAATGTGTCTGACTGTAGTCAGTTATGAAGCTGTGTGCAGCTCTGATGGAACATATAATCCACTAATATTGTCTAATGATGAAATGAAGTAGATTCAGATGTTCTGTCTACTTTATGGGTCAGTTTGTGATGTTTCATTCAGCTTTTTCCTTTCCCTTATATGTGAGTAATAATCCTTCACCTTTGTTTCTTTTTGTTTGTTGAATTCAACTAAAAGTTAAAACGTTTCATTCAAGTTTTTATCAGAGACTTTTTATTTTTACTTTTAAACATAAGATGGAACCTATAGACAAAGATGGAACCTTCCCAGGGTAGAAGGTTCTGTTATTAACAGCATATTAGTCAGTTTCTGGTTCAGACGTTAAATCAGATGATCTCCCTCCTGTTTCATGTCAGTAATGGTCCATCATCATCATGAGTGTGCTGGGTGGTAGCTCCATGCCTCCATCTAGCGGACTGATGGAGGTACAGCAGCTGATCTTTTTACAGCCAAAATGATGGAGAGGAGGATTTGAGTTGATGTGCAGATGAATGATTTGTGTTTCCTCTGCAGATGAAGGTAGAAAGTGTGTGTGAGCTGATGTGAATTCAGCAGCATGGATCAGTGTGAGGACACTAAAACCACTCTGTGTGGGGAACATGAGAGCCAGAGCAAAGCTCAGAGGTGAGATGACCATCTCTAACTGTCCATGACTCTTCTCCATGTCAGAGCTCAGCACTCACATCACCAAACCACCTTTATTCCCAGGAACCAACCTGAACCTGAACCTGAACCTGAACCAGAACCTGAACCTGAACCTGAACCCAGCTGTGTGTCCTATAAGAGCGACTGGTCAATGGGTCGTTATACTGACTTCAAATCAGACCAACATCCATCCTTTAACAGGTTAGTTGAGTGTAAATGTTGTGACAGAGTCCATGTTGAAGAAGGAAAGAGTCCATGTTGCTCTGGAAGTTCACTGTTCTTTGGTCTGTAGCAGTAAGCAATAATTAATGAATTTCTAAAGGGAAATGTTATTAATGATCGTACCTTCATAGATCAAGTGGGAGGGAACTATGAGAAACACCCAACACACAGGGGAACATAAATCTACATTTATGAGGAGCTAGAAACGTAACTCAGTGTCATGGTATTACTGTGGAAGATCCATTTCAGAAGGGTGGTGTGTGATGAACATCAGAACACTGAAAGCAGGAATGAACCTTAGAAAGAAGGAATAGGTGGGAGATCACCAGGAGGAAAGAGCAAATGAAGTCATCGCCTTCAGAGAAGATGTTTCCTCCTCTGATCTGGTGGTGTAACATCAATGTAGAAAAAGCTATTCTGGGGTTCTGAGCTCCTCAAGAGTTCTTTACGACCCTCCCAGATAATAACTGGGATGCTGCTCCATGATTTAGTTTGAAGCTGACATGTCTTTGGAACACAAACCCTGCATATTAGCTGTTTATTCATCCATTTAGTTCTTCCTGTCTGTCCCTAGTCTCTGGATTTCCTCTGTTGTGGCATTCCTGATGGGAATGAGAGATGCTCCATTAAATACTTGCAGGAGAGCTGCTGATCACTTCCTGTGGTCAGAGATTTAAAGGAGGATCTTTGGAGGATTCTCACATGGAGACTGATCTGGATCTCTTATCAGGGCTGTAAAAGGATTTACCTCATTGGCTGCTCCCCTTATTAAGAGATGAGTCTCCATGGAAACAATATTTATGGGTTGTTACTGGGAGTCTAATATATTGAAAGTATCCTGTTTTTTCAGTCATGTATTTCTGAGTTTGATGAAACGGGGAAAGAGACTTTTCCTGAACATGTCTGTTTTAATAAAAGTATTTTTCTGTCTCGGAGCTGATTACAGCTGTGTGTCCTGGAAGAGTCACTGGTCAAAGGAAGACATTATTGGTTTCAAATGAATTGGTTATAATGCTTCAGATTTTTTTTTTTAATTAATTTTTTTGGGGGGGGGGTTTTTATGACTTTATTGCTAGGATAGTGGAGAGAGACAGGAAACAGGGCAGAGAGAAGGGTAACCGGGGCTGACTGCAGTGAGGACTATAGCCTCTGTATGTGGGGCACCTGCTTAACCCACTACGCCACCGACCACCCAATGGTTCAGATCTTTGATGTTTTAATCCTTAAATTATATTTTTGGTCTGTCTTTATTAAAACAAAGTGTCTTTATTGTGGTTGAATTTCAGGAAATTTGAGAGTTTTAATAGAACAAATGTTTTTCTCTCAGGATCCATCAGAGCTCTGAACCTGAACCCAGCTGTCTGTCCTTTAAGAGCAACGAGTCAAAGGATATTATTCTTGACTTCAAATCAGACCAACATCCATCCTTTAACAGGTGAGCTGAGTGTAAATGTTGTAACAGAGTAAAATGTAGCAGAGTCAGTTTGAACAGTTTTTATTCCAACATGTGTTTAATGTGAGCTCAGCTCTGTTTCACATCCTTTTCTCCATTGTGCTGGAAATGAACTTTTCTTCAGTCCGTAGCAGTAGATGCTGTGATCTTTTATTCACATTTGCTAACAACTTGGTCCACGAGTCTGTAATTATATTTTCATCTCACAGTATTTATTAAAACAACTTTGTTTTGTGGTAGAATTTATTCAAACCTTTTTTTTGTTTCTTTATGTCTATTTTCTGTTTTTGTTGTTCGTATAAAATGTAAGTGAACCATTTCCAAACGTTTCTAATCCAACATATGTTATCTGTAAGCACAGCTCTGTTTTGCATTAATTTCTACATTCCCTGAGAAAAATGATTGAATCACCATTCTTCAAGCTTTTCTTGATTAGCAAAGAAAGAAAATTCTTTGAAGCAAAACCCTTCAAAATATGTATTTTTGATCCCTTTTTACAGCTTTCTCTGTCTGAAAACAGCTCCTCCTATCAGTTAAAGTAAACTTTGATAGCTAACTTTAGCGACAACTGATCTGCTTCTTGGTACCAATTTAACTATGTTCAAACATCATTAGCAGATAAACCTGAAGATACTCGCATCAAGTCAACTTTGCAAAAAAGTGTTAGAAATGTATTTTAGTTCCAACAATTTTTTATTGATTTTTTTCCATTAAAACAACCATGCATTTGTTTGCAACATGTATTGAAAGTGTGAGTATTCATAAGAATAAAACAGCTGCATAAGTCAAATAACTACAATCGTCAAAAGTACGTAATCTACCCCCCTCCCAAACCCTCCCAACCATCCCCGCTTGTCCCCTTAAGAGTCTAGATCTTCGCAAGAGTAACTGTCCATTAGGGTTGTCCAACCCAGGATTACAGACGGAGAGTAATACAGCACAACGATGCTTCATCAAGGATAAGCGAAAAAGAATATGTACGAGAAAAACAAACGGAAAAGGAAAAAATAAAATACAGAACAAACAAAAGAAAAAAGATATATAAATATATTTTAAAAAGAATGAGAAGAAGAATGAGGCGTCTTGCAATCAGAGAAGTGAATGCTGCGACTATGCGAGCTTTGCCTTTAAGGGAGCGAGTTTCAGGGGTAAATCCATTGGGAGCAATATCTTTTTGAAACATCTTACTATAGTCATTAAAACTGTTGGTCCAAAAAGTGCCAAGTTCAGGACAGGACCAGAACAAGACGAATGTATTAACCTAAGCATTGTCTCCCATCGGTCACTGTCATTTTCTGTCCAAGGTCGTTTTCTCATAGTCTCCTAACATCTTGCAATTAGTGAGGAATGATTTCACATATATTGTTGTAAAGAATAGAAATCAGACCTTTGCAATATGGGGATAATGAGAGAATATGATCGATTGCATTGTCCATTGGAAAGTCTGGAAAGGAATTCATGCTTTTCTGGACAAAGTGTCTGAGCTGGAGGTATCTGAAAAAGTGAGACTTTGGTAAGTCAAATAATTGAGAGAGTTGCGCAAATTAACCAAATTTGCCATCCACATATAGCTTAGAGATCGATTTAATGCCCTTTGAACACCAAACTCCAAGGGTAGAGTCAGAGAGAGAGGGTGGGAAGTTAGAATTATTCTTGATAGCAGAATGCACAGATGTCTTCAATTTGAAATGCCAAAGTGACCAAATTCCCATTGAGTGATACACCACAGGGTTAGAGTAAAATTGGTTTGTGGGGGGGGGGCACATAATACAGAACCAAGGTTGAGCGTGTATTTTCCATTTGCACCTCTCTTTCAATCAAGTTTAACATAGCTTTTATATTGCATGCCCTGTAGTAATAAGTAAAGTTGGGTACGGCCAGACCAGCAAGCTTCTTGGGCCTGTGAAGGGCACCTCTTTAAATTCTATGTGGTTTACCATTCCAAATAAAGGATAAAATGTTATTTTGAAAAAACATTTTTTAAAGTTTTTTTTAATCAGAATTGGAATGTTTTGAAAAAAGTAAATGAACTTGGGAAACACGATCTTTTTAATAATATTAATTCGGCCCACTATGGAATCATCATTTTTTGTCTTTTTTACATTTCTCAAATAAAATATCAAGAAAAAAAATCTTGATGAAGGGGGAGGAGAAGGTAGGGTTGATGTCAATTCCAAGATATTTAAAGCCCTTCCTCACAATCCTAAATGGAAATTGTGCTGCAGGAATTAGAGTGGCGGTCTGATCTACTGTCATCGACGCCCGCCGCTGCAGCACAGCTCATTCATTCCAGTAAGGATGTCCATCTTACTCAAAGTTGTCGTCCACGTCATCAAAATCTGATAAATATCCTGCCTTGTTGCACAAAACTATCAGTAGCAAACTACATGTAAAGTTAGCCGACTGTCACAGAACACGGAGTAAATAACCTGTGCTGCAGCGACGGCGTCGATTACGTCATTCCAGAGTGTGTAGAAAGCCCTCTATAAGCCCCCGATAGCCGCCAATAACAACAACACAGCAGCTATGAGCTAACAGTGCAGTCCCGTTCTCTCCCGTTATATGGATATACGCAGATCTCAAGGAATCTAAATATCTTCCGAAGGACGCCGACTTTCGCCAAACTGTTCTCGATGAGTAGATAAACGTATTTCATGCCAGAAATAAGGTCTAGGTCTAAAAATACCAGAGTTCCCCTTTAACAGCAAGTTGCCGTCCAGCCTTTTTGGCAGTTTATCTGACATCACAATGCAATGTGTTAATAGGTAGTGGAGTGGTCATTAGCAAATCGATGACAAGTGTTGGCTGCCTGGCACATGTGGGTACTCGGGAACTCCGTGGGTGCTCCGGGCCCAAGGACCCACTGAATGGCGTCTATGGATGTGAACATGTGTGTTTGATGGATGTAGGACGTAGTTTGTTACAATAGAAATGATCTCTTCTTCTTTCACTTTACAAAAGCAAGATGGAGGGTTTGTGATCTTTGCTTATTGTTTATGTTCATATACTGTCCTAGGTGTTGTTTTAAATTTGTTATTTAGTTTTAGTTCCACATATTTAGTTTAAATGGTTTAGATTAAATTCAGTATGTGGCATTTTGAGTTGATCACCTTCTGAGTTTTAAACAGGATTGGGTGTTTTCTTGTTCAGATATATGAAGTAAACATACCTACTGACTGTTCTGGGTGCAGTGAAGATTATAATCTGTTTTTTAACCAGGAGGAAGCTGGAGAGTGCTGAACCCAGCTGGTTCTCCATGAAGAATCCTCCCATATCTGACAGATATGGATACCAACAGGTAGCACAGAGGTAAGAAAGATTATTTAAATCATAACAAAGTGTTGCATCAGATTGATTTTGAGAATTTTTCTGATAAACCAACTCCAGCTAAACCAAGCTCCACTGAAATACAGACAGAAATTATATTTCACTGTTAATAGCAGTGAGAACAATCTTTGACAGAGTTGTAATCAACAATATAACTGATAGGACCATTACCTTGTGTTTGTCTCTGTGTGGAGAGACAGAATGTGAGCTCATTCTTCATGATTCCTCCACAGAGTGGACCAGCAGAGCTCAGAGGTTCCCAGTGGTCAGTCTGCCCAGCAGCATCAAACACAGCTGGACTCCATATTTATGGTCTGTACATGTACAACAACTACTTTTCCATCTATTCTGTTCACAGTCATCTCCATGCTGCACTTTGTAGACCAGTGGAGTGTCAGTGTGTCCAACATGGATCTGATGTTTGGCTCCATGACTTCAGTCTGATTGGCTCATTCATATAGTATTCTGTTCCAGCTGCTGGAGGACAACATGCTCACTTTTGTGAAGGAGGAGCTGAAGAAGATCCAGAAGGTTCTGACTCCAGATTACCCAGAATGTTTAGAGAGTCAGAGGGAGGATGAGGATGAAGAGCAGAGGAGCAGCAGAGAGGCATTAGTGAAGATCACAGTTCACTTCCTGAGGAGAATGAAGCAGGAGGAGCTGGCTGACAGTCTGCAGAGCAGTAAGAGGATTTCTCTAAAGATTTAACCTGCTGGATAAATGACACATTTACTGATGTCTCAACACACAGAACAACAGATGTTCAAATACTCATTCTCAGAGAAATTAAAAGTTTGAAGGTTTTCTGTGTATTGTATTGACTGATCTTATTTGTTTATTTAGAACTTTTTGACCCAGTTTTCCGACATAAATCTGCTCTGAAGAAGAAGTTCCAGTGTGTGTTTGAGGGGATTTCTAAAGCAGGAAACCCAACCCTTCTGAATCAGATCTACACAGAGCTCTACATCACAGAGGGAGGGACTGGAGAGGTCAATGATGAACATGAGGTCAGACAGATTGAAACAGCATCCAGGAAAGCAGGCAGAGCAGAAACAACCATCAGACAAGAAGACATCTTTAAACTCCCACCTGGAAGAGATGAACCAATCAGAACAGTGATGACAAAGGGAGTGGCTGGCATTGGGAAAACAGTCTTAACACAGAAGTTCACTCTGGACTGGGCTGAAGGCAAAGCCAACCAGGACATCCAGTTCATGTTTCCATTCACTTTCAGAGAGCTGAATGTGCTGAAAGAGAAAAAGTTCAGCTTGGTGGAACTTGTCCATCACTTCTTTACTGAAACCAAAGAAGCAGGAATCTGCAGCTTTGAAGAGTTCCAGGTTGTGTTCATCTTTGACGGTCTGGATGAGTGTCGACTTCCTCTGGACTTCCACAACAAGGAGCCCCTGACTGATGTTACAGAGTCCACCTCAGTGGATGTGCTGCTGACAAACCTCATCAGGGGGAAACTGCTTCCCTCTGCTCGCCTCTGGATGACCACACGACCTGCAGCAGCCAATCAGATCCCTCCTAACTGTGTTGGCATGGTGACAGAGGTCAGAGGGTTCACTGACCCACAGAAGGAGGAGTACTTCAGGAAGAGATTCAGAGATAAGAAGCAGGCCAGCAGGATCATCTCCCACATCCAGACATCACGAAGCCTCCACATCATGTGCCACATCCCAGTCTTCTGCTGGATCACTGCTACAGTTCTGGAGGATGTGTTGAAAACCAGAGAGGGAGGAGAGCTGCCCAAGACCCTGACTGAGATGTACATCCACTTCCTGGTGGTTCAGGCCAAAGTGAAGAAGGTCAAGTATGATGGAGGAGCTGAGACAGATCCACACTGGAGTCCAGAGAGCAGGAAGATGATTGAGTCTCTGGGAAAACTGGCTTTTGAGCAGCTGCAGAAAGGAAACCTGATCTTCTATGAATCAGACCTGACAGAGTGTGGCATCGATATCTCAACAGCCTCAGTGTACTCAGGAGTGTTCACACAGATCTTTATAGAGGAGAGAGGGCTGTACCAGGAGAAGGTGTTCTGCTTCAGCCATCTGAGTGTTCAGGAGTTTCTGGCTGCTCTTCATGTCCATCTGACCTTCATCAACTCTGGAGTCAACCTGATGGGAGAAGAAGAAGAAACAATCTACAATTGGTTTAGATTAAGCAAAGAGACACAATTGTATGAGAGTGCTGTGAACAGGGCCTTACAGAGTCACAGTGGACACCTGGACCTGTTCCTCCGCTTCCTCCTGGGTCTTTCACTGCAGACCAATCAGTGTCTCCTACGAGGCCTGCTGACACAGACAGGAAGTAGCTCAGAGACTAATCAGGAAACAGTCGAGTACATCAAGGAGAAGATCAGTGAGAATATGTCTGCAGAGAGAAGCATCAATCTGTTCCACTGTCTGAATGAACTGAATGATCGTTCTCTAGTGGAGCAGATCCAACAGTCCCTGACTTCAGGAAGTCTCTCCATAGATGAGCTGTGTCCTGATGAGTGGTCAGCTCTGGTCTTCATCTTACTGTCATCAGGAAAAGATCTGGATGTGTTTGACCTGCACAAATACTCTGCTTCAGAGGAGGGTCTTCTGAGGCTGCTGCCAGTGGTCAAAGCCTCCAGCAAAGCTCTGTAAGTACAGATATAGAGGGACGTGTATGAATATACTGCTGTTGTAGGATAGAAATTCACAGATTACTGCTTATCTCATTATTTCCTCCTCAGACTGAGTAGCTGTAACCTCTCAGATGAAGGATGTGCAGCTCTGTCCTCAGCTCTCAGTTCCCAGTCCTCCAGTCTGACAGAACTGGACCTGAGTATCTACGACTCCGGAGTGAAGGAGCTGTCTGATGGACTGCAGAGTCCACACTGTAACCTGAAAACACTCAGGTCAGCTTTCTCTGCTGTTTCAGCTTCAAACAGTCTATGTACGGTGGCCGTTTTGTTTCAAAACAAATACAAAAGTAAAACGCTGCAAGAGAAAAATGCAGCAATTGCAAAAACAACCGAAGCACTTCAGCCTTCAGAGAGCAGAAAAAGCTTTTGGTGACATTCAGGATGTTGTTTTCTGTTTTCTGTTTCTGTTTTCCAAGTCACTGCTTTAAAACATGATGTGATGCCAAGATTAGGACATAAATGAACAAGTTATCATGAAAAACTGCTTTGATTTGGTAACATAATGAGATAATTAACTACTGATCAAGAATCAACGATCTTTATTTGTCACATGCAGCTGAACACCAGCAGTGAAATGTACATTGCAACAAGCTCAACTGTGCAAGGTAGTAAAATAAGAATAAAACAGTAAAAATTAATTTGACAAAAATGAAAATATACAAAGCAAACATGTGAGTAGGAGTGGGGTCTTCCTGGCTCTGGTGCTGCAGCACCTGGTGTGGACCTCCTCCAGAGTGGCAGTGCTGACCTCTCTGTGGAGACCTCTTCACATCACATAGATGCTGGGCTCTGCAGATTGGCTGCAGTAAAATTACACAAAACAGAGCAAAGTCACAAATTACAGAGTGACAGGAAGAGATTCACAGATGTGCAAAACACATTTCACATGTATGAATGGATCTCACATGTTAAATAACACTCTACATGTGTTTTCCTTCCATTGTAAAGCATGAAACTACAGATTAATATGTATATTTGTGGATCAGCCTTTATGAATCACAGATCAAATGTTTCTGTGTATAGCAATATATTTGTGGCCGATGGGAGACATTTTCAACATCTCTCCTGAGAATTAGTAATGAAAATTAATTAAAACATCAATATAAAATACCAAGAATGAAACCATAGTTTATATCACCAGATTCAGAGACTCCTAACTAGAAGTTACAGAGATATTGTGGCTGCAGAGCAGCTTTATATCATTATTGTCCGTTATAAATAAATGTGACTAAATTTAGGACTATTTAACATCTTCTCCTCAGACTGAGTGTCTCAAACCTCTCAGATGAAGGATGTGCAGCTCTCTCCTCAGCTCTCAGCTCCCAGTCCTCCAGTCTGACAGAACTGGGCCTGAGAAACTACAACCTGCAGGATTCAGGAGTGAAGCTGCTGTCTGGACTGCAGAGTCCAAACTGTGGACTGGAAACTCTCAGGTGAGGCTTTTTTCATGCTGCTGCAGAGTGGGATGAGTTCATGTCGTCAAAGTTGATGTTACAAAAGAAGACAGTTAAAATGTGTAAATGAAAGAAATGAAAAATATTTTATCTATCCCAAAAGGAAATTATATAAGAGGGTGAAATATTCAACATGGTGTGAGAATAATTCTCCAAACACATAATAAAACAGATGAAAGTGTAAACAGCACTGATAGAAAGTCTGTAAGTTGTAGTTGTCACTGCTTTCCATCTTCTTCTTGTTTAGGGACACCAAAGTATTTAAATTCAGTATCTGTTCCTTATTCCATGAAAATGAAGCTCAGTATTTACTGATGGATCCTGTAACTGAAGTCAGTCTGCAGAACATATTTGATAAGTTCCATATCTCCAGTTTCCACAGAAAGGACACCCTACAGTCTGATGAAGAGTGCAGTGATGAAGCTGAAGGTTAACCTGTCACAGATCCAACTGCAGAGTGATAGATGGCATCCAGAGTGTCAGAGTAGAGACTGATGGATGCATATAGATCAACATTTCCTCCTCCAATCTGTGTCCACACAATGTAGAAAAACTGCCTCATTTCTGTACAAAAACTCAGTTTTACACATGTCACTTAAATCAGATTCATGAGTTTAACAGTGAGTCTGTCATCTGTCCAAATATTACAAAAACATTTATTTATAAAGTCAGAAAAAGTTCCATCCACAGTTACAGTTGTACAGGATTATCTGCATCTGAAACAAGTTCCACATTTAAAAAAAGCTCTTTGAAGACAACAAGATGCAGTTTTTCAGTGTCCATGCTTGTAGTTTTAGTTCTATAACAGAGGACTGTGTCATCAGCATAAAGGTGGACATGACCATCAGCTCAGTGTGAAACTCTGTCAGTTATATACATGGTGAACAGGACAGGACCTGAGAGGAGCTCAGTTTAGAGTCACCCAACACTTCACACTGAGATCTATCAGAGAGACATTATGGAACCATCTACAGGCTGTTTGGTCCAAGTCAGAGGATCCAAGCTGCTTCTGGGATCCACCAAGAGCACTGCATCATGCTGATCCCCACTGAAGTTTTGCATTATAGATATATGTCAGGAGGTCTGAGAGAAAAGAAGCTGTGAGTTGAAGAAATGATGGATCAGCTTGTATTATCAGAACCTGTAAAATAACCAGATGTTGTCATCATGTACAAAGTATTTAGACAGTGAAGCTGATAAATGTTAGACTTGGCAGCCAGTTCCTGGTTGGCAGCTCTGAAGTCAGCCCCACCATCAATCTGATGGGATTAGTTCCTAAGGTTTGTTCCCCATGAAACCCTCTGCTGTTTGAATCAGATTCTGAGACTGTCTCTGATAAGCTGCAGCTCCAAAGTGGAAAGGCTCAGCCACCATGTGGACTCCTTGTTTCACTCTTGATGTGTCTTTGAGCATTAAAAACCACCGCATGGACATGATCACAGGCTTATAAACCTGATGGTCCTTATAAGTGGTCTTTCAGTCCACATTAAGCATTAGAGGTGATTAATTCTTATCCCAGCGGTTCTTCTTCTCTGTAATTGTCTCTTCAGGCTGAGTGACTGTAACCTCTCAGATGAAGGATGTGCAGCTCTGTCCTCAGCTCTCAGCTCCCAGTCCTCCAGTCTGACAGAACTGGACCTGAGTAACAACAACCTGCAGGATTCAGGGGTGAAGCAGCTTTCAGCTGGACTGAAGAATCCAAACTGCAGACTGGAAACACTCAGGTCAGGATTCATCAAACTGTTTTTATGATACAACAACTTTGTATGATTGTTATAGCAGCTTTAGGCCTCTGACACCACAGGAACCTACCTGAACCTGGAACCTGAACCTGGAAGAACCTGGAAAGTATTTTTTGGGTCATTTGGTCAGTTTCCTTTTGGGCTGCATTTTCATCCAACAAATAATTTGAAGATTCATATACAGTTATTTGTTGTTATTTGCCGGGAGATAAAAACCTGCGAAGTGCGTAAGAACTGAGGAATGACTGGAAAGATGACTGTATAGTGTGGGTGGGGCCCCTCACATGTCATCACTGCCTGAAGACGTGATTTGAGATGTCTTCTGCCAGGACACACCTGGGCGTAACATCCCATCCTACATGTGTTGTACCGAGTGAATCGACTGAAATGGAACTATCATCAACAACATACATGTTTAATTTCATGTACATCCAATCTGTTAATTACAATCAACACAGTACAATTCAGTTTCAGTATAAGTTGTAAACATTAAGGATAAGACACACACAGCCAGAACATTGGAAACAATGTCTTCATACAGCTTTGATCAGGTTAAGCTTAAATGTAGACCTGGTTCTGATCAACTCTGAAACATTTCCACCAAAAATCTTTGAACGCTGTAACAGTTTGATCCAAAGCACTGAAGCAGCAGAGGTAAATACATGGAGCAATACAGCTCCAACAGCCAGCACACGCTCCCACAGAATCAGACCAGTTTCTGGTGGACCATCACTTTTTGGAACAACACCGGTCCTCAGCCCATCGCCCCGATGCTGTCCTTCTGCCACCTGATGTGTTGACTCGTTTCTAATGCCACCATTTCTTTTTTACCTCTGCAGGGTCCTTTGCTCAGACTTTACAGAGTTGATTCTTCTGTTTCTTTTTTACATCCAGCAGCTTTTCTTCTGTTGGTGATTCCAGAACTAAGATCAGCAAATTTAATTTTCTCTGCTTCACAGATGAGCGTCTCAGTTTCACATTTGTTAAATCAGCTTCTTCTTTAATGCTGCTCTCACTGTGGTGCAGACCATATTTTATCTGAAAAGGACTAAGTAGGGGAGTGTCTGCATGTATTTGTGGCTAAAATGGGAAATCAGGTTAATCCACGTATGTAGTTTGATTCTGACTTAGATTTATGAAGACACAAAGTCAGTAATGTGAGACAGTTCCAGTTTCTCTGAACATTTGATGACATTCAGCTTCAGTTTCAGAGCAGTTCTCTCAGAGTTTCTGTGTTGTTTTGTGTGTCTGCAGCCTGTCAGGCTGTATGATCACAGAGGAAGGCTGTGCTTCTCTGGCTGAAGCTGTGACCTCCAACCCCTCCCATCTGAGAGAGCTGGACCTGAGCTACAACCATCCAGGAGACTCAGGAGTGAAACTGCTGACGGCTGCACTGAAGGATCCACACAAACTCAGGTATGGAGAGGCCTGCTGCAGCCACACACAATGTCTGATAGAGGAGGAAGAGCTGGAAACATGTTCTCTGTCCTGCACTCAGCCCTGTGTTTTTGCTTCCTGCTGAGTGTTACATGAACAATCACACATGTAGGAGCCTTTTTCCTTTGCTCACAGCAGAAACACTGGCTGAACAGAAACAGCAGATATTTGTGGAGGAGGTCTCCAAGGAGAACATCTGCAGGAATAACAGTGAGAAGTGTCTGTTGGTCCACTGACCCTGGATCAGATACAGAGATGGGTCCAGGACATGTTAGCCTAGCTTAGCACAAAGATTTATAAAACCATGTTCACCGTTTCTCTGCTCAAGCTGCTGCCCCCGCGACCCGACCCCCGGATAAGCGGCAGATGATGGATGGATGTTCACCGTACATCTGGAAATATGAACATGTGGATTAGACTTGTGTCCCTCCCTCCATATGCCCACATGGGGGATCTTCAGCTGGACCGGCTCTCTGACAGCTCCAACAAATTCAAAGAACAGTGTGTGGAACTGGATGTGTTTCAGCTCAGAGATAAAACCACCAGAGCAAACTTCAACAATCCTCTGAGCTCCACATGACTTGATATCAGACTTACTGACAGAGCACACAGATCCCTGCCTCTGGAGTTTGTGATGTTAGTGATCACTGCTCCATCACCTGTGTCATAGACACTAAAATCACTCTAATGATCAGCACAGGAAATGAGAAGCATTTGAGTCTTCAGGATGTTTGAAATGACTCTGATCATTTATTCTCTGTTACTGATCCTTCCGTGGCTCTGGAAGGCTTTTCACAGTGTTTGAATGTTCCTGCTGACAGATGTGGCCCTTATAAAAGCACAGAATCAGAACCAGATTCTCCACACAGCTCTCTGAAGCCATCCACAGCTAGGGTGACAAGATTCCGATTCACCAGATGTGGGACAAAGACTATGTTTGTGTGGGACAATGTGGGATACCAATGCATCGAGGTATTGTCTAAAATAACTTTAAAAAAAATAAACCTTGTAATGCTTGTAGCATTACTATGCTTAACTTAACAAATATATCTTATTTAAAGACAACTTTCCCAAGTTCTCTCATGTAGTCAGCATGGAGCTCTCATATTATTTCAGTGTCTCTCACCTGACTGTGTACGATTTGAACAGAATAGACAGTCAGGACTACAATTGTTCTTTCAATTATGCTTTTTGTGAGTCTCGCATTGTCTGTGTTGTTTCACGTCGTATTCACCTCCGTGTGAAACGGAAAAATTACTCAAGCAAATTTCACAGAAAACTTTACCAGACTCACCTTGCACTGGTTTCAACCAGGAGAAGATAGTTTCCCAGTCTTTGTTGTAGCTGCATTTTCTTTCCTTAGCTGTACGAGTCGTGTTTTCCTCCCTCTCCGACCCTGTCTCCTGCTGCATGCCGGTAACATTCTGACCTGATTTATATTGTTGTTTTGTTGGTGGGCGTGACCTTAACCTGCATCAGCATTCCCATTTGATTGACATGATCAAACAGCCCTCCCTGCTTTCTCCACACAGCTATTTGATAAATCCCAGATTATAGTCTGACTGTCAATAACAATGCGGGACAACGTCTCAATTTGCGGGACGTGTGAAAAGTTATGAAAATGCATGACTGTCCCGCACAAAACGGGTTATCTGGTCACCCTATCCACAGCAGAGACAAAGCCTGGTCCAGCTCTGCTTTAATTTCTCCTAACAGAACGGGCAGTTTGTCCGTGCTGGGCAGAAGGAGAACTGTGGGTATATGAAGGGACATTTCTTCAGATCCTTTTCAGGCAGCTGTTAGAATGAGTCACATTGTGTTAGAAAGTGTAGCTGTGTCTCCACAGTGCTGCTGTTGGACTGTGTACATCCTCTCTGCTCCACAGGGAGCCATGATCTCTGATAGAGGCCCGTCTCAGTGGCCAGTGTGTGTGCACTGAGTGTGTCCTCTGTTAACGTGGTTCTGTGTTGCTGTTCAGTCTCTGTGCTCAGGTGTTCCTCCACAGCTGATGCTCGTCTTAAGGCCAGATAGCTCTGCATCTGACTGTGTTTGTGTGTCCCAGTGGCTGATGTGAGAGTTCTGCCCTTCTGTGGTTCTGACCGTCCTTCCAGATGAGAACCAAGTAGACCAAAGTTGAACTGGAGCTGTGTTTGGTTGGTCCCATCTCTGGCTGGGATGAAGAAAAAGAAAAAAGGTGGGGGACAATCCAATAAATATCCAAGAAATTCCAGAGAAACAGGAAGAGAGGGACACTGGGGGAAGGAAAGGAAGAGGCTGGAGGCTTTTCAGTCTGCTTCAGATTCCTGAAAAGTGATCAGGCTGAAATAAATGAGTGATTCTGATCAAGAAAGCCACAACACCTGGCAGCTAATTTACTTCCAATGACTATAGATTCTCCTCTGATCTTATTCTGAGCCTTTAATGTTCAATGTGGAGGGTGGAATGAGGGGAGTGTTTCTAGTCTAACTTTTCTAGATGAATGTCTTCCCCTGGCTGGCTGTGCAGCATTCAGATGGACCAATGGGTCTGAGAAAGGTTCTGGATGTTTGGCTGCCCTGAAACATACTGAGAGGAGGAGTCAGCAGAAACAATGTGACCATCAGGAGAGACCATGATGTCAGAAACTGAAGTGATTTCATTAGAATTTTTAAAGCTCATATTTGGATTCAGAAATGAGTGAAAAATCAAAGTGAAAATTCTTCCAAACTTGAAGAGTTTCAGAGACAGAAACTTCATCTCCATAATCTGACTGCAGAAAACATTTGGTGCTTTTAAACTTCAGAATGAGCTCAGACAGATTCCCTTCCATCCATCGTTCTTCTCTTCCTTTTCTTTCCTAATTTTTCTGACCTCTGACCCCCCTCCTCCTTTCAGGGTGGAGCCTGCTGGAGAACGATGGTTGACACCAGGTCTGAGGAAGTGTAAGTGTGTTCTTCATCTGATTCATGACATCCAACCATCTTCACACTGTCACATCACTCATTGATCAAAGTGAACAGATGATAGATCAATAACTGCAGCTGGATTGTGTTTGTTCTCTCCATCAGATTCCTGTCAACTCACAATCGACACAAACACAGTGAACAAAGAACTGAAACTGTCTGACAACAACAGGAAGGTGATACTTGTGGAGGAGGTTCAGTCATATCCTGATCATCCAGACAGATTTGATGACTGGCCTCAGCTGCTGTGTAGAAATGTTCTGACTGGTCGCTGTTACTGGGAGGTCGAGTGGAGAGGAGCAGTTTATATATCAGTGAGTTACAGAGGAATCAGCAGGGAAGACGAAAGCTTGGCGAATGTGTTTGGATGGAATGATCAATCCTGGAGTCTGAGCTGCTCTGATGGAGGTTACTCTGTCTGGCACAATGAGAGAGAAACATATTCTTCCTCCTCCTCCTCCATCTCCTCCTCCTCCTCCTCCTCTGTCTCTCACAGAGCAGCAGTGTATGTGGACCGTCCTGCTGGCACTCTGTCCTTCTACAGAGTCTCCTCTGACACACTGATCCACCTCCACACCTTCAACACCACATTCACTGAAGAACCTCTGCATCCTGGATTTACAGTCTGGTTTCCTGGTTCCTCAGTGTCTCTGTGTTGAGTTTAAAGAGTTTCCTCCTGTCAGAGAATCACTGCTGAACAGATAGTTCAGTCTGTACATGTCTGTCTCTTTCACTCAGAAACACCTTTTCAGATTCATGGATTCAGTCAGTTTCTGTTTGAAACTCTTCTAAATGATTCCTTGGAAACTTCTTCCTCTTCCAGTCCTTTAAAGATGGAAGCTGCCATTCTTCCAGGATGTTTTTCTGTGTTTTTTCAGTCAAAGCTTCACACAGAATATCAGTATGTTGTGTTTCTCTGCAGCTCACTTCAACTGAGACCATTCAGTTCATGTCAGCTGCAGTTAGTTTGCTGCACATGTGACAAACTGTGACATCAGAGAGGAATCACTGAGCTGCAATCAGCCAACTTAAAGAGATCTGCACGGATTATTGTCCAATGAACAGAAATTTGTTGAGCAGCCAGGGTTTAACTTTGAGATCTTTAAAATATGATGCTGCTTGGTCATTAAGAACTCTGTTATAAAAATCATGAAGTTATACTATGAGAAAAGGTTTATGTGATGGGGGAGGCTTCCTCCTTTCTCCTACCTTTTGGTCCTCATAACATTGTGTAGCTAGTGAGACTGTCTGAACTCAATGTCTCATAACATTACTGTCTGAACTCGTTTTCCCATAACATTGTATGACTAGTAATGCTAGTAACATTGTGTGACCAGTAAACATGAATAATATAAATAGCAATAGTATCATTTTGTGAGGCAGAACACTCAGAGCCAGCTTCCTGACAGGTTGTGCGGACTTGTCTCCTTCTTGCAAGAAATAAATGTTTTGTGTTACTCGTATCCAGCGACTCTGAGCCTAATTTTGATAGAATTTTTCTGACAACTTGTGAGGAAGATTATTTCATTTTCTATGTTATCTAAAACTAGAGAAATATGATCTCTGCTGTTAGTTCTCATCAGAACTCTGGCTGCAGCATTCTGGATCAGCTGGAGGCTTTTCAGAGAATATGTGGGACAGCCCAATAATAAGGAATTACAGTTATCCAGCCTTGAAGTAACAAATGCATGAAGCTCTTTTTCTGCATCACTCTGAGACAGGATGTTCCTGATTTTAACAATATTACAAAGGTTAAAGAAGGCAGGAACCTTTGTTAAACCTTTAACTCTTAACAAATTGACTTAATCAGCTGTCTTGGAGGATATTCATTCAGTTCCAGATATGACTCAAAGATCTTTCATTTGACAGCTCTTTTCTTGTAAAACACTTTGAAAATGATTGGAGGACTTGTTGGTTAAACATGTTGCATCTGGTTTGAATGGGTTAATGGAGAGCTGGACATGTCTGAAAATGATAGAAAGTTAGAAAGCTCAAAAGCTAAAGAGTAATTAAGAGTAAGTGAATTCAAATGGTATTAAATGGTATTTTCATTTTGTATTTTTCCATGTGAGGCCTTGTTTCTTAGTTACATGAACATGCATCATGAACAGTTAGTTTAATGGTGTGTAATAGTGTTTAATGGTGTAATCATTTACACTTACAGAACATTTTGTTTCCATTCTGATTATTATTCTAAGAGTATCTCTTTTTTTTTTTACCGGATTCACCTTTAGTTACATGTTTTACAGTATATTTGTGGGTTAAAAACATAATTCCGGCGTTTGGTTGTAGTGACTCAGCATGTAATATGGTGTTTTTTGTTTTTTTCCCCCTTCTCCTGTTCAGCATTATGGCAGCAGAATTGTAGTCTGAATACCTTTGATGCCAAACAGATTTGCTTTGCCAAGGGAAGTTTTATAAATGTAAAGCTCCCCTTGATGCCCATTTATTTATTTCTGTTGACAATATATGACATGTAATAGAACTGAACCGGACCGGGGGACAAGGAAAGAAGAAGAGGAAAGAAGAGGAAACAGAACAAAAATAGAAAGAAAAACCAGACAACCAGCTGCTACACCTGTAAAAAACAAAACAGACAACAATCCATGGCCTCTGAGGGGAATCCAGCCTTAGCGCCACCAGGAACACCTGAAAGCAGACAAGCAGAGAAAAAACAAACACACAAACAAACAAAAACAAGCACAAGAAGCGGTAATCGCATACAACACAGCTGTGAATATAGATGACCTGAGACGACATGATAATACATCAACTGCTTAGCGAGCATGCTACTGGACTAATGAATGTGTGTGTGTGTGTGTGTGTGTGTGTGTGTGTGTGTGTGTGTGTGTGTGTGTGTGTGTGTGTGTGTGTGTGAACATGCAACACCCATGGCACAGGACCTACACGATAACCGTGCTTAGTTATGAGTGTATAAGTGTACAGAGCCACAATCCACAGCCCCCCCCCCAGCAATCAGAAGCAGGCAGAGAGGGCCACAAGACCCAGGCCACCAGCAGCCCCCAAGGAGCACAGAACCCAGGAAGCCCACCGTAATATGATGTTGATCTACTGTGGAATAGGGAGGGACTGGAAAATAAATGACCATATATTTTTCTACATAGTTTGATTATAGTCTGATCATCTCATCCTAGTGGTGAGCCTGGAGAACTGCACTATTGTCCTGACGCCTATCTTTAGTCATGGAAATCTTCCTATTGATGAATCCAACTCTATTAAAGAGGGGTTGAGAAGGTGTCATCGTGATGTCATTGATCCTGACAGATACATGAATAATTATTGATGAATACTGGAGTTAAAAACAAGCTTCACTTGGAGAAATTGTTATAAACTTGGTGGACAAATTCTCATCTGTAATGAACCCGCTGAGGCAACAGGTTATTTATAAATACTAAAGTGACAAAGCAGAGAAGTTTCTAACTTAAACTGGTCACTGATGAGATAGAAGGCTCAGTGGTAAACAAGCTGAAGAGATGCTCGGGTTGCAGATATCAATTTGTTGTTAGTGGTTCTCAGAACAAACAGAACAGTTGACAGCCATTGAAAACCTTCTTTAATGCAACAGATGGGGTGTGTGGGTTTCTGTGTGTGCTGTGGCTTTTTCATCTCACAGGGATTCTTCCAACATCGACTGGTTGGAGAATTATTTCCCCTCACAGACCTGATGCTCTGCTGTAGCCAAGCCCGAATGAGAGCGAGCTGTGTTGGTCAAACTGCTTCAAAACAGAACCTGCAGCAAACAGATGACACTGACAGCTCAGCTGAGGATGTGTTGGGGTTCTCTGCAGAGTCTGAGGTTTGAACAACACCCGTAGTCCAGCTGTGAGATCTGAGAAAGGTTTGTGTTCAAACATGAGATGAATGTTCACAGTGAACTACCACAATAAAGATTAAAGTACAACCAAAAAGAAACCAATGTCAGACCTGTTCTTACATTTGATTCATCTTTTTATCTTTGACTGAAACTCAGAGCTGTCCTGTTGATTGCCAGCTGAGAAATCACTTTTCTGAGGATGATTGGAAGCTGAACAACATCTTTTTTTTGTTAATATTTTCATTAACATTGCTGCTAACATGAAAAATTATTTTGAGATTAAGAAGGGATTTATGGAAATGATATCTTGTAATGTCATGGGGTCGCTCCAGAACCAAAAGCTGCAACTTTGGGACTCTCATCCTCAATATGAACTGATGACACTACGTTTAAATAGCAGGCAACTTTCTGCACTTTTAGCATGTCACTTCTGTGTAATTTAAACTGTGTTGGTGTCATTTCACACTGTTAAAATGTCAAAAATGGTTAGGGTTACAGTAGAAGTACAGGGCCAGGTGGCATTCTCCTACACTACATGGCTTTAACTCTTTCTTACTCATCTGAAATAGCAATTATGGTAAATTAGGGTGCTGCTACTGCAGACTGAAACAGCAGACTGTGGAGTATTGCTGTAAGTTGTGTTTGTCAAGTCAAACTCCCCTAAATCACAGTCTTTTGCTTCAGAGAATGACTAAGGACATGAAATAAGAATATTCCAACATGTTTCATAAACTATAGTCCAACTATAGTCAAATTTTGCTGTTTTATCAGATCCACAGATATATACATATGTTCTAAATAATGTGCTGTTGAATTATTCCACTCTATTTCACTCAGTTTCACCTCTATCAGCCTCAGTTATTGCATCAGGTCAGCGTGGGGTTGTCAGAGAGCAGCATTTAGTTTTCCAGTCACATGCATCAGTTAGATTCAGCTACATCTGTTTCTTGGCTGCTTTGCAGAGGTTTGTTGTTGGAGATGAGACAGATGTGCCTGGGATCGTAGGCTTGACCCCCAAAGAGCAGGTAAGATTCTCCACCGGGCAGAGCAGCTGCAGTCAGGATGCTTGTATTTCAGATCTTTATGATCTCTGCTAGTTCCTGAACTCGCTGACGTCCTGATAAGGGATCACAACAGTGCAGCCTGTAAGTAACACATGTATGGAGCAGTTTAACTGCATCACTCTAAGGAAGGATGTTCCTGTATGTGTGTGAAAGAAGGACATCCTAGAAATGTGTTTTATGTGTGAGTTACAGGACATATCCAGACCGAAACAACCCAGAGGTGTCCTTAGAGGTGTCATCTCAGGAGTCAAAGTCATCCAGGCCTCTACGTTCAGGTTTCATCAACATAACTGGATGTTATCAACATCACAACGAGTTGCTATAAATGAATACACCGGAGGACACTTTGTGAGGAATTATAGGATTTATTCATAAAAAAGTACACAAAGTTAGTAAATTATCATGTCACAAAACAAAGTCAGAATAGAAAAGATGAGTAAAAAGCTTCATTTGGGTTGGTGCTGAAACCTCTCCTATTGTAATGGGATTCATCTGTAAATGTGTTGATGATGTGACTGTGGTGAAAACTGTTAAAACACGGTCCACAAACAAGTCATGGCTGACAGGCGAGGTCCGTTCACTCCTGAAGACCCGTGACTCTGCCTTTAAAGCTGGCGACGCGGTAGCATACAGGGAGGCAAGAGGCTAAGAAACAGCATGGGAGGAACTTGGAGAAGCACTTTTAAGACATCAGGGACACGAGGTGCCTGTGGCAGGGATTTCAGACAGAAACAGGCTACAAACATCAAAACAGCTCAGTGCAACAATCCATCGCTCCCAGATGACCTAAACAGGTTTTATTCCCGGTTTGAGGTCACTAACACCAGGGGTGCACAAAGACTGACACCACTGACCAGGTTCTGCAGCTGTCTGCGGAGAGTGTTAGGAGGACCTTTGTGAGGATAAATCCTCCAAAAGGAAGAGAACAGGCCTCTCCAAATCAGCCCTGACTGCGTTTTACCAAAAGACCATCGAGAGCACCCTAACCTACTGTATGACTTCCTGGTACGGGAACAGCAGAGCAGAAGAGGGACAGAGACTGAGCAGAGTGGTAAAAACAGCAGAGAGGATTGTTGGGAGTCCTGCTGTTACCACTGGGGACATTTACAACAAAAGCTGCAGAGGGGAGTGCATCATTCAGGACCTCTCAACTGTCTCTTTTCCCTCCTGCTGTCAGGAAGGAGATTCAGGAGCAACAGTTTCTTCCCGACTGCTGTTGGACTGCTAAACACAAAGTAATCACTGGCTGTCGGTCCCCACTATGCACTTTAACTTTGAAATTTTTAGTATTCAGCATTTATTCTATTATTATCATTTGTATTTAGTTTTTTTTTTTAAATACTGTATTTTCTTATAAATTTTACCTGACAATTTCTAAGTTTGCTCTGACTTCTTTAAAGTGTTTTAACTTGAGAAATAGCATTTAGTTTTTATGTACACATAATGACAAAGTGAATCTGAATCTAAATGAAGGCACATTCACCTGAAATAATGAGCTTTAAACAATATAATTCAGTCTTACACAGGCACTAAATGAATGACAAGTATTGAAATAAACCTGTCTAAAATCACAAGCTGGTTGTTGGTTCTATGGTGGAATATTAACAAAGAACAGCAAACTGTAAGATGCTGCTGAATGTATGTACTATATATGTACTTTTAGTGTGAAGCTTTGACTGGAAACACAGAAAAACAACATCCTGGAAGAATGGCAGCTTCCATTTTAAAGGACTGGAAGAGGAAGAAGTTTCCAAGGAATCATTTAGAAGAGTTTCAAACAGAAACTGACTGAATCCATGAATCTGAAAAGGTGTTTCTGAGTGAAAGAGACAGACATGTACAGACTGAACTATCTGTTCAACAGTGGTTCTCTGACAGGAGGAAACTCTTTAAACTCAACACAGAGACACTGAGGAAGCAGGTGACCAGAACCCAAATCCAGGCAGCAGAGGTTCTTCAGTGAATGTGGTGTTGAAGGTGTGGAGGTGGATCAGTGTGTCAGAGGAGACTCTGTAGAAGGACAGAGTGCCAGCAGGACGGTCCACATACACTGCTGCTCTGTTAGAGACAGAGGAGGAGGATATGATGTGTGTTTCTCTCTTATTGTGATAAACAGAGTAACCTCTATCAGAGCAGGTCAGACTCCAGGACTGATCATTCCATCCAAACATACAGTCTCGGCCTCCTCTCCTGCTGATTCCTCTGTAACTCACTGATATATAAGCTTCTCCTCTACACTCGACCTCCCAGTAACAGCGACCAGTCAGAACATTTCTACACAGCAGCTGAGGCCAGTCATCAAACCTGTCTGGATGATCAGGATATGACTGAACCTCCTCCACACATGTCACCTTCCTGTTGTTGTCAGACAGTTTCAGTTCTTTGTTCACTGTGTTTGTGTCGATTGTGAGTTGACAGGAATCTGATGGAGAGAACAAACACAATCCAGCTGCAGTTATTGATCTATCATCTGTGCACTTTGATCAATGAGTGATGTGACAGTGTGAAGATGGTTGGATGTCATGAATCAGATGAAGAACACACTTACACTTCCTCAGACCTGGTGTCAACCATCGTTCTCCAGCAGGCTCCACCCTGTAAACATGGACATTACATGGCTCACACACATGTTCTACACTGAGAAAGAAACACGAAAACATCTGGATACATCCACTGGAATTTAGCATCTGGAAACTAGAATGAAAGCTGTTGGACTAACATTGACAGATACAAAACTGCTTCTTTCAACCATTTCAGAGTCTGTTCATTTGAAACAAATATTTTAAACTGAAAGTCTGATTTTGAACTTTGAAGTTTAAAAAAAAAAAAAAAAAAAAACATTTTTCAATTTATAATATTCGGTTTTGTGAAAATTATTACCATACATATTTCCAGGTTGACGGTAATTCATAAAAGGGAACTTTAGCTGAAAATGGTTTTACAAATCTTTGTGCTTGTTATGTTTGTTGGTTTTGTGGATCCAGGTCCCTCATCTGGCCGTCTGCCAGAGTGTCTTCAGCTTCAGGTCCCTCTTTCCTCAGATCCTCACCGTCATTCATGTCATTGTCACTCATGGTATCAGGTTTGTCCTTGTTATCCATGTCAGGTCTTTCACAGTTCTAGTCAGGCTTTTGTTTTCGAAGTTTTTGTATACCGGCTCAGCCACGCTTTTTGTTAGACTGTTTAAAGAAATCAAGTTTTCAGTTTAAAGATCTGCATCCGGGTCCTATCTTTGCCACGCACATCACCCATCTCTCTAAGCTGGCGGTGCTAAGCTAGGCTAACATGTTCTGGACCCATCTCTGTATCTGATCCAGGGTCAGAGGACCAACAGACACTTCTCACTGTTGTTCCTGCAGATGTTCTCCTTAGAGACCTCCTCCACAAATATCTGCTGTTTCTGTTCAACCAGAGTTTCTGCTGTGAGCAAAGGAAAAAGGCTCCTACATGTGTGATTGTTCATGTAACACTCAGCAGGAAGCAAAAACACAGGGCTGAGTGCAGGACAGAGAACATGTTTCCAGCTCTTCCTCCTCTATCAGACATCGTGTGGCTGCAGCAGGCCTCTCCATACCTGAGTTTGTGTGGATCCTTCAGTGCAGCCGTCAGCAGCTTCACTCCTGAGTCTCCTGGATGGTTGTAGCTCAGGTCCAGCTCTCTCAGATGGGAGGGGTTGGAGGTCACAGCTTCAGCCAGAGAAGCACAGCCTTCCTCTGTGATCAGACAGCCTGACAGGCTGCAGACACACAAAATGTAAATGTAATTATTTACTCAAATGTCCTCCTTAAATTTCCTAAATAATTCTCTTTTCTGTTTTGGCCCAAGCACCAAAGGCGGTGCGAAGGCCCTTTGTGTCACGATGCGTAGTGCCAGAAGGGAGGACCCAAATGCGACTTAAAAAAAAAACAGATTTACAAAACAAAAAGCACAAGGCAAGAACCAAGGGCGCGGCAGAGCCGGAAGATAAGACTATGGCAAAACAAGTGGCAAAAACCTGAACTGACAAGACGTGGCTAACAAATGTGGCATGAAACATGAAAGGTAAGGTGAGGATTTCGTGATGACTGTGAGTGAACCTGGAAACTAAATACTGGGGAAGGTGATTGGTGACAAGGTGCAGCTGTGAAACAGAAAACAGGTGGCTTGAGTGAAGCTAAGTGACAAGGGGAAAAAAATGAAAAGAAATTAACCTGGAAACATGACAAAAACCTCAAAACATGACAAAAGAAAACTTAAAACCTGACAATTTGTATCTGTAGCATTTATTTTCCTGGCAAACAAATTGATTTTGGGGGCCTTGGAAATTTAGCTCATGATTCAGGAATGGTGAAAAGGTTCATATTTGAACTGTCTCAGAAGTGGGTAGAACTCAGCCCTGCCCACTAACTTCACTGACGTGGATGAAATTTGATACATGCATGTCAACCCTACAAGACAGCTCTTGGAACCATCCAAAAATCAAACAGGAAGTCAGCCATTTTGAATTTAAATCTGATTTTAGCTGCAATTTTGTTCCTTATCAGGACTTGTATCTTAACAAACTCCTACAGGTTTTATCACAACACCCTGAAACTCGGTCAGTATTTAAATAAAACTCATGTCACCAAAGGATTGAATTTTGATGTTTCACCATCTCATAGGATATTGTTGGTTTGATCTTTGACTAATGACTCGGACCTCATTCACCACACCAACTTCAAATGGGGTCAGACATCAGATAACAAATACTTCATTTAGAAAACTGACTTTTCGCTGGATGGTGTGGCGAGTTTCAATATGTGATATTAAAAATCACTGCTATAATCATCCGAAAGTCCTCAGATTGATGGGGTTTCATCTCTTTCACCCTAAACAAATGCCCATAACCTTCCAACGCCCTGGCCCCGCCCACTGACAACAGGAAGTGATAGACCTATATGTATGAATAATATATAAGTGAATATATGGAGAGATTAACTCCATATATTTATGGATTTTGACAGAAAATGGGCAACCCTTTCACGATGCTGATTACTAAAATTGTTTGTTCTCCATCTATACATCCTTCGAGGTACGAGCTCAGGCTCAACACCTTGGTGACAATAGCCATCATCGCTGCTTTTACCTTTTATATGTTTATTATTCTTTCTCTCATTCTCAGAAGTTCAGACATGAGGACAAAGTTTAACAGTAATGTTTGTCCTGCTAAAGTTTACAGTGTCATCCTCTTTAATGTAAGACAGAATGTGGAAGCAAGATTCTCCCATTTCTTATGGGTCGGGATCTCAGGACACTCCATGCATCACATTAAGATTTGCACCATCATCAGTTATACAAGTTGCTTTAACCTAACCTGAGAGATTCCAGTTTACAGTTTGGACTCTTCAGTCCAGCAGAAAGCTGCTTCACTCCTGAATCCTGCAGGTTGTTGTTACTCAGGTCCAGTTCTGTCAGACTACAGGACTGGGAGCTGAGAGCTGAGGACAGAGCTTCACAGCTTCTCTCTGAGAGGTTACAGCCACTCAGCCTAAAGAGATGATAACAAAACAAGAAAGTCTTTATACACGTCAAAGATAGCACAGTACTGATGATCAAATCTAACAATCAGGATACTAACAGAGCTTTGTTGGAGGCTTTGACCACTGGCAGCAGCCTCAGAAGAGCCTCCTCTGAAGCAGAGTATTTCTTCAGGTCAAACACATCCAGATCTTTTCCTGATGACAGTAAGATGAAGACCAGAGCTGACCACTGAGCAGGAGACAGTTTATCTGTGGAGAGACTTCCTGAACTCAGGGACTGTTGGATCTCCTCCACTAGAGAACGATCATTCAGTTCATTCAGACAGTGGAACAGATTGATGCTTCTCTCTGCAGACAGATTCTCACTGATCTTCTCCTTGATGTAATCGACTGTTTCCTGATTGGTCTGTGAGCTACTTCCTGTCTGTGTCAGCAGGCCTCGTAGGATACTCTGATTGGTCTGTAGTGAAAGACCCAGGAGGAAGCAGAGGAACAGGTCCAGGTGTCCATTTGGACTCTGTAAGGCCTTGTTCACAGCACTCTGGTAGAAGAGAGTCTCTTTTAGTGTTTCAGACTCCTGAGACTTTGATTGTTCTCCCATCAGGTTGACTCCAGAGTTGATGAAGGTCAGATGCACATGAAGAGCAGCCAGAAACTCCTGAACACTCAGATGGATGAAGCAGAATACCTTCTCCTGGTACAGCCCTCTCTCCTCTTTAAAGATCTGTGTGAACACTCCTGAGTACACTGAGGCTGCTGAGATATCGATGCCACACTCTGTCAGGTCTGATTCATAGAAGATCAGGTTTCCTTTCTGCAGCTGCTCAAAAGCCAGTTTTCCCAGAGACTCAATCATCTTCCTGCTCTCTGGACTCCAGTGTGGATCTGTCTCAGCTCCTCCATCATACTTGACCTTCTTCACTTTGGCCTGAACCACCAGGAAGTGGATGTACATCCCAGTCAGGGTCTTGGGCAGCTCTCCTCCCTCTTTGGTTTTCAACACATCCTCCAGAACTGTAGCAGTGATCCAGCAGAAGACTGGGATGTGGCACATGATGTGGAGGCTTCGTGATGTCTGGATGTGGGAGATGATCCTGCTGGCCTGCTCCTCATCTCTGAATCTCTTCCTGAAGTACTCCTCCTTCTGTGGGTCAGTGAACCCTCTGACCTCTGTCACCATGTCAACACAGTCAGGAGGGATCTGATTGGCTGCTGCAGGTCGTGTGGTTATCCAGAGGCGAGCAGAGGGAAGCAGTTTCCCCCTGATGAGGTTTGTCAGCAGCACATCCACTGAGGTGGACTCTGTAACATCAGTCAGGGGCTCCTTGTTGTGGAAGTCCAGAGGAAGTCGACACTCATCCAGACCGCTCAAGATGAACACAACCTGGAACTCGTCAAAGCTGCAGATTCCTGCTTCTTTGGTTTCAGTAAAGAAGTGATGAACAAGTTCCACCAAGCTGAACTTTTTCTCTTTCAGCACATTCAGCTCTCTGAAAGTGAATGGAAACATGAACTGGATGTCCTGGTTGGCTTTGCCTTCAGCCCAGTCCAGAGTGAACTTCTGTGTGAAGACTTCTTTCCCAATGCCAGCCACTCCCTTTGTCATCACTGTTCTGATTGGTTCATCTCTTTTAAGTAAAGCTTGAAAGATGTCTTCTTGCCTGATGGTTGTTTCTGGTCTATTTGGTTTCCTGGATGCTGTTTCAATCTGTCTGACCTCATGTTCATCATTGACCTCTCCAGTCCCTCCCTCTGTGATGAAGGGCTCTATGTAGATCTGATTCAGAGGGGTTGGGTTTCCTGCTTTAGGAATCCCCTCAAACACACACTGGAACTTCTTCTTTAGCCTATATTTCAGTTTACGTTGACACACTGCAGCGAGGGTTTCTGAGTGAACACGGATAAGACTTTTGTCAGTGCTTCATAAAACATTTAAAAAAATCATCTAAGCTTCATTAAGTATTTGAACATGTGTTGTTCTGTGTGTTGAGACATCAGTAAATGTGTCATTTATCCAGCAGGTTAAATCTTTAGAGAAATCCTCTTACTGCTCTGCAGACGGTCAGCCAGCTCCTCCTGCTTCATTCTCCTCAGGAAGTGAACTGTGATCTTCACTAAAGCCTCTCTGCTGATCCTCTGCTCTTCATCCTCATCCTCCCTCTGACTCTCTAAGCATTCTGGGTAATCTGGACTCAGAACCTTCTGGATCTTCTTCAGCTCCTCCTTCACAAAAGTGACCATGTTGTCCTCCAGCAGCTGGAACAGAATACTATATGAATGAGCCAATCAGACTGAAATCATGGAGCCAAACATCAGATCCATGTTGGACACACTGACAATCCACTGGTCTACAAAGTGCAGCATGGAGATGACTGTGAACAGAATAGATGGAAAAGTAGTTGTTGTACATGTACAGACCATAAATATGGAGTCCAGATGTGTTTGATGCTGCTGGGCAGACTGACCACTGGGAACCTCTGAGCTCTGCTGGTCCACTCTGTGGAGGAATCATGAAGAATGAGCTCACATTCTGTCTGTCCACACAGAGACAAACACAAGGTAAAGCTCCATGAAGTGATGTGTGGATGTGAACAGTGAATCAGAGGACTCCCTGTAGTGGGAAACCTTTACTAGTCCTGCTGATCCCACTGAGAATCAACAGCTCAGTCTGCAGCTGCTTGGAGCTTTCAGCTCACTTTGGTTGGGTCCAACAGCTCTCAGCAACCCCTTCAGAAAGCTTTCCCTCCCTGCTGAAGTGCCCTGGAGCAAGGCAGCCAGAGCCAGTGTGTGCTTGGATCACACTGGTTGAACTGGGCAGCTCCCAGTGTTAGACAGATAGATGTTTAAAACAGAGTCGTCACTGAGATAACTTGATCTGTCAGTCAAGTTGTACTGAAGATGTAAAAAGAGATTAAATGCTTTAGTTTCTTCCTGTCATCTGTAAACTATTACAGTACCTTTGAACATCTGGGTGGTGCCTTTTCCTTGGAGTACGTTTTATAGATCGGTCAGTCTTCTGGCACTTGGAGCTGGATTTAGGTTCAGGTGAGCCTGGCTTTTCCAGCTTCCTCCTAAAGAACACAAAATAATTGACAAAAGACAAAAATGCATTTAATGACAATACATCTGAAAGGATATTTCTGAAAATCTCAAAATATTCAAAACCATATTTTGTCTCCAAGTCAAGACCAGACTGATGGGCAATATTTCAACCACCTAAAAAATACCCCAAAAAAAACAGATGCATCGTAATCAACCTGACTGTGTCCTTCAAACAAAGTCATTAATTTGTGAATGAACTGCACTTTTACTTTGGAAGTCAGAGGCTTCACACTTCCTACACTGTGTTAGAGCCAAAGCACAAAGGTGACACCTGCTGGACCAGCCTACAGACACTCAGAAACACCTCCTCCAACATCCATTCTTTCCTCTTGTTCCTGCTGTGTTTGTGGAAAACATCCAACACACACCGCTTCACATATGTGGAAGGGAGGAACAGGAAGTCCAGAACTTAGAGCAGGCAAATGGGGTGGAGTTAATAAAAGGGGCTGGAAGGCTCATTTGGGCCTTTCTTCCTGCACTGACACACCTGGGAGCAGCTGAGCTGAGGCCTTTGTTTGAAGCTGAGTTGGTAGGCTTGACTTTTTAGATGTTTGAAAGCATGATTTTAATATTACTTGATCACTAGAGAATAACCATTTGGCTGTTTATTTGTGGTATGAATTGTTTGTAGGCATTCTGTGTTGGGAGGGGACTGATCTATTGAATGATTGTTTAAAGACATCAGCCAAGAAGGAGGTACGCTTAAGCAGTGCTGAGATATTTTAAAATAGATTTTATTCTTTCTACAACAAAACTAACATGATTATCTCTGAATGTTGCCCCCAGTCACCTGCATGCCCAACTGGAATGAAGGTTTGTCAGCAGCACTGTGTTCCAGTGTGAAAGGTTTTCAATGGAGATGCGTCTAAAAAAGCCAACCACTGTTTTTCCCAGGTTTATTTGAGTTTGTTTTTAATTTATCATTTGGGCAGGTTTTTTTTTTTTTTTTTTGCGGCGTTTTCTGCCATCTTTAAGGGGGGAGACTGCGTAGCAGTGCGGCCATTTGCATGTGCGCTTTATTGTGTGGTTTGTCACTTTAAGATTGCTGTGAATAGGTAAATTGAGTGTGTAGTGGTATTTCAGTCATAAATTGCCATGTGTTTGTGATGTTTTATCTTGCTGTGCATAACTTCAGAAGGCTCCCCCCTCCCCCCGGTCGTGCAGTCTAGTCCCAGGGTTGTTTTCTTTTTAACCATCTCATGTTTGGTCTGATTGTATTTTTTGTCTTTCATAATTTACCTACTCTAGAGGTAAGTATTTTATCAAAAAATATATTAATAAAATTGATATTTTTTGTATAGCAGTCTCTGGTTCCAGTTTATTCTGGGTCTGTGCAGTTAATATCACTTGGTCACGGTTATATGAACATAGAAATGGATGTGAAACAGAGCTGAGCTCACATTAAACACATGTTGGAATAAAAACTGTTCAAACTGACTCTGCTACATTTTACTCCGTTACAACATTTACACTCAGCTCACCTCTTTGTGGATGGATGTTGGTCTGATTTGAAGACAAGAGGATTCATTGACCGGTCGCTCTTCATGGACACACAGCTGGGTTCAGGTCCAGGTCTGAGTCTCTGCTGGATCCTGACAGAAAAACACTAGTTTTCTTTAAACTAAAGTATTCAGTGATAGTGTTTGAGTCTGCAGTGAGACGGCCTGTCAGAGAGTCAGTGTGGCTGCTGTGGAACAATGTTACAGCTCCCCCTTGTGGCAGCTCTGCCACTCTGCAGGCAGACGTCAGCAGGTGTGTGGAAACTGGAAGGCGGAATGAGCATTAGCAGCCAGCCGCAGCATGAAAATCTGACCGCCTCAGAGCAGAGTGCTACAGACGGGGCTGCTGTTTTTCATCTGTGAGGAATTTGACCAAATAATTTCAAACATGTCATTAAGGTGCCTGGGATTTGTGTGAACTGGAAGAACTCGAAGAAGTATCGCCTGCTGCTCGATTCTTCATCTCCTGACTCTCTGTGTGCTCTTCCAGCCTCCATCTTAGACGCCTGATGTGATCGTCCATGATTAATATCACCGTCATGCAGACCATAAACACGGTGGCCTCCTCGCTCTCCATGTTAGCTTCTTGGTGGTGTTGTTTTGTTTTCTTCTCTCCTTACTTTTTGTGGGTTTTGTTTTGCTGTTGAGTGGCGCTACAGTAACACGTCACGGTTGCAGATCAGTCCCGACCAAGGTCCCCGACTTATGTGCAAATGCAAAATGAAACAGTTCCCCTGGGGAAGGGCAGTTCTTATAACTAAATTCGAGGTGGACAGTTCTTAGAACTCTCTGTCCGAATGCACCTATTGTTCTCAATGAATTGAGAAATTTTCCTTTTTTTGGCGCTATCATTTTTTAATTTTCTGTAGAACCGGAAGTACTTTATTTTGAAGGACTTGAAACTATGTAGTTTAATAGAACATTGGACAACAACAAAAGGAAAGAACAAACTTTGGTTCAAAGTTAAAATCAGGACAAATAAAAAGGCTAAAGGTAAGGTTTAGCACCATTTGAAAAGGAGGAAAAAAGTATATTTCTGTGTACTTCCGAAATGTTTTGCATTAAATTAGTATAGCACATGCTAATTGGTGTAATTTGGAAATATTAAAAATTACGTTTCATTTCTTTTATATATGTATATGTATGTATATGTATATGTATGTATATATATGTGTGTGTGTGTGTGTGTGTGTGTTTGCCACTCTTACGTTAGTTTAAGAGTGGCACATGCTTGAGAAAGTTATAAAACAAAATAAACATCAGTAAGGCTCATCTTTGTTCGACTGGGAGCTACAGGTTGATTTGGTTGTTTTGTTCTTGTTTCTTCAGAGGCTCGTTTTAAACTGACGTCATTAAACACAACGTGTGAGAACGTAATATTTCTACATCAGCCGCCCTGTTCACTACATAATCAGCTCCTGTGAAAAAGCCACATCAGTGGACAGATATTCAGCAATATTCTCCCTTTGTTTTAATAAAGAGCTGCAGGGCTAAACTAAAATATCACATTACACACATGATGCAGCTAATTAGTCTCATCAGAGACATCAAGAACTGATCCAAGTCTCAAGTAATTCAGCTGAAAACTGCTTATCATTTGAAACATGATGCAGCCTCCACTGAATACTGACAGATACTCACTGTTGGGCTGATGGAACATCATGTTGAAAATGAATCAAGAAATCATGTGACTTGTCGCTCTTAAAGGACACACAGCTGGGTTCAGGTTCATGTTCAGGTTCTGATTCAGGTTCTGGTTCAGGTTCAGGTTCAGGTTGGTTCCTGTGAATAAAGGTGGTTTGGTGATGTGAGTGCTGAGCTCTGACATGGAGAAGAGTCATGGACAGTTAGAGATGGTCATCTCACCTCTGAGCTTTGCTCTGGCTCTCATGTTCCCCACACAGAGTGGTTTTAGTGTCCTCACACTGATCCATACTGCTGAATTCACATCAGCTCACACACACTTTCTACCTTCATCTGCAGAGGAAACACAAATCATTCATCTGTACATCAACTCAAATCCTCCTCTCCATCATTTGGGCAGTAAAAAGATCAGCTGCTGTACTTCCATCAGTCCACTAGATGGAGGCATGGAGCAGCACAGACATCATGATCCTGATGATGATGATGATGATGATGATGATGAAGCATTTCCATTCAGTGACACACACTGATTATCTGAACCTGCAGCATGATGATAAATCTGATATCTGAAACACTCTGATGGGCTGAATGCAGGACTGAACTGACATGAACAGCTATACTGTAGATAAGTAGCAGCAGGACTCCAGAAATCCATCCTGCAGGATCACTGCAGTCTGACAGGAACCACCAGGGAGCGCTCACTCCTCTCTGTTAAATATTATTCACTGATGAGTCCACATGATCACACACAGAGGCTCCAGACACACCTGAATTATGATCCTTCATAAAACAGGTTGAGTATCAGAGTCCAACAGGATCAGAGTCCAGGATTAATCTGGGTCTCATATCAGGACTCAGAGTTTTATTGTGAGTGTGTTCAGAGAGCAGTGATGAACAGAGTGTCAGTGAACAGCACATTCCAGTCAGAGTTCCTCTGTTGGAGGAGAAAACAGCAGCAGACTGAGTGGGAAACATTTCATGTTGGTAACAAGCTGCAGCTCCTCATCAACACACACTGATTGTTGCTGTTTACTCTCAGCTCACATGACTTGTGTCTCATCAGCAGAGGAAATCTCTCTCTGCTCAGAGACTTTGTTAAATGAATCAAAGTGTCACTTACTCAGCTTCTTCCATGAACTTCTTCCCTCTGCAGCTCTCTGCTGTCTGGACCAGGTCTGTGTGGAAGAAGAGGAAATCCTCTGCTGCTTCTCCGACATCAGTCCTCTGTGTCTGCAGGCTGCCGTCACTCTGAAACTCTGCAAAGCATAAAAGAGTCTTAAAGTGATCAGAGGTCAGCTTTATATGACTTTAATTCATAAATAATTAACCTGCAGAGCAAACAGCTTAAACAGAGCTGAAGCCCTCAGTCCGATCACTGATCAGCACCTGGACATAAAAAACTGAAGAAAATGATTAATTTGTTCATGTCGTAGAACCAAAGCTCTGGCGAAGACTTCAAGGCAAACTGAAAAGTGTTTTTGTCCCAGTTTGTGTGTGAGGGAAAAAGCTTTCAATGTGCTGCATTCAGGACCAAAGCTGACTCATGTTTGGTGATAATTCATCTCTTTCAGTGGTCACTGCTGGTACATGAGTTACAGGTGAGGTGGAAACACTTGATGTCAGAGAATCAGGTGAAGTTATTGTGACTTATAGAAGCTGCTGGACTGCAGCTAAACACTTTAAATGTTTCTGACAGCAAACATCCAATCAAAAGTGTTCAAAACAAGATAATAAAAATAAGATTAATGATAAACTTTTATGGGCTGGATGTGAATCATGTGAAAGTTTGTGATTTATTTATCATTTTGAGTAGGAACTGATAAAAACATCATGTGGTTAACATGAATAATTTTAGAAGTGATGTTGAATTATTTCCATTGTTGTGAATAATATTAACAAATCCTGCTGTTGGTGAGAAAATCCCCACCTATTACCTGCCCTGCCCCCATCAGGGGTGGAGCTGTGACTCATTCCAGGCAGCAGCTCAGCTGTGCCTCAGTCTGTGGAGAGGAGAGTCCTCTTCTTTAACGCTCTGTTTGAACAAACTGTGAGTCTGAGCTTTGTCTTCAGTAACTTTCCTGTTTTACTTTATTGTTGTGTTTAATCCAAGTGGAAAACATTTAGTCTTGTTTCCTCTTTCCTTTTTGGTTTAGTTCAAGTAGTTTAAGAACAAACATTTAGAGTTTTGTCATTGTTTGCATTTCCTGTTAAAAAATCCTCTAAAAACTAAAGCGTAAGTCTTCAAAATGTTGAGGTGACTAAAGCTTCCAGTCAAAGTGAACTGGGAGATGTTGCTTCATCATCATCAGAATCATGCTGTGTGTGCTGGGCTGCAGCTCCATGCTTCCATCTACTGGACTGATGGTAGAAATCCAGCAGCTTCCTCTGCCTCAGACTCTACACTTTAACTTTATTTGGAGATCAACAGGGATCAACATAATTAATATATTTATAATACAAAGGGAAGGGTTTTAAATCATGTGTGTAACCACCAATAATCTCTGGTTACAGCACCTAAGGGTCCAAGATGAAGAGTACAGCTTTAACAAATCTTAAATATACTGAGGGGCATCACCATGCTGCAGCTGAGGTGCAGATGAAGGTAGAAAGTGTGTGTGAGCTGATGTGAATTCAGCAGCATGGATCAGTGTGAGGACACTAAAACCACTCTGTGTGGGGAACATGAGAGCCAGAGCAAAGCTCCATCTCTAACTGTCCATGACTCTTCTATCAGCTCTCACATCAAACCATCAGCAGCAAACTTCTCCCAGTGCTGGAACTGGAGCCAGTTGTGTTCTTCCAGAGTGACCACAGAGAGGATTTTATTCAGCTTAGGATCAATATTCTGCCTCAGTGAGCTGAGTTGTGTTTGAGTGGTGGTGAAATGTAAAGAATTGTCTCTTTCTGCAGTGAAGTGGCTTTAGTGGGGTATGAAAATGTAAAAGCTATCAGAAGGTGCCTGTGTGGCTCTCTGCTGATGATTATCTACCCCACAGTTTGTTGCTGCATGTGGACTTGATTGTGCAGTTATTGTGGTCCTTCATGTGCAAAACAGGAACATCAGTGAAAGAGTAATCCAGGATGGTTCTTCTGGTAATTCTAGTGATCTAAACTTAACCGGCTCGTAGATGAAGGAGGACCCAGATTCACATGCAGGAGTCAGAGGAATGAGAACTTCATTCAGAACTCAATGAGCAGCCCTGGTCATACATGTGTTGAGGGAGGCGATGACTAATACAATCAGTAACAGCAACCAGGAGTGAAGCAGAAGCAGAACTAAATAAAATGCACAAGGCACTGAGCAAACAAAATGAAACAGGAAGCAAACTGACTGATGTGCAAAAGGGAACTAATTTCAAGATGAAAAAGAACAGAACTCCAGAGAACAAGATCAACAGGAAAACTGAAACATTTAACGTAATAGCTTGCAAAATATGGAAAAATAGCGCTGAAAAAGAACATTTCCCACTTAAATAACACTAAACTTAACACAATTTAGCAGCTATGATGTGAACACAAAAAGAATAAACTCATCTGGCCATTTCGCCCACACATTTATCAGCAGGTCATACTTTTCTGCTGCTGCTGGTACAAATGTGCCTTTCTCTGCTCTGCAGGTCATCTCTCATACTGGGGAACAGATTCTTTTTCAACCTTTTGCTGTATCCTGACACTGGATTGACTGCAGGAACTGGATGAGCGCTGGTCTCTGAGCACTTGGACTGGGTTTGGTTTCAGATTCATTTGCACATTGATGCTAAAAGCATCTTCAAAGCATCTCGCTCTGTTATTATTGCTTTTACTGTCATTTCTAAGAGCTTGAATATGCAGCTGGCCTCGAGTTCTGTGTTGCACACTTTCATCTCCATTGATCCTTTCTGCAGTTCCACCACTGCTGGAACACTGATTAATGGTGAAATAACACAAGGCCAGGGCCGTACGCAGGGCCCAAAAAATACTGAGGTCATGAGTCAGAACTTCTAGTCGGGTTCAGGGGCTCCCCTGGAAATTTTTTTAATTCCGTTATTTAAATCTGGCCATTTTCAGAGTCTTAAAAGATCAAAAACAACATCATAATGACTTTTATTTGTTTTGTTTGTTATCAGAGAACATCAGCCTCATCCTAAATGATTTGCAAATGAGTTACAATGTAAAACTGGAGAATGAATTTCATCAAGTCATGGATTAGGAATAAAAAGGAATGAACTGTCCTGGGACAGAGGGATAATATATACAAATGCTTCATATTTCCTTCAGTATTTAAAATAGATACCCAAGCCCTATTTCACTATCATGTTGGTGATAGTGTCTAATCTGTTCACTCTTGTTAAGGAAAACCAGCTTCTGAACACATTTCTATTATAATCTTATACGATACTTCAATTATCCTGCATTATACATCTGACTTTTAAAACGTACACAGGTCTGGCATAGTCTCTTCCTTTTATAGTACCTGCTCTCCCTCTATCACTGCTCCTCTTCTTGCTGCTTGGCCCAAATATGAGCTTGGTTTGGCTCAGCCTTTTCCTCCCTATCCTGTTTTCCCTTTAGTGAAGAATATAAAAAACTGGACGATCTCACTCACCTGCACCTTAATGCTAACGTCAATAATATTGTTAATATTGTACATTTTTACACTTATATTTTAATACCCTACACTCGACACTTTTTTACTGAAGCATTTTCTCTTATTTTGTGTGGACTTATTGTGCCAAGTTCTTTTTTTTCGACATATTTATATTTAAATTCTTATCTTTAATTCTTGGTAGCAGGTAAAAAGAAAATTTCACTGCACATTGTACTATGTATGATTATGTATGTGACAAATAAAACTCTTGAATCTATAAACACAGTCAAATACTAAACTGATAGAAATGAAAACAATACTCCATTTCAACATCATGTTTTCAGATGTGTCAGAAATCTTAAAAAAAAAAACCTTGAGGGCGGTGCAGAGCTTTTGGAATTTGAGGTAAAAATGGGGCATTCTGAGGCTTTTTGAAGGACCATTATGGTGACTCATGAAGTAAGGGCAAGTTACCACAGAAAATGATTTATTATTATTATTTTGAAAATTAAAGGGGTGTTTTATTTTGTTTCTGCGCACGACTTCCTGTCCCGCGCGAGCTGCTCTGTGCAGTGTTGCTGCGTTGTGCTCCGGCATCCGGCAGAAATATAGAACAGGTTCAGCATCCAACGTTGAGAAATCAACACTGAATAAACGATTAATTTTCAATCGAAGACGTCGCTGACATTTCAATCGCAAAATGAATGTTGACTCAACCGGTGGAAATTGATTGACGACCGGTACTGACGGAGTTAACCAAAATTAAACTTTGATTCATGTTTCCTTGCTATCCGAGTAGGACGCTGGGCTGCAATAAAAATATCTCCACATTAAAATGCATTTTTTCTCACAGTCATCTACCACCTAAACTGCTCTCCACCTACATGTTTAGCTTGATGTGCTCCTCTTTCAGTGACTGGTGTGACTGACTGACTCACTAACGGTAACAACATCAAAGTCCGACTTGTGTGGTAGTTACCATAGCGACAGTGCATGTTGTTGATGACGCGCAGCACGTCTGCCCAAACTGAGCAACTGTTTTATTAAACAGCGCTACTCTTGGCTCTTCAAATATAAAATCACCACAATTTAAACAAAAAATAATAATTTAAAAAATACAGAGGACACGACCTCGGTGTCCTCTATGGAAGTTACTGTCTTGCTCCTATGATTAGATGGAGAGGACAGCTGATTTCCCTTTGCCTGCCTTTTGTGTTGAAGGACTGAGTCACACAGTTTTATCAACAGCTTTTTTATTTTTTGGACTTTTTTGAAAGAGTATCCAAACCCATAGAAATTGCTGCTCCTTGATTGGATGATTGGTTGGCCCATGGGTGGGCACCGGGTTAATTGTGCAGGCTTTTGAGTAGTTCTCCTTGTCGCTGATTGTTACCATGGGATTGTTTTTTCTGTTTCCTTCTCCTTTGGCTTCTGTGTCCAAATTCCAAATGGAGAGCATGGGAAAATATATGCATTGCAAATTAATATGCAAGAAGGAACCAAATAGGTTCAATTAGTGACACCCAGAGGTGAGAAGGCAAATAGCACAGAACCTCTCAGCTGAATGTTCCACTTTTTCAACATTAAGCAATTTAAGCCCTCTCTTTGGAATTGGTCAATCACATACTCTGGTGTGACTAACCTTGTCCACTCATTTTCGTTCCAGAACATAAACATGACAGCGCACAACTGAAGGTTCCACCGAGATTTGAACTCGGATCACTGGATTCAAAGTCAAATTCAGAGTGCTGACCTTTACACCATGGAACCCCTTCCACAGGCAAACTATGCTCTTATTCATGCAAATGCTTGACAACATAAAGGTTAAATTTTTCAGCGGTGCTCTTACAGCTTGTATTCTTAATATGGGCACGACAGTCAAGCAACACATTCTGTATCTTCGCTGGTCAAAGGTTAGAATCCGCCTGTCATGTGGAGGAATGGGGTTCGATTCCCTGACAGGGAGGGTGCCATTTTCCCTGAGCAGCTGGTGGTTCACCAAAGTCCGTTTCACACCTCAGCATTGGAGAATCTCTTGAAAACCTGCAAAAAATGACTTTACGACATAGATTATCTGCTGGAAATGCATTCTCACAGAGCTCCAGAGTGGTGCCTGGGGACAGCTCATAGGAACAGACAAATAATATGCAGCCAGGAGCTCCATATTCACCTCACAGACGCCTCTTATTTAATGTTGTAAAAGGAGTTTTACTGCTGATCTGTCATGTGTTCATGTTAGCTGCACCAAATAGAGAAATTTCACTCACTTTAAAAAACAGTCTCACACATACAGATACATTAATACTAACAGGTTAAAAAACAAGGCAAAAGTAACATAAAATACCCAAAAGGCAAACTTCTACACTGCTATATGCTGTGTCTCTGTTTGTCTCTGTTCTCATTCATCACTTTGTCTCTGGCTGTTTTTATGTGTTTGTTTTGGTCCTACTCGTTATCAGTTTATTGTGTCTGATTATCTGTTTTGGTTCATAGTTTTGTGACGTTATTTTTCTTATTTTTCCCCATAAGACTAATGCTCACTCAGGTGAAAGCCACAGACTGTGCGATGATTTCTGCACCAGACATGGGCAGAAACACCATATATACAAATGCATTTGGATAGTTCCAGACATGTGTAGTTATAGATATGTTTGGAAGCACACAGCAACACTCCCACATCAGCCAGCACGACAGAAACTGATGGAAAGTGGCGTCCTAAAACAGATGCCAGTTATAAAAGAGGGAAAGAAGACTGAATTCAGCCTTGAACAAGTTTAAGTTTGAACTTGCACAACACTTCTCAGAGTATTTAGTATTCAGGAGTATTTTACAGCAAAAATCAGCGTTTAGCTACATGTCATTAAACTTGTTTAATAAGGGTTGTATCGCATCGCATTAAAAGGCAAAACAGTGGGAATTAGTTTCATTACAAACTCCTGATCCAGCCTCATTTCTTTCTGACTGTCCTGTCATCTTTAAAGTGATCCTGATCAATAGTTCTCCAGCTTTCTGAAGGTCTCTCAGAGTTTTTCTTTGGACGTTTTCTGCTTTTTCTCTCTTTTTCAGTCCAGTCCTTGTACCTGAGCATTTTCAGAGGAATGTGTTTTTCTTTGTTAAGCCACTTAACTCTGACCTATGAATCATTCAAGCAGAAAAAAGGCTCCTAACCCAAGGGATGAACCAGTGTTGTGTCGACACATAACTGACAACTTAGCAAAGAAGCCATTTTAAATTGGATCTTTTGGCACTTTGTTGCTAGCAGCCTGTCACAAAGACACATCATTTGTTCCCATTTCTTTAGTTTTATCTATGAAAAACATCAAAGATAACACAGTTTGACAGACAGAAAATGGTATTTTTACAGCAACAAAGTGATTCCCAAAGAGCTATGAGCTGAAAACTTGGCATATCTCAGCATGGTGTGCAGTGTGTTCTAAAAACATTTGAGGAAACTGAACAAGTGGAGGACAGAAGAAGAAGTGTCAGGCCTAAATAACTATCTACAGCAGATGAACAGTATCTGAAAGTGATGTCCTTAAGAAAGAGGAAAAAATCCAGCAAAGACCTGACACAGGACCTGAGAGATGCATCTGGACCTTCAGCTGATCCATCTACTGTTGGCCCAAGCCTCATCAGAAATGGTCTCCATGGAAGGGTGGCTGTCAAGAAGCCATTCTTAAGGAAGGGAAACAGGGAGAAAAGGCTGAGCTATGCCAAATGACACAAGAAGTGGACTGAAAATCAGTGGCAACAGGTCTTATGGAGGCATGAATCCTCCCCAGAGCCTGGACCTCAACATTATTGAATCAGTGTGGGATCATCTGACAGAGAACGGAACAAAAGGCAGCCGAATTAAACCGAATTAAACCTTTACTTTAAACTTTCCTTTTACTCTGGAAGCAGAAATTCCCCTTAAACCTCTCTGAGCCATAATTGGTGGCAGCAGAGGCCTTGGAGGGAGTCCATTCCCTCTGAGTGCAGCCCACAGAGGGAGTGGGAGAGGTTCCTGAGTCTGTAAACTTCCTCTTGCTGTGTTGAGCTGCAGAGGCGTGGGGATGATTCTGCATCTTCTGGCCTGTTGGCGGCTTCCTCAGAACTTTCCTCTTTACCACTTTAAAAGGAAAATATGTAGAAACCCTCAGACTCATTCTCCAGAATCTCTTCATCTACTCTGTCACCCCACAGAAGTGCAGGAGAGGATATTTTGGTTTGACTCAAAAAGGACTTTTTAACTAAGTGTTGTTTTTCAGGCGGTTTCTCTTTCAGGCTTTTATAAACTACAGTGATGTCATGTCCTTTGATGACATGTTTCCATTGTGATGTCATGCAGAACTGTGAGGTCATAATCAGTGCTGACATCACTTCTTGTGATGTCAGCAGCGATGGTGCTCTGTTCTCAGTCACCAGTCATCACGTGTGCTGTTCTGCTCTCTTTTTCAGCTTTATGATCTTAACTGTAAATAATATGCAGCACATGTTCATAGAGCCCAGGCAATGGTGGGAAACATGGATTGTATGAATGCTGTGTGAAATGTGAATAAAAACAGAAGCAGTGACCTGCAGATCCTTTATATATATGTGATAACTGAATCTGAATGTATCAGTGTCCAGGTCAGTAATAATGTATTTATTGTATGTTACGGTGCTCACAGCTGCTTTCTTCACGCCTCACCTGGAAGTATCTTTGAAGCTGCTTTGTATGTTGTCTACACTGACTGTGAAGCAAAAGTAACACAACAGCCACATATTCAGGCTGTTCTCAGTGTTTCCAGCACAATCATTCAGCTGTTTTCATGCATCAACATAATACAGTAATAACAGTGTAGTTATGGTTGTTTCTATTCAGAGCTGCTTACAGCAGAATGGGATTATTTCTACGTGTCAACATACAGTGTATAACATCATTTCTAGTACAAATCTGACTTTGAAAGATGTTAAAATGACAGAATCAGCATGTAAATGATAAAGTGTCTTCCTGTGGATGTTCTCAGATATGTACAGTATGAACACTGTGATCCTTTCCCACATGTCCCAGTATGTTTGATTGTGTTCCAAGTGAGGGTCAGACTGGAGAAAGTGTCATGAAGCTGTCACCCTTAAACAATCAATAAAAGCTCTGAATACAAAAGCATTTCAGTGTCATCTCTATAAGTAATGATGAAAGAAGCAAAAGCTTCAGCTGCACCTCCTGAGCTCTACTTTCCATATTGTCTACACTGACTGTGAATCAAAAGCAGCACAACAGCCACATCTTCAGCTTGTTGTTGAAAAGCTGTTCTGACAACATTCACAGCCCAATAAGCAGCACAGTGACAGCAGTGCAGTTGTGTTTGTGGGTCAGAGGAAATCTCATGTTCCAGCCATGTGATCCAGAACAACCCATGTGAGTGAAGGACAGACTGCAGCACTGATAAAAATGTCAGTTTGAGATGAATTCACAGGCATCAGTGTGTCAGCTGAACTGAAGGTGAACTGTTTGAGAGCTGAACACTGACAGGACTTTGTTTGCATGATGGAAACATGATGAAGAACAACATGACAAACTAAATCCATCATGTCAGAAGACAGAGTGGGAAAAGAATGAAAGTCAGCAGAAATTCAGCTCCATTATTGAATGAAGTCAAACACATTGAAGAGTTGGATCAGAGTTGAGGAGCTGTGTGGATTTGTAGTTGTGCATTTTCATCCCAGCTGTTAAACAACAGATAACAGTGTGTGTTACTAAATTCACCACCAAGCTGAATGTGTTTGTGGGAACATGAATGTTTTTTAGTCTTTCTGCATCATGTGACCCCGATTTTAATCATCTGCTGTCAGATTCAAATCAAGACCATGAAACCACACAGCAGCTTCAGCTGAGCTGTCAGTCAGCAGCAGCGGTCTTATCTGTGGGCCGCAGGGGCTGATGGGAGCTCTGAGGAGCTGTTAGAAAGCACGTGGCCCTGGTCTGATCTCACAGCTCGTCCTTGTTTGGCCTCAGCTGCATCAGAGCGCCACTTCTCCCCAGGTTCACCAGAGGAAACACCACTGCACAAAATGCTTTTCCTCCCAGCTGCTGCTCTGTGCTGTCTGTGTTCAGGTGAGTGTTTCCAGCCAATCAGGAGCCAGCAAACTCCACCTGGAACAAACACTGTCACACTGACCTTCATCTGTCTGTCTGTGTCTCTACAGCGCTGGTTGCCATGGCAGCACAGCTGATTCAGGACCAGTTAACACTGACCAGGAGAGTTGGTCAAAGTGTCTCCTTCAGCTGTGGAACTGACCAGTGTGATGAAAACTGGATATACTGGTACCAGAAGAAAGAAGCAGAAACATTCACAGTGATTCTGGATATTAATAAAGATAGTGGTGATGTTTATAAAGGTTATGGTCATCCTCAGAAAGATGATTTCTCAGCTGTGAATAAACAGAATGGCTGTGAGAGAGCAGTAAACCACAGCCCAGGTTCACATATTTCACCTCCATCTCAGACAGAGTCACAAACATACTGAGCTGAGGGAGTTTCTTCCTCTCTGCTGTCTTTATTTATTTCAACTTTTATTCAGCTTTTTCTTCTTATTAAGAGAAGTTTTCTGAAGGTTCAAAGATAAAAACTGTGAACATTTCAAAGATTTGTTCTGGAAAATGATCCAAATGAAACTTCAATTCACCATAAATAAAAGCATTTATTTTAAAGACATTAATTTAATACTGAATGTTTTCATTCAAATGTCCAGATAAATATGAATCTGCTGCTTTGAGCTGCTGCTGGAATAAAGTCCATTCCTCCTTTAAAAAGTTTAATGAGCTCTTCATGAAAACACTTCCAGCAGCACTTGTTGTTTCACAGCTTTCAGCAGATTTCACCACATCATTTCACTTTATTCTATTTTAAAAGACAGATCTTGGACTGATCTCAGGTCAGGATTTTGTCCTTCTAGCAGCAGCTTATCAGGACGCTGATTTTGTTGGACAGATATTCATCAGTTTCCTGTGGATGTTTCTGCTTCCCAGAGGATGAATCCAGAGTGCACTGAGACTGAGACAGGAGCAGGAAAACTTCCTAAATTAATGTGAAGTCTTTGTACCACATTACAGCTCAGAAACAGAACACATGCACAGTGAGGGCATGATGCTCAACACGTTTCTCAAAGCATTTACACAAGGACATTCATTATGTGCTGATAGTGATGTGATTTCCTTCCCCTGACACTGAAATAACAATCATCTTTAAGTGATTTCATGTCACTTTTAGATCCATCAGCTCCACAGTTTTATATCTCTACATGTTAAGTATAAGGCAGCTTTCACAGCGAGCTATGTGGCAAATATCTGGAAACAACTGAGACTAACAGCCTGAAACATCCAGTTTCTACAAAGATAGCTCATATACACAGTTCTGTTGGAATGTTTCTGTACAGTCATCATGGACATTAATGTCATTTCCATTTAGTCATTTAGCAGATGCTTTGATCCAAAGTGACTCACAGGTGAGGAAACAACATCCCAGTGCAGTCAGGCATACCTCTCATTTCCCTGTATTTGTGTCCATCCTCCAGACTCCTGTGGATCCTTTTTACCTCACGCTAAAAAAGCCAATATCACAGACGGAGAAAAGTTAGATCATCAGAGAGAAAACAACTCTTGAAACTTTCTGTGAACAAAGCAAGGAGGTCAGTAAATAAGTCTACACCTCATTACAGTGGTTAATATTTCTGTCTGAATACGTTTCTGTTTGCATCTGTGTGGTTGTGGACATATTTGATCTAAGGGAACTTCAGATTGAAACCTCGCCAGTGAAGAACTGAATGTAGCACAACGTGTTGGTGTAAAAGACCACTCTGATGCTTAGAAGTCCATACTCCCACCAACTAGTTTAAAGCTGAATCATCCTTTCAGATGAGAGATGAAACGTCTTCAAGAACTAAGAAGAAGAAGAAGTTGCCCTTATTCAGGCTCTTACCCACAAAGTGTCACCGTGAGGAGCCCCCTTTCCAATCAGCAAACCTTCTTCTAAAAAAGTAGCCCTGAACAGCTGCCTCCAGCTCCTCTGAGGGACACACCTGCTGAACTGGTCATTGACACAAAAATAAAAAGGCTGCAGACAGAGCAAAACTCCTGCTTTGGAGATGAACCCTCTGTGTAATGCTTCTCACAGTTCATGAAGCAATATTATAAAATAACAATGATTTTAACCATCTGTAATTATACTGGGGCAGCTGCTTATCTGAAGTGTTGCATATGTCACTGTGATCTATGTTATTAATGTCCAAAGACATGTGAGCTGTGTTTAGATTTAGCCAAAAGCTGAAGTGGAGAAGAAGATCTTGGAATAAAGAAAGAGGAAAGGCACCCTGGAGCTGTTCACATCTGGTCTTAACGTGATCAGAAAAGTGAACTAAGTACATCTGTGAACACGTTCAACAACGATCCAGCAGGTCTTTTCTCCACCTCTCGGCCAAACTCGATAGTTCTTGTGATGAGAGATTTCAACTCGTGTAACCTCTCCCAGGAACTGACGAGCTCCAAACAGCTGGTGACATGCGCCATGCAGGACAGCAACACACTGGACCACTTCTACTCCACCATAAAACCCTCACACCGCTCCATCCCCCACGCTGCCCTTGGACACTCCGACCACTGCATCATACAGATGGTCCCCACATACAGGCAGCAACTGAGAAGGGCCAAACCATCCAGGACTACAGTAAGGAGGTGGACTCCAGAGGCAAGGGACATGCTTCAGGACTGCATGGAGTCTACTGACTGGGAGTCACTGAGGGGCCCTGAGGATGACAACGGCAGCTTTTCTGACACTGTATGTTCCTGCATCAGCTTCTGTGAGCAGGTCTGCCTCCCAACCAAAACCATCACAAGGCACAATAACCAAAAGCCCTGGTTCTCCAAGCAGCTCAGAGAGCTCAGGCGCCGGAAAGAGCAGGCGTACAGAGAGGGTGACATGGACACATTCAGGCTGGCCAGACAGGGCCTCAAGAAGGCCATCAAAAATGCTAAAGAGGACTATAGAGCCAGACTGGAGAGTGATTCAGGCACCAACGACCCTGCAGTTGTGTGGAGTCCCCTCAGAACCATCACAAACCACAAAGGTAGAAGCCCTGTGGTCGTCCCCTCCCCCGGACTAGCTGACGATGTCAACACCTTCTACACAAGGTTTGAGACCCCCTGCTGCTTTATTGTCTCCAATCCCCCCCCCCCCCCCCCCTCTCTCTCTCTCTCTCACAGGCACTGAGAGCTCACCGCCACCCATTTCTCATCCCCTTATCACATATGTGTATGATGAAATAGTTTTTAACGTATTCTGTGTGTAAATTCTCCCAGAAAGGTAGCATCATATGATATGGCAGGTTGTGTGTGTTTTTCTGTCACTTTACTCAAAGAAAGTTAATGCCTTAGCATGCATGAGGTGTTCTTATTGTACCCCAACTCCTTGGAACACAGTAAACAATCAAAATATTCTCACATGGGGGAAATCTTCCTCTTCCTAGCTGGCTCCATCCTCTTACCTATCCTTCTCTCCTCACTCTCCCAAATCTCAAAACTATCTCTCTCTCACTTCACTCCCCAAACTATCTCCAAACTACATTAACGCTATCAAAACTCGAGTATCCAAACTATCAAAACTCAAAAAGTGAACTGACCGCAACTCTCCATAAAAAAAAACCCACTTTTAAATGGAGACTGGGGGGTTTATATGCTTGTCAATACACAGGCATATAAATCTGAAGCACTTCCGGAAGCAGTCACGTGGTTGGGACGGGTAGTGAGGTTGCAGACATCATCATTTTCGGCCCCTCCCCTAAATTAAGTAAACCGTCTCCTCCATTACTCCAAACACGCTTCGAAATCTGGGCACATTTCGGAACATCACTACAGGAAGCTGCATACCGGTGAGTCCAGAAAAGAATACATGTAGCGGTCAAACATTTGCAGAAATGTCTTCAAAGTACTTTGTGTCATTGGTTTGATTCCTGCACCTGGACACGGGCAGTCAGAACATGTACTAAAGAGTAAAAAAGTTCAAATAACCTGGCTGCTATTCACAGTTAGCATGTCCTGCTAATGCTAATGCTCTGCAAACCGTTGTACTCAAAGCAGAAAGCAGAAACACAACCTCAACTATAGATTTCAATAAGCCGGTCAGATGGACAAATAAAATGGAGCTTTATCCTTTTAGCTGTGTGTTAAACACATTTTCCACTAAAGCTGCAGTTTTCTAAACTTTTTTCTGTAGTTTTAAAAAATTAAAAAAATTTGATGATCAATGTAAAATTTAGAATTGTTCTTTCCGGGCTTATCTGGGTATCATTTGGGTTTTTGATAAAACTGTGGAGTGAAAACATGTGATATGATGTGTTTAATGTGTTTTAGTGTTTAAAATCTTAAAATGGGGTTTAACTATGGTCAATATAAATGCCTCAATTACATTAAGAGTTTATGTTGTTTGAAGAGGAGTCATAGCATTATAATATAGATTTGTCAGTGATCCAGGAAAGTATCACAGGAGCAGTAGAAATATACAGTTCAGCATCAGTGTCTGATTTCTCAGATTTACACTCAGAAGCCCATTAAAAGACAGTCTGACTGTCCTCTTCAGAAGTGTCTCATGAAAGATTAATTTTTCAGTTTCCTTTACATATCCAATATTTTCTTTTATCCACGTATCAAAAAGGACTGACCGCATGATAAAAAGGTTGTACATGTCTTTACTCATAAAGTCCACCTGCCAACATCTGGAGTTAAAATGGAGCTAAAATTATCTTTATTAGGAGGATCTGTGCAACTTTTAGGAGCTGATACTCTGATCTGACCACAACACAAGATCACTTTTTACTCTTCAACTGGACACATATGTTTACCAGGTAAGATCATTTCATAATCAAATAAAGGAGACTGTAGGTTATTTGTGCTGAAAAACCAAATAACCTGGTTGTTTTAAGGGTCTGAGAGTTTCCTTCATCTCAAATTTTAGGTTTCACTAAAGCAGTTTTCAGGAATGAATCACTGGACGAGCACTTCTGATGCCAGAAAAACACTCCTTTATATTTAAATGACAGCCTCAGAATGGTCCACTTCATGTTGTTCTTCAGAGTGTCTCAGATCAGTCAGACAGCTCCTGCTGACGTGTTGTTAGCCACACAGAACTAGATCATTCCCCCACTGAACCATCACATCTTCTCAGTTTCAAGCCTCAGTCCAGACTGAAGCTCCCTGAGTGCTGAACCGTGGGCTTCAGAGTTTAACCTGTGACAAATCTGAGATTACTTTTCTGGATCCATGACAGCTTCTGGAAATGAGAACAAATTTAGAAATAGGGAAAATCTGCACTTCAGGCTTTGGGATGATATTGGGACCCTTTCCTCAAACAATATCATTGTCTTAATGTAGTAAAATGATTTAAGTTGATCATGTTACACTGACTCAGATGAGATTCATGGGATATTTCACACAGTGGGTGTCGTTCTACAGAGTATATTATTGCATTTTTTCTGAATTTGATATAAAAAAAAAGCTCCAAATATTTTGAATTGTGACCTTAGTGGGTCTTTTAAGAACCATTTTAAAGTTCTCTTAAAAACCACAGTAATAAGTTTAATGAAATGTGACTTAGATGGTTAAAAAGTGTCCAGAAAGGTTTTCAGGAGAAGAAGAAAAGTGGGTGTGGTTTAACATTCTGCACGCCACAGCTGGATCTTATTGTATGTACTGACAGTTGCAGACAGAGTCCATCAGTCAGAGGACCAGGACCAGAATGGAGCAGCAGAACCAGGATCCAAACCCCTCCACCAGGAACAGAGCCGGCTCATCCTCTGGTTCCAGCGGACTACAGGTCAGTGTGGAGGACATCAAAGACATGAGGACGAGTGTTGAGGCTCCGCGTATCGTCCGCTTGTTCTGCTTTTACTTCAAATGTGGAAAAAGTGTTTCTTGGTTGCATCTCCTCACTGATACAGATGTGCCTAGACTGAAAATGTGCTGCAGGCTGAATGAGCTGCTGGAAGAAACTCAGTGGCCAGATTGTTGTGGTGGGACATTTTCTTGCTCTCAGTCTTCAGATTTGAGAGGTTCAGGAGCTAATCTTCATTATTTGTGTTTAAAGTCTCTGGATTACATGAATTAAACCTGGTGGTGGTAATACTTCTGGGTCTTTAATGGTTAGAGAACAGGTTTGTAGATCTCTGAGGGCACTTATAAACACACTCTCAGCATTCATGTTTGATCTGAAATATTGAGACCTGTGGCTCGGTCTATACACGTCCAGTTAGAATATGTTGGTTAGCTTAGAGAAATCTTTTGTGTGAACTTCAAAAGGATCTAATCCTTCTTCCTTTCTGTCATTGCAGAAACATATATCCCAAGACGGATCCAGATGTCACTCCTGTAAACACTGTGGGAAAGTTTTCAAAAGATCTTCACATCTGAGGTATCATCAGAGGCTTCACACTGGAAAGAAACCATATAGCTGTTGTCAGTGTGGGGCAGCTTTCACTACATCTTCCAATTTTAAGAAACACCAACGTATTCACACAAGAGAGAAACCATACAGCTGTGGTCAGTGTGGGGCAGCTTTCACAACATCTTCCCATTTTAAGAGACACCAACGTATTCACACAGGAAAGAAACCATACAGCTGTTGTCAGTGTGGAGCAGCTTTCACTCAATCATCTCGTCTAAAGGCACACCAACTTATTCATACAGGAGAGAAACCTTACAGCTGTGGTCAGTGTGGAGCAGCTTTCACTACATCTTCCCAGCTTAAGAGACACCAACGTATTCACACAGGAAAGAAACCATACAGCTGTGGTCAGTGTGGAGCAGCTTTCACTCAATCATCTAGTCTGAAGGCACACCAACGTATTCACACAGGAGAGAAACCATACAGCTGTGGTCAGTGTGGAGCAGCTTTCACTCAATCATCTCGTCTAAAGGCACACCAACTTATTCATACAGGAGAGAAACCTTACAGCTGTGGTCAGTGTGGAGCAGCTTTCACTACATCTTCCCGGCTTAAGAGACACCGACGTATTCACACAGGAGAGAAACCATACAGCTGTGATCAGTGTGGAGCAGCTTTCACTACAACTTCCGATCTTAAGAGACACCAACGTATTCACACAGGAGAGAAACCATACAGCTGTGGTCAGTGTGGAGCAGCTTTCACTCAATCATCTCGTCTAAAGACACACCAACGTATTCACACAGGAGAGAAACCGTACAGCTGTGGTCAGTGTGGGGCAGCTTTCACTACATCTTCCGGTCTTAAGAAACACCAACGTATTCACACAGGAGGGAAACCATACAGCTGTGGTCACTGTGGCGCATCTTTCACTACATCTTCCCATCTTAAGAGACACCAAGGTATTCACACAGGAGAGAAACCATACAGCTGTGGTCAGTGTGGGGCAGCTTTCACTACATCTTCCGATCTTAATAAACACCAACGTAGTCACACAGGAGAGAAACCATACAGCTGTGGTCAGTGTGGGGCAGCTTTCACGGTATCATCTAGTCTAAAGACACACCAACGTATTCACACAGGAGAGAAACCATACAGCTGTGGTCAGTGTGAGACAGCTTTCACTACATCTTCTGGTCTTAAGACACACCAACTTATTCACATAGGAGAGAAACCACACATCTGTAGTCAGTGTGGGGCAGCTTTCATTACATCTTCCCATCTTAAGACACACCAACGTATTCACACAGGAGAGAAACCATACATCTGTAGTCAGTGTGGAGCAGCTTTCACTGAATCTACCAATCTAAAGACACACCAACGTATTCACACAGGAGAGAAACCATACAGCTGTGGTCAGTGTGGGGCAGCTTTCACGGTATCATCTAGTCTAAAGACACACCAACGTATTCACACAGGAGAGAAACCTTACAGCTGCGGTGTGTGTGGGGCAGCTTTCACTACATCTTCCGTTCTTAAGAAACACCAACGTATTCACACAGGAGAGAAACCATACAGCTGTGGTCAGTGTGGAGCAGCTTTTGCTCGATTATCTAGTGTGAAGACACACCAACGTATTCACACTGGGGAGAAACCATACAGCTGTGGTCAGTGTGGGACAGATTTCACTACATCTTCCGATCTTAAGAAACACCAACGTAGTCACACAGGAGAGAAACCATACAGCTGTGGTTAGTTTGGAGCAGCTTTCACTGAATCATCTAATCTAAAGACACACCAACGTATTCACACAGGAGAGAAACCATACAGCTGTGGTCAGTGTGGAGCAGATTTTGCTCGATTATCTAGTCTAAAGACACACCAACTTACTCACACTGTGGATACATTTTTGGTTTAAATCAACAATATATTTTACGGCAGATAAGAAAACATTTACCTGGGAGCAGCAACAGGAACTACCAGTCAGAAGAATTTCCCCTGTTCAGATTAAAACTCGTCTTTCTGGATTACCACCTTCTCTTGTCAGGACTTTTGTTCTGAATGTTCTGTGGGTAGCACATGTTTGAAGAATCATTGAAAGTGCTTTATAATTTTTTGAGATTGTTTTAACTGTGGACAGATCTCCCACCGTTCAAGATAAATATGACATCAGTTGTGAGTTGATAGACAGAACGATGTAAGTTCCTTGAGATGACATTGTTTTAATTCGGCGCTATATGAATAAAACTGAATTGAATTGAATATGCAATCTGTTTGAAAGTAGATACATGTCTTATTCTATTATACTGAACATGTATGTTTTGTTTAAAGTTAAAATTCACAAAGCAGCTGTGGGTATGTTCGTAAACATACAACGTCTTTAGAAGCAATATATCATTTCAGTTTGATGTAAAGTCTAGCTTTACACTTGTTTGTATTTCATTGCTCTGCATTTTATTAAAGGTCAGATGTCAACATTTCTCATGCGTTTCATGATCTTGCTACAGAGATATTTAATTTATATTTAAAAATGTGTGTTTGGTTCTAATCTTTGTGCTAATCTTTCCCAAAGACTTAGAAATATTTAACGCAGTCTGAAAAAGGTTTGGAGTTGTTCCCTGTACTTTCCAGACAGCTGTTTGATTGTCATGACTAAAGCTGAAAGTTAAGGCTGTTCCAACACTAAAAGGACACGAGGCTCAACCTCAAGCTGTGAAACTATGTCAAATGTTTGTTGTGTTGGTGTCAAGAAAATTATCTCAAAATGAGGCTCAGAGTCGCTGGAGACAATTAATACCAAACATTTATTCTCACAGCAAGGAGTCTGCATGACATATCAAGAAGCTGACACAGATTTGTCTGAGTTAAAAAAAACAAAAACAATGATACTATCGCTATTTAGTTTCCACTTTGTTTATTCTGTACATTTTTGTATATAATTCAGTATATAACAGTGCTGAGCCTGAGTGAGATGGAGATTTCAATTTCCCAGAAGCAACCTCCCAAAGGGATCAATAAAGTCATCCATCCATCCTACAAGAACACTGGCCACACAAGGTTATGTGACATTCAGTCAAACAAGGATTAGACTGAAGTTCAAATAAGATTGGAGGACTCTCAGCACACAGTGTCTCTTGACCCTGCAGCATCTCACACATGGTACTTGCTTTTTGTCATAGTATAACTTCATGACATTTCCCTCCTGTTTATAATAGAAAAGAGGGTGTAAATTCACAGTAGATTCATATATACACATGCATTTGTTTGTATATCTTCTACATCATTGTCATTGTTAAACAGTTTGTTATGTTGTCCTCTGTTTGTTCTTGGGTCTCAGTCTCCATGTTGCTGATCCTGGATCTGCTGAGATGTCCCAGGTCATTGTTGGCTTTGATCCTCACATTTATTTTTGTCCTGAGAAAGGAGAAGTTCCAAAAAGTGAAACAGGGATTGCTTTTGGATTTGACATAGCCTATATCATGCCAACATTCATTTGGGGCTGCAGTTTTTCATTTAGTTTCAGACTTGTTATTGGATTCAAATGTTGACGAGTTTCTGTGACAGATACAGTGGGGAGAACAAGTATTTGATACGCTGCCGATTTAGCTGGTTTTCACACTTGCAATGCATGTAAAAATCTGTAATTTTTATAATAGGTGCTCTTCAAGTGTGAGTGACGGAATCTAAAAATAAAATACAGAAAATCGCACTGAATTTGCATTCTCCCCACTGTAGGCTCCAGTCCCCCTGAAACCATGTAAAACAAATGGAAGGATGCATAGTTTGTGGGACATTTATTCATTCATTCCACTTCGGTATTGAAATCTTTTTGTTCCATTCAATGTAAAGTTATCCTGAGGATAACAGGCAGGATTTGAACCAGCTGTTGCACCACTGGCAAGTTATGGTCTCTGTTAAACTCACCAAGCCAACTTCCCACTTGAAGATGTTTTTGGAGTGCTTTTTAATTTGTACTTTTAGTGTTGGAGCTGAAACTTCACTGAGTCATAAGTTTTGATCCCAGAATATCTGACGTTTAAAACATTCACCAAACAGCCTGAGCTATTCCACTGAACCCTTTGCTCTGACTGTTGCACAGGCAGCAGTTTCATAATGAATCAGTCGGGTGTTTGAAGGAATGTTTCCATGACATCGAACTCAGAGCCGTCTCCATTAACCTCAACAGTAAATATCATCTTCCCCTGTCCACACAAGCTCTGTGAAGAATGTTTGCTGCAATTCTTAATTCACCATCCTGTCTCCTGTGTTACTAAGAACAGCAAAGTAAAGTAAGTTACTAAGTAAAGTAAGTAAAAAGATCTGGTTTGTGTCCAATGAGTGTGATCCTGACCGCATCAAAACCAGTCAAACTTCTGCTTAGTTCAGGTTAAATTGAAGGTTTAGCCAGTGGTGTTATTTATTTAGTCATTTACAAATCCTCTGAAAAGTAGATCATACACCAAATGAAGTTTGATTTATTCAAGCCTGCTCTTTAAAGTACAGAGCGATGTCACCTCCCAAACCCAACCCTGTCCCTGGTTCTAAAGGAGAGGAGGATGTTAGCGGAGGGCCCTGCTTAGAGTCCTGCTTCAGTAAACTACAGCAACCAAGTAAACCTGCAACACTTCTGCTGGGATCAAATTGATCTACGAGTGCTTAAAGATTCAATAAAGAAAAACATGCAGCTGAAGCAAAATAAAACTTGAACCGAGAACTTACAAGAGAGGTTTTTAATGTTTTTATGCACATCAATCTTTACTTCATCGGCTACCTCCATGGGATTAAAATCTGGAATATTTTTCTCATAAAAGGACAAAATGTCAAGGGTCAGAAATCACATTTATTTTTGTTTCACTCTGTAGGATCCATAAATGATTTATTACCAGCTCTGTTAGCATGAAGAGAATCCCCTTTTCTCCCCAAAAGATCCCAGTCTTGAGGTGTTTTTGTAAGTTTATCACACCAGGTGGTGAAATGATAGAAGTCACTCTGCAGTTGTTGTAGATTTCAGCTGAGATTCAAACTAAAAGACACATTTTGTGTCTGAAACTGTGAGAGACTGTTCAAGTCGGACTGAAAGCAGATTCAGAGGGTTGTGATTTGTTTGTTTTTCCACCCAAATTATGTGATAACTGTCAGACATGCAGCAGTGCTATGAAATCCACTTTAGAAGCTACAGTTATTGGACACAGTGAAAGCTGACCATCTTTGTGGCTCAGAGGAAAACTGAGCAAAAAAAGTTGTCAGTCTAAAGCTAAAATACAAAAGAATACTGCTCCTTTTGTGGAACAAAAGCTGTAAGTACCACTGCTGCGACTGAACTTGTGACATTATCACAGTTTACGCAGCTTCCTCAAACATGTATGTCTTGAGGTCTTTCCAAAATATATTTTTGACACTGATTTTCTGATGAAGTGCTTTGTTTTATTGCCACTTAAATGAAGCAAACAATGCCCACCAACGTTGATTTATCTTTATAATGTCTTGTGTTCTGTTTTAGGTGTTCATTCATTACAGATTGTCCAAATAGTGAAATATAAGTGAAAAGAGGCCCTAATATAAAGCAGAACTATTAATGATAAATGCCTTTAACCTGTTTTAGTTTCAATGAATGTGATCAACACTCTGTAATTGGTGTATTTAAGGTGATTTCTATAGTTTATTTTGATTTTTTTTGTGATATCTATCAAAGAATGATGTTTGGCGATTGGTTAATGTGTTAAAAATGCACATGGTGTCATGACGTTATCTTGATTAAAATCAGTTTTATTTAAAACTGGACTTGTTTTGTGGTATTTTACATAGGATCACAAACTCTCCACCTCCTTTTTTCAAGTGAAATTCATCTGCCAAAAGAAGAGGTAAATACTTTCTTGATAATGCCTGGATTTATCTATTTTTTGTTTTCTATTCATTTTTCAATTTTGTTGTCATGAATACTTGTAGCCACGATTGTTTAGTTCATACCTGATATTTGTAATGCAGACACAAACATTTTCATCTATATATCCTCTTGAAATCAGTCAAACAAATTATCCAGAACTGACCTGCTGGACCCTTAACCAGACACATATTTTGTTCTTGTATTATTTTAATTTGATATGGGTTTTAAGTGTCTGAGGGAAAAGAGAATGCATTGCTTTTATCAATGTTGCACACAACATCCTACTTTCTTTATATTTATATGATTAGAATAAGGGGATATTATTTATTGTATTTTCAGTTAACTTGTTGACTTTTCTAAATTTCAATTTATTTCTTGTCATAGACAAAATACTGTTATGTGTCGCAGAACCTGATACCTAAGATTTGTTTAAGATAAAACCCTAATTAACCCTTCGGTCAGCAGGTGGACATAATAAGCTAATTAAGTTACCATGTAATTTATTTCTTCAAATTAAACTCTGAAATATCATAAGCTAGTTTTAATAAATACCAACGACTACAGGCAATGTGAACTTGTCAAAAGTTTAAAACTGTATGTTTTTCCTTTGACTTAATATTGGGTCAAACGTTAAGATAATTGAGCATGCGCGGTCAAACGCAGTTTTAATTGCTATTAGCTTGCTGTGGTTTGACAGGGGAGCAAATAATTAACAACTGGCATGGAAAACTCATTTCGTGAGTTATTTTTTTACTACTTGAATCCATCTTCTCAGTATCTAGAAATACTATCAATCGTACAACTCGCATAACAATTGCCAAGATATATTTTTTGTGTTTAATGCAGCAGGACGATTGTGTATCGCCCAGTTAGCAAGCTAGCATGCTAACGTTAAACTCTTTCTGACTTTATTGGCTAACTGCGCATGTCTTAATTTATGTAACAGTTGTCGTGAGTGGTGACGTTGGTGGAGTCTTACGTCTGTTATCTTTTATTTTTACTAAATTATTAAATATTGTACTACGCTGAATTTCACATCCAGCTCGGTTGTTGAGAGAAGGGGCAATTTCACTTTTTATAGACCTAATATAAAAAATATATATTTGTCTGAACTAGAATTGACTACCCTTCAGTTAATGATTTGTAAATACTTTAGCTACACTTAGCTATGACTTAATCACAACATTGTGTATTTAGTGTTTATTTTAGGACCCTGTTTTATGGCTCATTGTCTATTGGTTGAATCCTGCAGTTACCTCTGTTCTCCACCAGGGGCCGATAGAGCTCTATAAGTTGTTTTACAACCTAACAAACAGCTCAGTGACTTTCACTTGATCATTTTCATGTCTAATCTGTTCACAGATTATAATTAAAACATGGGTTTAAGCCCCAGCTTTCGCTCGACATCAAGTCTGTTTGAGCCTCCTATTAGCTGGCTGGTAACGTAGTTGTGGGTGAAAGAGGTTACCAGTGTTAACAAACAACAAAGTTTACTCTACAAACCGGCAAACTGCCATTTGGTTGATATTTGGAAGCTAAGTTTGTCAACTGTTAATTATAACTGTTCCCAATGGAAAAGTGCTGAAGCTTTTAGTAAAGTCTGTGATTAGCATTTAGAATATTAGTGATGTCATGATGTTGTATCCAGCTGTGTGCCAGCCCACCTTACATCTGTTTGCTTTTCTGTTACTTTTCCTGCTCACATATACCTGTGTTTCCCAAATATATTAGGCAACCTATTTACAATACCAACATGATTTTTTGAACATCTTCTTTTCCTGCTCTTTTACCGGCAGATGTTACAACTGACTTTACTGCAGCTTCTCCAGTGAGTAACCAAGAGAACAAGGAGCAGCTGACAAGGACACAAATGTGAGTGAGACAAAAAAATCACAAGCAGGTTATTATGTAATGATGTGTAATGTAAAGATAAATATAACTGTACACATAGATGTAGCAGTCAAATCCCATAATTTCATGTTTCTGGAGTCAGACAGCAGTGCAGCCCATTAAAAATTAGATTCTGACTTTGTAACGTCCCTTTATGTCCCTGCAGTCTCTCTCCATGCTGAATATATAAACATACAGGCAGTAAACAGTTTAGAAGGTGCAGCACTTAGCTGTGATTTCTGTGCAGAGTTATAACTGTTATGGCTCAGATGTTCGTTACACGGTTGAATCCTGCAGGTATTTCTGTTCTCCACTAGAAATGGACTGAGCTGATTTATTTATTTATTTGTAGCACAAGTTTCTTGTTTACTTTGAATTCCAGCCTGACAAACAGATAAATGACTTATTTATTGATGCGTTACATATATGAAGATAAACATTCACTTTAAAGGTTATTAGGAACACCTTGTAGTGGTTCTTAAGTGTGTCGTGTACTTTTCAGCAAATAAAACCAAAAATCCCATAAGTCACCCAGTGCAGTTCCCACCCCAGAACAATAGGTGGCAGTGTGAACATTATCACGCTCCATACTGAGTCAGTTTCATGGCGCCACAAACAAACAAAGAAAGAGGGAGCGCTAACTCTGTTAGCAGAAAAGAACCTGTGATCTGTGTGTTTTTATTCTTTTTTCTGGATGTCAGGTGTGTATTAAACAGTTTCCGGATGCTGTTTAAGTGAGATTTGGTTCACTTGAACTCCATGTTGGACCGTTGGTGGCTGCAGGGGGACAGATGGATGAAATAAGGGATTTCCTTCAGTTAGCCCAGTGGTTCTCAAACTTTTTCGTTCATTCCCCACTTTGGACAAGCGGGACTTTTCAAGCCCCACCTGGCCCCATCGTCCCAACACAATGCCAGTGAAATACGCCAAGCTTAACATTTTCAAGTAACATCATGCTGTATCTAAATTCTAACTCAATAACATCAAGACAAGATTGACAAGACAGGTGAGCAAGTGAACACAGCAAAGCTACAAGCTTAAAATGTTTCAATTTATTAAAGTAACATCAAGTAACATCCTGTTGTATCTAAATTCTAACAACATCAAATAACCGCAAGTTCAAAAATAAAGAAAAAAAGTGCAGCTGTGTCATAAGTTGCAACAAGTTAAAAAATAGAGAAAATAAAAGTGCCACTTTGCAATCTGTTAAAAAAAAGAAGAGAAATACATTTGGTGAACAGGTGAACATATGATTGTTATCCCTGCATTAGTGGCTGCAGTGAGCCTGTTTTGCATTGCACATCTTTTCAAAGCGGGGTTGCAGGCTTGATACCGCCACTCTCAAGTCATGCTCAATGTTCAGCTGAGATCTGTATTTTGTCTTCAGTGAAGCAACAGCTGAACAGCCCATCTCACAGAGATATGTTGCAAAGGGAAGCAGAATGCACGCAGCTCTCTGCCCGATGAGTGGATACTCCCTCTCCACTCCAAACCAGAATTCACTCAGTCTGAGCCTTAAACCTCAGTCTCAGGGTGGAGTCAGATGTCATCTCAATAAACTGGTCCTCCTCAGCAGAGCTAAAATCAGCAGGTGCTGCAGGCAGAATATAAATAAATGAGCTTGCTTGTCATTGCATAATAAACACAAATCTGTTTGCCAACAATCCATTCCAGTTAGTTGGTAGCAAACATCATAAATAAAATGTCAAAATACCAACCTGCTGCATTGAATGGATCCATAACCCAGGCATACTGAGCACTGTTGTTTGGGAAGTATTTTTTAAACAATCCTCTCAGGGAAGAGATGTGCTGCTTAATACATGGGATCACTGTGGTGGCTCCAGAATCAGTGGTTTCAGCAACTTCACTCAGGTTCTCAAAGACATCTATGTTTGGCTGATCGAGGCGCCTGCCCCATACCTCGAGCTTTCGGGAGAATGCTGTGATCTTGTCTGCCAGGTGAGGTAGGTGCTTGTCTTTGCCTTGAAGCTGAAGATTTAATTCATTCAGCTTGCCAAACACATCGCTGAGGTAGGCCAGTTTAAGCAGATATTGTTCATCACTGAACTTGCTTGCAGCCTCATACATGTGCTCCTCCTCCAAGAACATCCGAATCTCTGCCCTGAGCTCAAAGACACACGACAGCACTTTACCCCGGGAGAGCCACCTTGCTTCACTGTGAAACAGCACAGATGTGTGATCAGCTCCCATTTCCTCACAAAGTGCGGAGAACAGTCGCGCTTTCAGGGGTCGGATTTTGATAAAATTCACCACGCTCACAACTTCTGTCAAAACCTCATTTAGTTCAGGGCTGAGCTGTCTTGACGCGAGCGCTTCCCTGTGAATAACACAGTGCGTCCAGTGCGCATCTGGCGCAACCCTCTTTATTAGCGCCTGCAGCCCGTTTCTTGACCCTGCCATGGTCTGTGCGCCATCAGAGCAAAAGCCCACACAGTTTTCCCATTTAAGATGGTGTTCTTTGAGGTAACTGTCCATGATCTTAAACAGCTCATCAGCTGTGGCTCTATTTTTTTATGTATTTGCAAAAGAGCAACTCCTCGCACAGTGACTCGCAATTCACAAAGCGCACGTACGAGATGAACAGGCAGTCTTTATTGCTGTCAGTAGCTTCGTCCACTTGTAATGCAAAACGACTTTCTTTTAATTTTTCTATGAGTTGTTCCTCAAGATCACTTGAAATGTCCCATATACGTCTCGCAATTGTGTCGTTTGACAGTGGGACAGCTTTTAATTTAGCTGCGCTTGTCTCGTCAAGCATAACTGACACCATGTCTAAAGCAGCGGGGAGAATGAGCTGCTCAGCAATTGTGTGTGGTTTTTTGCATTGTGCAATTCTGTATGCAACTCTATATGAAGCCATCTGTGCTTTACCGTTTACTGATGCAGCTTTTATCATGCGATTCTCCTGTTGACGGTATTCTGCCAGTTTTCTTTGAAAGAAATCAATGGGCTTATTGACGTGACTGGGGTGTGTGGTCTCTAGGTGTCTTCTTAATTTGTTGGGTCTCATGCTGTCTGCTGCTAGCGGTTTAAGACACAGAACACACATGGGTCTCTCCTCTGCCCCCACCGCCGTTGCCGTGAATCCAAGAGCAAGATACCCTTCATCATATTTCCTTTTTGGTTGGCTTTTTGGTTGATGAGGCCCGTCTGGTTTGTGTCTCTCTGCTGGCGCTGGTTCGACAACTTTTGTGGTCCGTGTCACAAATTTATCCATGTTGTTATTGCCTCCGCTCGTCTGCTACCCATCGGCGCGAAAGTTTCCCTCCCACAAACGGCTTCTGTCCAATCCTACGTTAGCAACCGTAACTATGCACAAGAGTCCAGTCAAGCTTTCGGCAAATGTTGAGTTCCTTTCGTTTGAACTTCGCCAACATTTAATCTGGTGAATGTATCTTTCAAAAAGCTTATTGTAAAAAAAATTATAAAGATAGGCATAAAAGGGAAATATTTCCTCCCGTTTGGCGCGCCCCACCTGTCACGTCTCTATTCCCCACCAGTAGGGCGCGCCCCACACTTTGAGAACCGCGGAGTTAGCCTGTTGTGCACATAAACAGCACTGCATTATGGGAAATAAGAAGTATGTTTTAAAAATGTTAAATGTTACATTATTTCACTCTTTTTTTTTAACAAACCTGCTTCCTCTGTACATATATGTAGAATCCCAGCCTCTGTAACCTCTGGTGTAGTTAGCTTATAGACTGTTAGCACCGTCAGTGTGCTCAGTATGTGTGTGAGTGAGTCCCCCCTCAGTGAGCTAAACAACTCATACTTACTTGGCAGGGGAGATACCATGATCAAGAAGATGGTTCTACCAAGGTGAGGATCAGCCATTGCACTGAGGCTGTTCTGACCTTTGTGAATTCCCCAAATGTGGGAATGTCAACTGCTTAATTTGTGGTAGTGGGGGACTGCGTTTGCGCTCTCCCCTGATAAACTTGTTCAAAGAAAAATATAAATTCTGAGAGCTTAAGGTAGAAACAGTTACATGGAACAGTTTTTCACATCAGTTTACATCGGTTCAATCTTGATTCTTTACTTGTTTTATTTTGTTCACAACAGATATTAATTGTTGGGGAGACTGGAGCAGGGAAAAGCTCCAGTGGAAACAGCATCCTGGGAAGAGATGAATTCACTGCGGAGATCAGTCCGTCCTCGGGTAACACAGAAGCTCCACTCTGCTTTGGGATTTTAGCTTTTAACTGCAGAACTGTTCATATACAAGCTGAACCAGAGGAAAGTGGAGTTGAAAGATGAGACTATTGTGCAAATTAGTTGTTCACGTATGTTTTTAAAATGTGTTCAACTGTCGACAGCCGGCTTTATCACTTTATGTTTATGCATTTAGCTTTTATCCAAAGCAACTTACAAATGAGGATATAACGATGCAGCTAACAGCAAAGCTAACAATAAGCTACATAGAAGGAACACCATTAGCCAGGCTCTGTCAGAGGTGACAGTGTAGAAATGGAGTGCAGGCATAGAGGGAAGCACAGTTTAAGTGGCAGATTAAATTTATACACCTGAACAGGGACTTGTGGATCCTCAAATTAGACGTCTGATGCTCTGCCGACTGAGCTGAAGCAGGGGAGCAATAGTCTGTATTTGAGGCGAAAGAAGAGGGAAAAGGGGGAAGAAGAAAAATGAAGGAAAAGAAGACATTTTGAGAAAATGAGTGGAAAAAAATGGAAGGAACTTGTAGTTATTTGTGTTTCTGCTGTCCATTTCAAGTAAAAGCACACAGTCTGGTGTATTCATTTGAGAAATCTAAGCTAACTTGATACTGCTGTAGAATAGTGTAGGAGGCTCTCGATCCAAAGGTTGCCGGTTTGATTCCACCATTGGACATGAGACAAACCTTTACCAAGTGTTATCAAATGTAATTTTTAAATTTCTGAATTGAGTACTGCAACATTGTAGTCGTCTTCTATGAATGAGTTGAAAAAAACTGAAGACACTCACTGAAATGTAACAAATTTATTACTAATTTCACACACACACAAACACTCAGAAACACGTGTGAAATTAAACCTGAAGCAATAAAAACAGGAATAAATTAAATTCAAAATAGAAAAAAAAAGATATATAACATAAATAAAGTAAAAGCAATAAATGAACAAATATAGAAAATAATTAAATTTAGGAAACATTACAACAAGAGCAACAAGAGTACAATAATAACAATAAAATAGAATGAATAAATAAATGATAAATACCAAAATAAAATACATACAATAAATAAACAAAAAATGGAAAATGTTTAAAGTTATTAATTTCTTTCTTTATTAAGTCATTTAGAACAAGAAACAATATAAAATAGAATAAAAAGATAACTAAAACAAAACAAAATAAATACAATAAATTAACAAAAGAAACTAATTAGAACAGTAAATTAAGACATTTTTTTCTTTTAAAACTATTTACATGCATATTGACATGTAAAGAATGATCTGAAACCATTTTTTTTCTTCCTCCCTCTTTCTCCTCATCTCCTGCATCCATTCTTCCAGAGACATTCTGTTCTTTTTGGGACAGTATATATTCCCATAATACTGCCCATGACCATTTTCTTTTATGCGCGGCAGGTGGCACTGACGCCATTAGTTTTTTTCCACTGTGCGGGTGCACTTACGCTCTCCGGGTTGGCGGAGGTGAGGGCAGGGGACCAGACGGCACAATCTGTTTGTTTCCAGTTGAGATGACAAACACAACTGGCACAATGAAGGGGCTTAAAAGTACAGGAGCTGGAGGTGGTGGCTGACTGAACACCTGCCTCTGAGCTGCTGACTTCTGCTTATCCACTGCCTGTCCAGCTGTACTCTGGGGAGTCAGGCAGGTTGACCCCTTGCAGCAGAATGCTACTGTCCTGCCTCTTCAGCCTCTTATTGCACCACTGAGTCAGTGTTGTTTGATTGCACTACTCTGCAGTTGTTTGATCAAGTGTTTCCCAGGATTTTAGGAGACTGTGGTGGGAGAGTCTCTGACCCTCGGGGGTTTTAATGTGTGTGTACGTTTTTAAGCCTGATGGATCACACTTAAGTGCATTTTGAGACCATGGATATAAATTGCTGTATATGAACATACGTTGATAAATAAGAACTTACAAAGGCATATCAGAAGTATTTTAAATTTAATTCAGAATAAAACAATACCAAAAACTAACTCAGTTGCTGAAGTTTATTAGGGAGGTCTGATTTCACCTAAAAATGAAGATAACTGCAATTAATCAAAAGGAATGAAAGCAGGAGGTGCCTTTGGAACACACATTTTGTACCCTTGTCTGTTTATGTATCCAGTTCCCTGTAAATGGATTAAATATTAGGCACACCACTCAGAAACTCTGGTCATGGCATTTTGCCTTACTCCATTCATTGTGGAGAAGTCTCTCTCACAGTTTACCCTGGAAACTGGGTTGACCAGCGCAACTGCTGCCAAGTGGCTCAGCAGGGGGTAGATTTGTCCCCATTCATCACACTCACTTGCCAGGAGAGTCACAACTTGAGATTGGTTCTTGTCCTAGAAAAAATATTTTAGAGAGATGTTGATTATTTATATTGCACAAGTTTTGCCTTGATCTTGAATTGAATAATTAAGTTATTTAAAGTTGGAGTTACATCAAAAAAGTGTTTATTTAAATCAGGAGGGGAGAATATACATTAAAAAGCCGGTGCACCCGGTGGAAAGCGACCGACGCCGCTGGCCGTGGAGAAGCCATTCCACAGCGTGGGTGGAGCCCGTAGAAATATACCGTTTTTTCACGACCATACGGCGCACCGTACTAAAAGGCGCAGTCTCAGTGGTGTGCCGTTACTGTGTTTTTAACACACATAAGGCGCACCTAATTATAGGGCGTGAGTTTTATATACAATCCACACAAGCATACAAGTTTTTGTATTTAAAAATAGATCGGGAGCAAAACTGAGTTTGTTTGTGCTTTATTTAAAACACGGTTGAACAAGCAAGTGTGCGTCATAACTCAAACCCATCGAAGTCTTCATCTTCTGTTTCTGCATTGAACAGCTGTGCTAAATCTCCATCAAACATGCCAGGTTCACTGTCTTCACTGTAAAAGCCGTGTGGCTCCTCGGAAATGATGCCGGCTTTTGCGAAAGCTCGAACAACAGTGCTAGCAGACACGTTAGCCCAAGCATCTACAATCCACTCACAAGCTGTGGCGTAACTTGCCCGGCGTTGCCTTCCACCCTTAGTGAAACTATGGTCTCCATCAGTCATCCATTGCTCCCACGCCGCTCGCAGTCTGACTTTGAACGGCCGATTCACACCGATGTCCAGCGGTTGGAGTTCCTTTGTCAGGCCTCCCGGAATGATAGCAAGCTCAGAGTTCGTTTGCTTAACTTGTGTTTTCACATCGGCTGTGAGATGGGCACGCATAGAGTCACAGATCAACAGCGATGGCGATGCGTGGAAAAAACCACCTGGTCTTCTTACATACACCTCCCGCAGCCACTCTTTCATCATTTCCTCATCCATCCAGCCCTTTTCATTTGCCTTACTGATAACTCCAGCTGGAAACTTCTCTTTAGGCAAAGTCTTTCTCTTAAAAATCACCATAGGCGGCAGTTTCTGTCCATTAGCATGGCAGCCTAGCACAACAGTAAAAGAAGACTTCTCGTACCCCGTTGTGCGTATCGCTACCGCGCTGGTACCAGTCTTCTCCACAGTGTGACTCACCGTGATGTCGAAAGTCCATATCCATCATCCATATTAGTGATGTGGCTGGGCTGGATGTGTTTATCGGTGATATGTTTAAAGCAGTAGGAGCGGAAGCTGGCCAGCTTTTCATTATAATCCGCTGGAAGTTTCTGCGCTACTGTAGTCCTGGTCCGGATGGAAAAATGGCACCGTTTCATGAAACGAAAGCACCAAGACGGACCTCCTTGGAAATGTTCGATTTTCATTTCTTCTGCTAGCGTTGCCGCTTTAAGTCGAATGGTGACCGTCGAAACGCTTCTCCCACTCGTTCTTTGCTCGATGATCCACTGCTCGAGTCTTTCCTCCAACTTGGGCCACCTCTCCTTATTTCCACGGAAACTCAGCTGCGTCTTCTTCACCTGTCGGAGCTCGTTTTCCAGCTTCCTCCACTTGCGAACCATCGATCCGTTGATCTTAAATTCTCTCGCGGCTGCTCGATTCCCATGTTCCTCCGCGTAGTTGATGGCCTTCAGTTTAAACACACACCCCTGTACTTTTATATACCGGTACAATCAACGCTCCCACTTCACCCTTTAACGTTCTCATGGTGTTCTCTACTATGTCCGCCTTACAACAACACTCCTGCGCAGGAGTGAGACACTGTCTGACAGGGCGCACTGCACTATAAGGCGCGCTGCACATTTTGAAGAAAATCTAAAACTTTTATGTGCGCCTTATGGTCGTGAAAATACGGTACAGTCCCTGTGTTTTAATTCCCGACTCGGAAACTCTCGAAAACTGCTGAGTTGGTGACACACAAGCCACGGTAACCTCATGTCATAAGTTAGGAAATCAGTCAGTGGGTCTGGATCAAAAGGAGCTGACAGCACTGGGTAGAGGGATGAGATAAATGGGGAGAAATAGCAGGAAATCAGCACCATGGAGGGCAGAAAGTTCGACTTGGTTTGATGAGATCAACAACATAGCCCACTGCTCCATTATCCAACTTGATGGCTTACTCTCTGCATGGGACTATTGCCCAAAAAAGAAGTTGCACTTACCTCAGAGTCAGACCCCCGCTCCGCAGTCCCGCTCCAGTGTCGTTGGAATCTGGGTCGCGCCAAATGCGTCAAGAAAAAAGTGACGTCTATGAGCGGGACGGGTGCAGTAATTAGCGCGCATTCTTCCTCTCGCTTGGTTACGGGCGGTAAGAAAGTACAGCTGTGGAATGGTCTGATAGACTGACAGATCTTTTTTTATTGTTATTGTTTTTCTCTTTCTCTCTCTCTCTCTAAACTTGTCTTCAGTCCAATCTCCCGTCCTGAGCGAGCCTGAGCGACTGTGGAAAGGAACGACTCCCTTTTAACAGGAAGAAACCTCTGGCAGGACCAGACTCAGGAAGGGTGGCCACCCGCCTCGACCAGCTGGGGTTTGACTACTCAAAAGCCTGCACACCCAGGCCATTTTCTCTCAAACATGGTAGAAACACTACTTTCCAAAAGAATGATTAAAATGGACTTTTTGATGATTAACATCAACTAAAAAATGATAATGGATAAATCTATCTATTATTTGTCTGTTGGAATTCTCAACAGTAGGCACGGCAACAGTTTCCGTAGTGTAGCGGTTATCATGTTCGCCTCACACGCGGAAGGTCTTTGCTTGCTCCAACTCTGTTTATTTCATTCTTGTGTGTAGATGTATGACTGCACGTTACTGATGGCAACATCAACATATTCATAATTATGGATAGGAGGGAGCCTCATCTGCTATTCTTGACATGCTGGAAAGAAAACAGCAAATGTTCTGCATCGTACAAAAGCGGATCCCGCCCTGCGTCCTATGAGCTGTCCCCAGGCACCACTCTGGAGCTCTGTGAGAATGCATTTCCAGCAGATAATCTCTGTCGTAAAGTCATTTTTTGGACGTTTTCAAGAGATTCTCCAATGCTGAGGTGTGAAACGGACTTTGGTGAACCACCAGCTGCTCAGCGAAAATGGCACCCTCCCTGTCAAGGAATCGAACCCCATTCCTCCGCGTGACAGGCGGATTCTAACCTTTGACCAGCGAAGATACAGAATGTGTTGCTTAACTGTCGTGCCCATATTAAGAATACAAGCTGTAAGAGCACCGCTGAAAAATTTAACCTTTATGTTGTCAAGCATTTGCATGACTAAGAGCATAGTTTACCTGTGGAAGGGGTTCCATGGTGTAAAGGTCAGCACTCTGGACTTTGAATCCAGTGATCCGAGTTCAAATCTCGGTGGAACCTTCAGGTGTGCTGTCATGTTTGTGTTCTGGAAAGAAGATGAGTGGATGAGGTTAGTCAGTTATCCAGTCACACCAGAGTGTGTGATTGACCAATTCCAAAGAGAGGGCTTAAATTGGTTAATGTTGAAAAAGTGGAACATTCAGCTGAGAGGTTCTGTGCTATTTGCCTTCTCACCTCTGGGTGTCACTAATTGAATCTATTTGGTTTCTTCTTGCATATTCATTTGCAATGCATATATTTTTCCATGCTCTCCATTTGGAATTTGGACACAGAAGCCAAAGGAGAAGGAAACAGGAAAAACAATCCCATGGTATCAATCAGCAACAAGGAGAACTACTCAAAAGCCTGCACAATTAACCCGGTGCCCACCCATGGGCCAACCAATCATCCAATCAAGGAGCAGCAATTTCTGCCGGCCGGGATCTGAGCGCCAACTCCATGCGGTGCGCACAAGTTTGTACTGATTTAGGAAAAAGAGGATTGTACAATTTTACTCCTTGGTATGGATACTCTTTCAAAAACGTCCAAAAAATAAAATATGTGGTTGATAAAACTGTGTGACTCAGTCCTTCAACACAAAAGGCAGGCAAAGGAAAATCAGCTGTCCTCTCCATCTAATCATAGGAGCAAGGCAGTAACTACCATAGAGGACACCGAGGTCGTGTCCTCTGTATTTTAAATTTTTTTTTTGTTGCTGAAATTGTGGTGATTTTATATTTGAAGAGCCAAGAGTAGCGCTGTTTAATAAAACAGTGGCTCAGTTTGGGCAGACGTGCTGCGCGTCATCGACAACATGCACTGTCGCTATGGTAACTACCACACAAGTCGGACTTTGATGTTGTTACCGTTAGTGAGTCAGTCAGTCTCACCAGTCACTGAAAGAGGAGCACATCAAGCTAAACATGTAGGTGGAGAGCAGTTTAAGTGGTAGATGACTGTGAGAAAAAATGCATTTTAATGTGGAGATATTTTTATTGCAGCCCAGCGTCCTACTCGGATAGCAAGGAAACATGAATCAAAGTTTAATTTGTATATATTATCCCTCTGTCCCGGGACAGTTCATTCCTTTTTATTCCTAATCCATGACTTGATGAAATTCATTCTCCAGTTTTACATTGTAACTCATTTGCAAATCATTTAGGATGAGGCTGATGTTCTCTGATAACAAACTAAACAAATAAACCTAAAAGTCATTATGATGTTGTTTTTGTTCCTTTAAGACTCTGAAAATGGCCAGATTTAAATAATGGAATTAAATAAATTTCCAGGGGAGCCCCGAACCCGACTAGAAGTTCTGACTCATGACCTCAGTATTTTTTGGGCCTCTGCACCTAAAACCTCACTCAGGTAAAAGAATCAAAGTGTCATCAGCAACATTTACTAACACTTCCACCAGTAAAAGTATTTATTCTGCAGAGCAGCTCTCAGCGTTTGCTGTTAGATATAAAGTTGCCTGTTTGACAGTTTAAAGTGGCTGCACGTGCACTTTTTCTACCATCCAAGTACTAACCAGGCCCGACCCTGCTTAGCTTCCTAGATCTGACGAGATCGGGCATGTTCAGGGTGGTATGGCCGTAAGCGAGAGAATCAGTCACAAATCAGCTTTTTATAGATGCTGAAACAACATCTATCACTGTGTTCTGACTTCTAGAATATAATGTAACTGTTTAAAAATGAGCAATTTGTGATGATTTCATCTAACTAAGCAGCCTCAGTCTCTCTGTGTGACGCTGAAAACAAAACTACACACAGGGAACAGAAGAGGTCGACAGACACTAAGTTATCTGAGAGAACTAAGAGAGTTAACCAACACGAGAGAGAAGAACATGTGCAGGATCAACATCAGCCCCTCAAGCCAATTAGGTGAAAAACTAAAAGAAACATATGGTTCAAGCAGCTATATAATAGATATTTGTTACGGTGACTTTTGCTTACGGCCACACCACCCTGAACACGCCTGATCTCGAAAGCTAAGCAGGGGGCCTGGTTAGTATTTGGATGGGAGACCGCCTGGGAATACCAGGTGCTGTAAGCTTTTTCTCTTCTCTCTACAACCTGCGTGTATTTTGTTGCAACGTCTGATCACCCTGTGACACATGAGGAAGTTGGTCATCTTCAGCTGCTGCTGCTTTGTTGGCAGACACGAAGTGATCTGAGAGTCTCAGTTTCAACTGCAGATAATAATCACATCAGGGAAGAAGATGTGCCCACTACAAGTTAGCCTTTCTCGGCAATTATCTGGTTACATAGAGGAACTGTATTATTCCAGTACCTATATAATGCACATTGTTCACAGACATTGTTGCTTATGGCCACACCACCCTGGAAATGCCCGACCTCGTCTGATCTCGGAAGCCAAGCAGGGTTGGTCCTGGTTAGTACTTGGATGGAAGACCGCTTGGGAATACCAGGTGCTGTAAGCTTTTTCTCTTCTCTCTACCACCTGCATGTCTTTTGTTGCAACGTCTGATCACCATGTGACACATGAGGAAGTTGGTCATCTTCAGCTGCTGCTTCTTTGTTGGCAGACACGAAGTGATTTGAGAGTCTCAGTTTCAACTGCAGGTAATAATCACATCAGGGATGAAGATGTGCCCACTACATATCAGCCTTTCTCGGCAATTATCTGGTTACAAAGAGTAACCGTATGATACCAGTACCTATATAATGCACATTGTTCACAGATATTGTTGCTTACGGCCACACCACCCTGAATATGCCCAACCTCGTCTGATCTCGGAAGCCAAGCAGGGTTGGGCCTGGTTAGTACTTGGATGGGAGACCGCTTGGAATACCAGGTGCTGTAAGCTTTTTCTCTTCTCTCTACCACCTGCATGTCTTTTGTTGCAACGTCTGATCACCCTGTGACACATGAGGAAGTTGGTCATCTTCAGCTGCTGCTGCTTTGTTGGCAGACACGAAGTGATCTGAGATTCTAAGTTTCAACTGCAGATAATAATCACGTCAGGGAAGAAGATGTGCCCACTACAAGTTAGCCTTTCTCGGCAATTATCTGGTTACATAGAGTAACCGTATGAATCCAGTACCTATATAATGCACATTGTTCACAGATATTGTTGCTTACGGCCACACCACCCTGAATATGCCCGACCTCGTCTGATCTCGGAAGCCAAGCAGGGTTGGGCCTGGTTAGTACTTGGATGGGAGACAGCTTGGGAATACCAAGTGCTGTAAGGTTTTTCTCTTCTCTGTAGCACCTGCATGTCTTTAGTTGCAACGTCTGATCACCCTGTGACACATGAGGAAGTTGGACATCTTCAGCTGCTGCTGCTTTGTTGGCAGACACGAAGTGATCTGAGATTCTCAGTTTCAACTGCAGATAATAATCACGTCAGGGAAGAAGATGTGCTCACTACAAGTTAGCCTTTCTCTGCAATTATCTGGTTACATAGAGGAACCGTATGATTCCAGTACCTATATAATGCACATTGTTCACAGATATTGTTGCTTACGGCCACACCACCCTGAATATGCCCGACCTCGTCTGATCTCGGAAGCCAAGCAGGGTTGGGCCTGGTTAGTACTTGGATGGGAGACCGCTTGGAATACCAGGTGCTGTAAGCTTTTTCTCTTCTCTCTACCACCTGCATGTCTTTTGTTGCAACGTCTGATCACCCTGTGACACATGAGGAAGTTGGTCATCTTCAGCTGCTGCTGCTTTGTTGGCAGACACGAAGTGATCTGAGATTCTAAGTTTCAACTGCAGATAATAATCACGTCAGGGAAGAAGATGTGCCCACTACAAGTTAGCCTTTCTCGGCAATTATCTGGTTACATAGAGTAACCGTATGAATCCAGTACCTATATAATGCACATTGTTCACAGATATTGTTGCTTACGGCCACACCACCCTGAATATGCCCGACCTCGTCTGATCTCGGAAGCCAAGCAGGGTTGGGCCTGGTTAGTACTTGGATGGGAGACAGCTTGGGAATACCAAGTGCTGTAAGGTTTTTCTCTTCTCTGTAGCACCTGCATGTCTTTAGTTGCAACGTCTGATCACCCTGTGACACATGAGGAAGTTGGACATCTTCAGCTGCTGCTGCTTTGTTGGCAGACACGAAGTGATCTGAGAGTCTCAGTTTCAACTGCAGGTAATAATCACATCAGGGATTAAGATGTGCCCACTACATATCAGCCTTTCTCGGCAATTATCTGGTTACATAGAGTAACCGTATGAATCCAGTACCTATATAATGCATATTGTTCACAGATATTGTTGCTTACGGCCACACCACCCTGAACACGCCCATTTTTCTGATGAGCAACAGGTGTGGGAGCCACAGAGTGCAGCAGCAGGTCTGAGGAGCTCTCGCTCCAATTGTTTGCTGAGTGTTTTTGTCTTTCCTTCCTTTCTTTTGTTTGTTTTTCCAGCAATATAGATATAGATCTTGATTCTTTTTTTTGTGTGGGGATTATCCCTCCCCATCAGCGCAGGCGGTGGGGAGGCGCTTTTTGTTCTGTTTTGTTTTTCAGATGGATGATTTGGTGGGGGCAGTGGACCGGCGAGACGAGACAATGGACAAGTTAACTGGGAAAATGGTGACAGAGAAGGATGTAGGAGAGGCTTCCTATAAAAAAGAGCTGACAATGGTCATAGATATTGAGGGGCCAGAGAAGGTGACAATTATTAACCTTCTGAGGACGATACGCATGCTGTGCGGAGGAATTCTGGGGTGTAGGCCCTTGGGGCCAACATCCTATGAAATCACTCTAAGCAACGAAATAGCAAGAGACAAATTAATGGATGGCTTCAAGATGGGAGCAATGGTGGTAACGGGGAGGAAACTGGTAAATGATGAACTGATCGTCTCTTTTCTAAATTTGCCAGCATATGTTTCGGATCAGGAGATCTTGGAGAAATTGCGAGGATGGGGAGTGGAAGCAGTATCCAAAATAAAGAGGAGAATGTGGCCTGGAACATCGATTGTGGATGGCACAAGGTTTGTCAGGGTGAGATTCACAGATGCAGTACAGTCTCTGCCATACTCTGCAAAATTCAACACGGCCAACGGACACCACTTCTTCAGGGTCATACACGATAGACAGGTAAAGGTATGCCGATTATGTTTGCAGCCGGGACATATTGTCCGAGAATGCCCAGAATTTGTGTGCCACAAATGTGGTGGTCAAGGGCACTATGCCAGGGAGTGTGTTGAGGGAGGAGAGCGATGTATAGTCTGCTGCAACCCGTTAACAAACTGTGTGTGTGCTAGTGCAAGTGAGGAGGATGGACAAGACTCAACGGGAGATGAAGAATCTGATGGGCTGGGGGAGGTGGATCTGGAGGTTAGTGAGCCTCAGGGAGTGAAAATTACCCCAGACTCTCTGATATATTCCGCTGGGCAGGCTCCAGAAGTTGGGGGGACTCGAAAAATGGGTCCTGCCTGCGATCTGGCGGGGGGAGCCCGAAAAATGGGCTCTACCCTGGACACCAAGGACCAGGCTGTGGAGCTGGCACAGGGAGGGGCTCAGGTAAGCTCACATACTAAATATAGAGGCGAAAAAACAAGTGAAGAATATGCAACCGACTCAGTGGCTACTTCGAATAGAAGTGAACGGAGGCAGCAAACGCCCGAGCTGGGGAGTGAGCCCCTCCCAGATACATGTTTATCGCCTATGGGCCCAAGCGAAACCCCCCCCAGCTCAAGCTTGGAGATGGATCGCCAGCTACTGACGGCAAGAAAAAGGGCACCTTTGGAGAGAGTCGGTCAAAAAGTGCGGAAAAAACTAAAATGAAGGGTTTGGCCAGATAAGTAGACTGTACATCTCCCTTTTCCTTATGCTCACTATCTTTTCACAAAATGTGGCGGGGCTGAGGAACGAAAAGAGGATGGAGGAGTTCTTCCTGAGTGTAGATTGTGATATAGTTGTGTTGCAAGAAACTAACTGGGATGGTGATATACTAGCAAAAATAGAGAAATTATGGGTAGGCAGCATTTATATCTCAAATGGAGTAAATAAATGTTGTGGGGTGGCTGTATTAATAAAAAATAGCAAGTTATTTAAAGATATAAAAGAAATACATAGAGATGACCAGGGTAGGCAATTAATATTAGACCTAAATTATAAAAATAATATTATTAGACTGATAAATAGCTATGCCCCCAACATTGAAACGGAGAGAAAGAGGTATTTTGAAAATCTAAAGGGATTCATAAGCACCAACACGATCCTAATAGGAGATTTGAATGTGGCACTCTCACGACTAGATGTCTCGGCGGCAAATGTTTTTAAAAATGACAGCAGCAGAAGAGCTTTATTGAATATAATGAATGAAAATGATCTAATTGATATCTGGAGATTATTAAATAAAGACAAGGTAGCTTTTTCAAGGAAGAGCGTAATCAAAGGAATATTGAAGCAAACTAGAATAGATCTATGCTTAATAAGTAGAAATATTGTTCAATGGATAAATACAATTGATTATGGAAGCAGCCATATTAGTGACCATGGTCCGATCATTTTAACGTTGAAGGACCGCCAAGTCACAAATAAGTTTAATCTATGGTGCTTAAATAATAGTTTACTTGAAGATAGTAAATATATAAATATCATTAATAAACAACTAGATTATATAAATGAAGAAGTGGACATAATACAGGAACCTTTAGAATGGTGGGAACACGTTAAAACAAGATTGAAAACAAAAACGATTCATTACTGTATCAATAAGAAGTGGGAAGAAAATAGGGTAGAGAGGCAACTGAAGAAGGACATAAATAAAGAACAGGTAAGGTTGGATGATGATCCCAGCCGGGATACATACAAACTGTCTCTCTTGATGAAGCGCCTGGACGATTTGGGCAGGAGGAAATGTCAAGGGGCTTGCGTAAGGGCAAGGGTGCAGCATTGGGTGGAGGGGGAAAAATCGACAGCATTCTTCTTGGGATTGGAGAAGAGAAACAAAAATAGGTCCATAATAACTTCCTTACTGAATGACCAAGAGGTGGAGGTGTGCGAGGAGGGAGACATGATGGAGGTCAGTCGGCTGTTTTATCAAAGACTCTTTAGCTCTGACACACTAGATAGAACTCACGCGGATCATCTGTTCTCACTAATTAAAAACAAATTAACTAAGGAAGAAGCCCAGATAACTGACAATAAAATATTCAAATTAGAAGTTGAGGGGGCAATAATGTCATTAGGGAACAACAAGAGTCCGGGACGGGATGGGATGACAACTGAATTCTATAAAACTTTCAGTGATAAATTGGTACCGATTCTGACGAAAATCTATACAGAAATAACGGAAAATAAAAACATAGTTATACCTAGAACATTTAATGAGGGAATAATTAAATTAATATATAAAAATAACGGAGATAGAAATAACTTGAATAATTATAGACCGATAAGCTTGTTAAATACGGATTATAAAATATTTATGAAAATACTGGCTAATAGAATCAAACCCATAATGCCACATATAATAAATAAAAACCAGGCCTACAGTGTACCGAGTCGGACAATATATGACACCATACTGACCGCAAAGGAGACGCTAAGGCTCCTGCAGGAGAGTGGCGGGTATTTCCTGAACCTGGACTTCGAGAAGGCATTCGATAGAGTCGAGCATGAGTACCTTTGGGGGGTCTTGAAGGCCTTTGGGTTCGGGAACAGATTCGTCGGCTGGGTGCGGACCCTCTACAATTCGGCAACGAGTAGGGTAAGTCTGAATGGAAACCTGACGGACCCCGTCCGGCTGTGGCGATCGGTGAGACAGGGGTGTCCGCTCTCCTCTCTGCTGTTCACCTTGGCTGTGGAGCCGCTAGCCTGTTTAATAGATGGGGATCCTGATGTCCGGGGGGTTCTCTCCTCCGGAGGAGGACAGATAAAGCTCCTCCAGTTCGCTGACGACACTACGTTGGTAGCAGCCGACCCCAAGAGCCTAACTCTGGCTCTGGGGTTGGTGGATTTCTTCTGCAAAGCGACTGGAGGCAAGCTGAATCTGTCCAAATCTGGCTTGCTGTGCTGCGGAGCTGCGGCCGCTCCGCCGCAGCTCTCCCAGGTATGTTTGATAGATGGCCCCTTCAAGTTTTTGGGAGTGTACCTGGGGGTGGACGAGCAGCTTGCGGCGGAGAGATCATGGTCTGCGGTCACAGGGAGGATAGAGAACACCTTAAGCCTCTGGAGGATGAGGGCCCTCGGGCATAGGGGAAGAGTGGTTGTCGCCAACGCGCTGGCGGTTACTAAGCTTTACCATACCCTGCATGTCCATGCCGCGCCGCGGAGTGTGTTGACCGCCCTGAACCGGTCATTCAATAATTTCATCTGGAAAGGTAAGAGAATCATGGTGTCGCATAACACTCTCATTGGTGGTAAGAAAAACGGCGGTCTCAACCTCGTGGACATAGACACGAAACGACTGGCTTTTAGATTGCGACTGCTAACAAAACTCTTCAATAATCCGGACCTGCATCTTTGGCATGAAGCTTTAGGGCGGTCAATAAACTCCTGCGGGCGGCATGGCATGTTTAACCTATGTCAAGTTCTCCCATCAACGAGCCTCTGTCACCTTGATCCTTTCTGGGCTGAGGTGATGGAGGCTTGGCAGGCATTCCGACCAGGTCTGGACGGTAAGATTCAACATCTCGGACAGCTTTTGCGGCAGCCGCTCTTCCACAACCCAGATCTGCAGCAGGCAGGGCGGCCATTTAGGTGCGCGGCTCTGGAGAGAGGAGGAGTCGACACCTTTGGGACTGTCTTGGATCGGCACGGCAGGTTGGATCTGGTTCGTGTTGAGAATACTCTAAGAAAAGAAAACATCATACATAGGAAAGAGGTGGTGAGGAGGGTGTGCGCCCAGCTGGCAGAGAATGTACCTCCAGACTGGCTGCTCGTGCTCGGCTCTGTGGTGCAGTCATCAAGACTGGTAAGTGGGCCAACCTTTGTCTGTAATTATGGGGATAGAGTTTTAAATTTTGGGGAATTGAACACGAAACAAATATATAACTTGTTACTGCGCAAAATTGTAAAAGCACCAGCTGCTACTAGACAGTGGAGGATGATTTTTGAGCATATAACGACAAAGACAATCTGGAAGACAATAGCTAGCCCGTTAATTCCACCCTCGGTCTTTAACACCGATTTCAAAATGAGGCACAGGATAATGTATACAGCAATTATTCTCCATCAAATCAACAAAAACAGGTGGTCAAGGGACTGTCCGGCGTGTGAATCCCATCCGGAGACGATACAGCACATCTTCCTGGAGTGTCCAGCTTCGAGGAGCTTTCGCGACCACCTGTGGGCACTAATCACTGAGAAATGTAACCTCCGACCAGTGGGAACATTAAGGGACCAAATGCAGCTCTTCGGGCTCTTCACCCAAACACCCAGCAATGTTAATTCAGTCTTGGTAAATTTCTTACTTTCAGTTGCTAAACACGCCTTGTACATTTGCAGGTGCGATCTATTGTTTGAAAAAAAGAAAAACAATTCTTGGTCCCTTTTTGTTGGTCTGGTGGAATGGTATTTAAGATCTCTCTTTATGGTTAAAAGGGAGGTATTCATGGAGTCGTTTCTCCCGAATAACTGTTTTGTTGTAGTTGACAATGGAGATCTAAGTTTGAATTTTTGAATATCGTGTGACAGTGTTGTAAAACTACCTTTTTGTATTTTTCTAATAAATAAAAAAAAAAAGAAAAAAAAATATGCCCGACCTCGTCTGATCTCGGAAGCCAAGCAGGGTTGGGCCTGGTTAGTACTTGGATGGGAGACTGCTTGGGAATACTAGGTGCTGTAAGCTTTTTCTCTTCTCTCTACCACCTGCATGTCTTTTGTTGCAACGTCTGATCACCCTGTGACACATGAGGAAGTTGGTCATCTTCAGCTGCTGCTGCTTTGTTAGCAGACACGAAGTGATCTGAGAGTCTCAGTTTCAACTGCAGGTAATAATCACATCAGGGATGAAGATGTGCCCACTACATATAAGCCTTTCTCTGCAATTATCTGGTTACATAGAGTAACCGTATGATTCCAGTACCTATATAATGCACATTGTTCACAGATATTGTTGCTTACGGCCACACCACTCTGAATATGCCTGACCTCGTCTGATCTCGGAAGCCAAGCAGGGTTGGGCCTGGTTAGTACTTGGATGGGAGACTGCTTGGGAATACCAGGTGCTGTAAGCTTTTTTCTCTTCTCTCTACCACCTGCATGTCTTTTGTTGCAACATCTGATCGCCCTGTGACACATGAGGAAGTTGGTCATCTTCAGCTGCTGCTGCTGCATTGTTGGCAGACACGAAGTGATCTGAGAGTCTCAGTTTCAACTACAGATAATAATCACATCAGTGATGAAGATGTGCCCACTACAAGTTAGCCTTTCTCGGCAATTATCTGGTTACATTGAGGAACTGTATGATTCCAGTACCTATATAATGCACATTTGTGAACGACATTGTTGCTTACGGCCACACCACCCTGAATATGCCCGACCTCGTCTGATCCAGAAAGCCAAGCAGGGTTTGGCCGGGTTAGTACTTGGATGGGAGACTACTTGGGAATACCAGGTGCTGTAAGCTTTTTCTCTTCTCTCTACCACCTGCATGTCTTTTGTTGCAACGTCTGATCACCCTGTGACACATGAGGAAGTTGGTCATCTTCAGCTGCTGCTGCTTTGTTGGCAGACACGAAGTGATCTAAGAGTCTCAGTTTCAACTGCAGGTAATAATCACATCAGGGATCAAGATGTGCCCACTACATATCAGCCTTTCTCTGCAATTATCTGGTTACATAGAGTAACCGTATTATTCCAGTACCTATATAATGCACATTGTTCACAGATATTGTTGCTTACGGCCACACCACCCTGAATATGCCCGACCTCGTCTGATCTCGGAAGCCAAGCAGGGTTGGGCCTGGTTAGTACTTGGATGGGAGACCGCTTGGGAGTACCAGGTGCTGTAAGCTTTTTCTCTTCTCTCTACCACCTGCATGTCTTTTGTTGCAACGTCTGATCACCCTGTGACACATGAGGAAGTTGGTCATCTTCAGCTGCTGCTGCTTTGTTGGCAGACACGAAGTGATCTAAGAGTCTCAGTTTCAACTGCAGGTAATAATCACATCAGGGATGAAGATGTGCCCACTACATATCAGCCTTTCTCGGCAATTATCTGGTTACATAGAGTAACCGTATTATTCCAGTACCTATATAATGCACATTGTTCACAGATATTGTTGCTTACGGCCACACCACCCTGAATATGCCCGACCTCGTCTGATCTCGGAAGCCAAGCAGGGTTGGGCCTGGTTAGTACTTGGACGGGAGACCCCTTGGGAATACCAGGTGCTGTAAGCTTTTTGTCTTCTCTCTACCACCTGCATGTCTTTTGTTGAGACGTCTGATCACCCTGTGACACATGAGGAAGTTGGTCATCTTCAGCTGCTGCTGCTTTGTTGGCAGACACGAAGTGATCTGAGAGTCTCAGTTTCAACTGCAGATAATAATCACGTCAGGGAAGAAGATGTGCCCACTACAAGTTAGCCTTTCTCGGCAATTATCTGGTTACATCGAGGAACTGTATGATTCCAGTACCTATGTAATGCACATTTGTCACAGACATTGTTGCTTACGGCCACACCACCCTGAACATGCCCGACCTCGTCTGATCTCGGAAGCCAAGCAGGGTTGGGCCTGGTTAGTACTTGGATGGGAGACTGCTTGGGAATACCAGGTGCTGTAAGCTTTTTCTCTTCTCTCTACCACCTGCATGTCTTTTGTTGAGACGTCTGATCACCCTGTGACACATGAGGAAGTTGGTCATCTTCAGCTGCTGCTGCTTTGTTGGCAGACACGAAGTGATCTGAGATTCTAAGTTTCAACTGCAGATAATAATCACATCAGGGATGAAGATGTGCCCACTACAAGTTAGCCTTTCTCGGCAATTATCTGGTTACATCGAGGAACTGTATGATTCCAGTACCTATATAATGCACATTTGTCACAGACATTGTTGCTTACGGCCACACCACCCTGAACATGCCCGACCTCGTCTGATCTCGGAAGCCAAGCAGGGTTGGGCCTGGTTAGTACTTGGATGGGAGACTACTTGGGAATACCAGGTGCTGTAAGCTTTTTCTCTTCTCTCTACCACCTGCATGTCTTTTGTTGCAACGTCTGATCACCCTGTGACACATGAGGAAGTTGGTCATCTTCAGCTGCTGCTGCTTTGTTGGCAGACACGAAGTGATCTGAGATTCTCAGTTTCAACTACAGATAATAATCACATCAGGGATGAAGATGTGCCCACTACATATCAGCCTTTCTCGGCAATTATCTGGTTACATCGAGGAACAGTATGATTCCAGTACCTATATAATGCATATTTGTGACAGACATTGTTGCTTATGGCCACACCACCCTGAATATGCCCGACCTCGTCTGATCTCGGAAGCCAAGCAGGGTTGGGCCTGATTAGTACTTGGATGGGAGACTGCTTGGGAATACCAGGTGCTGTAAGCTTTTTCTCTTCTCTCTACCACCTGCATGTCTTTTGTTGCAACGTCTGATCACCCTGTGACACATGAGGAAGTTGGTCATCTTCAGCTGCTGCTGCTGCATTGTTGGCAGACACGAAGTGATCTGAGATTCTCAGTTTCAACTGCAGATAATAATCACATCAGGGATGAAGATGTGCAAACTACATATCAGCCTTTCTCGGCAATTATCTGGTTACATCGAGGAACAGTATGATTCCAGTACCTATATAATGCACATTTGTCACAGACATTGTTGCTTACGGCCACACCACCCTGAATATACCCGACCTCGTCTGATCCAGGAAGCCAAGCAGGGTTGGGCCTGATTAGTACTTGGATGGGAGACTGCTTGGGAATACCAGGTGCTGTAAGCTTTTTCTCTTCTCTCTACCACCTGCATGTCTTTTGTTGAGACGTCTGATCACCCTGTGACACATGAGGAAGTTGGTCATCTTCAGCTGCTGCTGCTTTGTTGGCAGACACGAAGTGATCTGAGATTCTCAGTTTCAACTGCAGATAATAATCACATGAGGGAAGAAGATGTGCCAACTACAAGTTAGCCTTTCTCGGCAATTATCTGGTTACATAGAGGAACTGTATGATTCCAGTACCTATATAATGCACATTTGTCACAGACATTGTTGCTTACGGCCACACCACCATGAACATGCCCGACCTCGTCTGATCTCGGAAGCCAAGCAGGGTTTGGCCTGGTTAGTACTTGGATGGGAGACCGCTTGGGAATACCAGGTACTGTAAGCTTTTTCTCTTCTCTCTACCACCTGCATGTCTTTTGTTGCAACGTCTGATCACCCTGTGACACATGAGGAAGTTGGTCATCTTCAGCTGCTGCTGCATTGTTGGCAGACAAGAAGTGATCTGAGAGTCTCAGTTTCAACTACAGATAATAATCACATCAGGGATGAAGATGTGCCCACTACAAGTTAGCCTTTCTCGGCAATTATCTGGTTACATCGAGGAACTGTATGATTCCAGTACCTATATAATGCACATTTGTGACTGACATTGTTGCTTACGGCCACACCACCCTGAATATGCCCGACCTCGTCTGATCTCGGAAGCCAAGCAGGATTGGGCCTGGTTAGTACTTGGACGGGAGACCGCTTGGGAATACCAGGTGCTGTAAGCTTTTTCTCTTCTCTCTACCACCTGCATGTCTTTTGTTGAGACGTCTGATCACCCTGTGACACATGAGGAAGTTGGTCATCTTCAGCTGCTGCTGCTTTGTTGGCAGACACGAAGTGATCTGAGATTCTCAGTTTCAACTGCAGATAATAATCACGTCAGGGAAGAAGATGTGCCCACTACAAGTTAGCCTTTCTCTGCAATTATCTGGTTACATAGAGGAACTGTATGATTCCAGTACCTATATAATGCACATTGTTCACAGATATTGTTGCTTACGGCCATACCACCCTGAATATACCCGACCTCGTCTGATCCAGGAAGCCAAGCAGGGATGGGCCTGGTTAGTACTTGGATGGGAGACTGCTTTGGAATACCAGGTGCTGTAAGCTTTTTCTCTTCTCTCTACCACCTGCATGTCTTTTGTTGCAACGTCTGATCACCCTGTGACACATGAGGAAGTTGGTCATCTTCAGCTGCTGCTGCTTTGTTGGCAGACACGAAGTGATCTGAGATTCTAAGTTTCAACTGCAGATAATAATCACATCAGGGATGAAGATGTGTCCACTACAAGTTAGCCTTTCTCGGCAATTATCTGGTTACATCGAGGAACTGTATGATTCCAGTACCTATATAATGCACATTTGTCACAGACATTGTTGCTTACGGCCACACCACCCTGAACATGCCCGACCTCGTCTGATCTTGGAAGCCAAGCAGGGTTGGGCCTGGTTAGTACTTGGATGGGAGACTACTTGGGAATACCAGGTGCTGTAAGCTTTTTCTCTTCTCTCTACCACCTGCATGTCTTTTGTTGCAACGTCTGATCACCTTGTGACACATGAGGAAGTTGGTCATCTTCAGCTGCTGCTGCTTTGTTGGCAGACACGAAGTGATCTGAGATTCTCAGTTTCAACTACAGATAATAATCACATAAGGGAAGAAGATGTGCCCACTACAAGTTAGCCTTTCTCTGCAATTATCTGGTTACATAGAGGAACCGTATGATTCCAGTACCTATAAAATGCACATTGTTCACAGATATTGTTGCTTACGGCCACACCACCCTGAATATACCCGACCTCGTCTGATCCAGGAAGCCAAGCAGGGTTGGGCCTGGTTAGTACTTGGATGCGAGACAGCTTGGGAATACCAGGTGCTGTAAGCTTTTTCTCTTCTCTCTACCACCTGCATGTCTTTTGTTGCAACGTCTGATCACCCTGTGACACATGAGGAAGTTGGTCATCTTCAGCTGCTGCTGCTTTGTTGGCAGACACGAAGTGATCTGAGATTCTCAGTTTCAACTACAGATAATAATCACATCAGGGATGAAGATGTGCCCACTACATATCAGCCTTTCTCGGCAATTATCTGGTTACATCGAGGAACAGTATGATTCCAGTACCTATATAATGCATATTTGTGACAGACATTGTTGCTTATGGCCACACCACCCTGAATATGCCCGACCTCGTCTGATCTCGGAAGCCAAGCAGGGTTGGGCCTGATTAGTACTTGGATGGGAGACTGCTTGGGAATACCAGGTGCTGTAAGCTTTTTCTCTTCTCTCTACCACCTGCATGTCTTTTGTTGCAACGTCTGATCACCCTGTGACACATGAGGAAGTTGGTCATCTTCAGCTGCTGCTGCTGCATTGTTGGCAGACACGAAGTGATCTGAGATTCTCAGTTTCAACTGCAGGTAATAATCACATCAGGGATTAAGATGTGACCACTACATATCAGCCTTTCTCGGCAATTATCTGGTTACATCGAGGAACAGTATGATTCCAGTACCTATATAATGCACATTTGTCACAGACATTGTTGCTTACGGCCACACCACCCTGAATATACCCGACCTCGTCTGATCCAGGAAGCCAAGCAGGGTTGGGCCTGATTAGTACTTGGATGGGAGACTGCTTGGGAATACCAGGTGCTGTAAGCTTTTTCTCTTCTCTCTACCACCTGCATGTCTTTTGTTGAGACGTCTGATCACCCTGTGACACATGAGGAAGTTGGTCATTTCAGCTGCTGCTGCTTTGTTGGCAGACACGAAGTGATCTGAGATTCTCAGTTTCAACTGCAGATAATAATCACGTCAGGGAAGAAGATGTGCCCACTACAAGTTAGCCTTTCTCTGCAATTATCTGGTTACATAGAGGAACCGTATGATTCCAGTACCTATATAATGCACATTGTTCACAGATATTGTTGCTTACGGCCATACCACCCTGAATATACCCGACCTCGTCTGATCCAGGAAGCCAAGCAGGGTTGGGCCTGATTAGTATTTGAATGGGAGAGCGCTTGGGAATACCAGGTGCTGTAAGCTTTTTCTCTTCTCTCTACCACCTGCATGTCTTTTGTTGCAACGTCTGATCACCCTGTGACACATGAGGAAGTTGGTCATCTTCAGCTGCTGCTGCTTTGTTGGCAGACACGAAGTGATCTGAGATTCTAAGTTTCAACTGCAGATAATAATCACATCAGGGATGAAGATGTGCCCACTACAAGTTAGCCTTTCTCGGCAATTATCTGGTTACATCGAGGAACTGTATGATTCCAGTACCTATATAATGCACATTTGTCACAGACATTGTTGCTTACGGCCACACCACCCTGAACATGCCCGACCTCGTCTGATCTCGGAGGCCAAGCAGGGTTGGGCCTGGTTAGTACTTGGATGGGAGACCGCTTGGGAATACCAGGTGCTGTAAGCTTTTTCTCTTCTCTCTACCACCTGCATGTCTTTTGTTGAGACGTCTGATCACCCTGTGACACATGAGGAAGTTGGTCATCTTCAGCTGCTGCTGCTTTGTTGGCAGACTCGAAGTGATCTGAGATTTTCAGTTTCAACTACAGATAATAATCACATCAGGGATGAAGATGTGCCCACTACAAGTTAGCCTTTCTCTGCAATTATCTGGTTACATCGAGGAACAGTATGATTCCAGTACCTATATAATGCACATTTGTGACAGACATTGTTGCTTACGGCCACACCACCCTGAATATGCCCGACCTCGTCTGATCTCGGAAGCCAAGCAGGGTTGGGCCTGGTTAGTACTTGGATGGGAGACTGCTTGGGAATACCAGGTGCTGTAAGCTTTTTCTCTTCTCTCTACCACCAGCATGTCTTTTGTTGCAACGTCTGATCACCCTGTGACACATGAGGAAGTTGGTCATCTTCAGCTGCTGCTGCTGCATTGTTGGCAGACACGAAGTGATCTGAGATTCTCAGTTTCAACTGCAGATAATAATCACATCAGGGATGAATATGTGCCCACTACAAGTTAGCCTTTCTCTGCAATTATCTGGTTACATAGAGTAACCGTATGATTCCAGTACCTATATAATGCACATTGTTCACAGATATTGTTGCTTACGGCCACACCACCCTGAATATACCCAACATCGTCTGATCCAGGAAGCCAAGCAGGGTTGGGCCTGGTTAGTACTTGGATGGGAGACCGCTTGGGAATACCAGGTGCTGTAAGCTTTTTCTCTTCTCTCTACCACCTGCATGTCTTTTGTTGAGACGTCTGATCACCCTGTGACACATGAGGAAGTTGGTCATCTTCAGCTGCTGCTGCTTTGTTGGCAGACACGAAGTGATCTGAGATTCTCAGTTTCAACTGCAGGTAATAATCACATCAGGGATTAAGATGTGACCACTACATATCAGCCTTTCTCGGCAATTATCTGGTTACATAGAGTAACCGTATGATTCCAGTACCTATATAATGCACATTGTTCACAGATATTGTTGCTTACGGCCACACCACCCTGAATATGCCCGACCTCGTCTGATCTTGGAAGCCAAGCAGGGTTGGGCCTGGTTAGTACTTGGATGGGAGACTGCTTGGGAATACCAGGTGCTGTAAGCTTTATCTCTTCTCTCTACCACCTGCATGTCTTTTGTTGCAACATCTGATCACCCTTTGACACATGAGGAAGTTGGTCATCTTCAGCTGCTGCTGCTGCATTGTTGGCAGACACGAAGTGATCTGAGAGTCTCAGTTTCCGCTGGAGAGAATAATCACGACAGGGAAGAAGATGTGCCCACTACATATCAGCCTTTCTCGGCAATTATCTGGTTACATAGAGGAACCTTATGATTCCAGTACCTATATAATGCACATTGTTCACCAATATTGTTGCTTACGGCCACACCACCCTGAATATGCCCGACCTCATCTGATCTTGGAAGCCAAGCAGGGTTGGGCCTGGTTAGTACTTGGATGGAAGACCGCTTGGGAATACCAGGTGCTGTAAGCTTTTTCTCTTCTCTCTACCACCTGCATGTCTTTAGTTTCAACGTCTGATCACCCTGTGACACATGAGGAAGTTGGTCATCTTCAGCTGCTGCTGCTTTGTTGGCAGACACGAAGTGATCTGAGAGTCTCAGTTTCAACTGCAGGTAATATTCACATCAGGGATGAAGATGTTCTCACTACAAGTTAGCCTTTGTCGACAATTATCTGGTTACATAGAGGAAGTGTATGATTCCAGTACCTATATAATGCATATTTGTCACAGACATTGTTGCTTACGGCCACACCACCCTGAACATGCCCGACCTCGTCTGATCTCGGAAGCCAAGCAGGGTTGGGCCTGGTTAGTACTTGGATAGGAGACTGCTTGGGAATACCAGGTGCTGTAAGCTTTATCTCTTCTCTCTACCACCTGCATGTCTTTTGTTGCAACATCTGATCACCCTTTGACACATGAGGAAGTTGGTCATCTTCAGCTGCTGCTGCTGCATTGTTGGCAGACACGAAGTGATCTGAGAGTCTCAGTTTCCGCTGGAGAGAATAATCACGACAGGGAAGAAGATGTGCCCACTACATATCAGCCTTTCTCGGCAATTATCTGGTTACATAGAGGAACCTTATGATTCCAGTACCTATATAATGCACATTGTTCACCAATATTGTTGCTTACGGCCACACCACCCTGAATATGCCCGACCTCATCTGATCTTGGAAGCCAAGCAGGGTTGGGCTTGGTAAGTACTTGGATGGGAGACTGCTTGGGAATACCAGGTGCTGTAAGCTTTTTCTCTTCTCTCGACCACCTGCATGTCTTTTGTTGCAACGTCTGATCACCCTGTGACACATGACTAAGTTGGTCATCTTCAGCTGCTGCTGCTTTGTTGGCAGACACGAAGTGATCTGAGAGTCTCAGTTTCAACTGCAGGTAATAATCACATCAGGGATGAAGATGTGCCCACTACAAGTTAGCCTTTCTCGGCTATTATCTGGTTACATAGAGGAACTGTATGATTCCAGTACCTATATAATGCACATTTGTCACAGACATTGTTACTTATGGCCACACCACCCTGAAAATACCGGACCTTGTCTGATCTCGAATGCCAAGCAGGGTTGGGCCTGGTTAGTACTTGGATGGGAGACTGCTTGGGAATACCAGGTGTTTTAAGCTTTTTCTCTTCTCACTACCCACTGCATGTTTTTTGTTGCAACGTCTGATCACCCTGTGACACATGAGGAAGTTGGTCATCTTCAGCTGCTGCTGCTTTGTTGGCAGACACGAAGTGATCTGAGAGTCTCAGTTTCAACTGCAGGTAATATTCACATCAGGGATGAAGATGTTCTCACTACAAGTTAGCCTTTGTCGACAATTATCTGGTTACATAGAGGAAGTGTATGATTCCAGTACCTATATAATGCACATTTGTCACAGACATTGTTGCTTACGGCCACACCACCCTGAACATGCCCGACCTCGTCTGATCTCGGAAGCCAAGCAGGGTTGGGCCTGGTTAGTACTTGGATAGGAGACTGCTTGGGAATACCAGGTGCTGTAAGCTTTTTCTCTTCTCACTACCCACTGCATGTTTTTTGTTGCAACGTCTGATCACCCTGTGACACATGAGGAAGTTGGTCATCTTCAGCTGCTGCTGCTTTGTTGGCAGACACGAAGTGATCTGAGAGTCTCAGTTTCCACTGCAGGTAATAATCACATCAGGGATGAAGATGTGCCCACTACATATCAGCCTTTCTCGGCAATTATCTGGTTACATAGAGTAACCGTATGATTCCAGTACCTATATAATGCACATTGTTCACAGATATTGTTGCTTACAGCCACACCACCCTGAATATGCCCGACCTCGTCTGATCTCGGAAGCCAAGCAGGGTTGGGCTTGGTAAGTACTTGGATGGGAGACTACTTGGGAATACCAGGTGTTTTAAGCTTTTTCTCTTCTCACTACCCACTGCATGTTTTTTGTTGCAACGTCTGATCACCCTGTGACACATGAGGAAGTTGGTCATCTTCAGCTGCTGCTGCTTTGTTGGCAGACACGAAGTGATCTGAGAGTCTCAGTTTCAACTGCAGGTAATAATCACATCAGGGATGAAGATGTGCCCACTACAAGTTAGCCTTTCTCGGCAATTATCTGGTTACATAGAGGAACTGTATGATTCCAGTACCTATATAATGCCTATTTGTCACAGACATTGTTACTTATGGCCACACTGCCCTGAAAATACCCGACCTCGTCTGATCTCGAATGCCAAGCAGGGTTGGACCTGGTTAGTACTTGGATGGGAGACTGCTTGGGAATACCAGGTGCTGTAAGCTCTTTCTCTTCTCTCTACCCACTGCATGTCTTTTGTTGCAACGTCTGATCACCCTGTGACACATGAGGAAGTTGGTCATCTTCAGCTGCTGCTGCTTTGTTGGCAGACACGAAGTGATCTGAGAGTCTCAGTTTCAACTGCAGGTAATATTCACATCAGGGATGAAGATGTTCTCACTACAAGTTAGCCTTTGTCGACAATTATCTGGTTACATAGAGGAAGTGTATGATTCCAGTACCTATATAATGCATATTTGTCACAGACATTGTTGCTTACGGCCACACCACCCTGAACATGCCCGACCTCGTCTGATCTCGGAAGCCAAGCAGGGTTGGGCCTGGTTAGTACTTGGATAGGAGACTGCTTGGGAATACCAGGTGCTGTAAGCTTTCTCTCTTCTCTCTAGCACCAGCATGTCTTTTGTTGCAACGTCTGATCACCCTGTGACACATGAGGAAGTTGGTCATCTTCAGCTGCTGCTGCTTTGTTGTTAGACACGAAGTGATCTGAGAGTCTCAGTTTCAACTGCAGGTAATAATCACATCAGGGATGAAGATGTGCCCACTACAAGTTAGCCTTTCTCGGCAATTATCTGGTTACATCGAGGAACTGTATGATTCCAGTACCTATATAATGCACATTTGTCACAGACATTGTTACTTATGGCCACACCACCCTGAAAATACCCGACCTCGTCTGATCTCGAATGCCAAGCAGGGTTGGACCTGGTTAGTACTTGGATGGGAGACTGCTTGGGAATACCAGGTGCTGTAAGCTCTTTCTCTTCTCTCTACCACCTGCATGTCTTTTGTTGCAACGTCTGATCACCCTGTGACACATGAGGAAGTTGGTCATCTTCAGCTGTTGCTGCTTTGTTGGCAGACACGAAGTGATCTGAGAGTCTCAGTTTCAACTACAGATAATAATCACATCAGGGATGAAGATGTGCCCACTACAAGTTAGCCTTTCTCGGCAATTATCTGGTTACATAGAGGAACTGTATGATTCCAGTACCTATATAATGCACATTTGTCACAGACATTGTTGCTTATGGCCACACCACCCTGAAAATACCCGACCTCGTCTGATCTCGGAAGCCAAGCAGGGTTGGGCCTGGTTAGTACTTGGATGGGAGACTGCTTGGGAATACCAGGTGCTGTAAGCTTTTTCTCTTCTCACTACCCACTGCATGTTTTTTGTTGCAACGTCTGATCACCCTGTGACACATGAGGAAGTTGGTCATCTTCAGCTGCTGCTGCTTTGTTGGCAGACACGAAGTGATCTGAGATTCTCAGTTTCAACTGCAGGTAATAATCACATCAGGGATGAAGATGTGCCCACTACATATCAGCCTTTCTCGGCAATTATCTGGTTACATAGAGTAACCGTATGATTCCAGTACCTATATAATGCATATTATTCACAGATATTGTTGCTTACGGCCACACCAACCTGAATATGCCCGACCTCGTCTGATCTCGGAAGCCAAGCAGGGTTAGGCCTGGTTAGTACTTGGATGGGAGACTGCTTTGGAATACCAGGTGCTGTAAGCTTTTTCTCTTCTCTCTACCACCTGCATGTCTTTTGTTGCAACGTCTGATCACCCTGTGACACATGAGGAAGTTGGTCATCTTCAGCTGCTGCTGCTTTGTTGGCAGACACGAAGTGATCTGAGAGTCTCAGTTTCAACTGCAGGTAATAATCACATCAGGGAAGATGATGTGCCCACTACATATCAGCCTTTCTCGGCAATTATCTGGTTACATAGAGTAACCGTATGATTCCAGTACCTATATAATGCACATTGTTCACAGATATTGTTGCTTACGGCCACACCACCCTGAATATGCCCGACCTCGTCTGATCTCGGAAGCCAAGCAGGGTTAGGCCTGGTTAGTACTTGGATGGGAGACTGCTTGGGAATACCAGGTGCTGTAAGCTTTTTCTCTTCTCTCTACCACCTGCATGTCTTTTGTTGCAACGTCTGATCACCCTGTGACACATGAGGAAGTTGGTCATCTTCAGCTGCTGCTGCTTTGTTGGCAGACACGAAGTGATCTGAGATTCTAAGTTTCAACTGCAGATAATAATCACGTCAGGGAAGAAGATGTGCCCACTACAAGTTAGCCTTTCTCTGCAATTATCTGGTTACATAGAGGAACCGTATGATTCCAGTACCTATATAATGCACATTGTTCACAGACATTGTTGCTTACGGCCACACCACCCTGAACATGCCCGACCTCGTCTGATCTAGGAAGCAGAGCAGGGTTGGGCCTGGTTAGTACTTGGATGGGTGACCGCTTGGGAATACCATGTGCTGTAAGCTTTTTCTCTTCTCTCTAGCACCTGCATGTCTTTAGTTGCAACGTCTGATCACCCTGTGACACATGAGGAAGTTGGTCATCTTCAGCTGCTCCTGCTTTGTTGGCAGACACGAAGTGATCTGAGATTCTCAGTTTCAACTGCAGGTAATAATCACATCAGGGATTAAGATGTGCCCACTACATATCAGCCTTTCTCGGCAATTATCTGGTTACATAGAGTAACCGTATGATTCCAGTACCTATATAATGCACATTGTTCACAGATATTGTTGCTTACGGCCACACCACCCTGAATATGCCCGACCTCGTCTGATCTCGGAAGCCAAGCAGGGTTGGGCCTGTTTAGTACTTGGATGGGAGACTGCTTGGGAATACTAGGTGCTGTAAGCTTTTTGTCTTCTCTCTACCACCTGCATGTCTTTTGTTGCAACGTCTGATCACCTTGTGACACATGAGGAAGTTGGTCATCTTCAGCTGCTGCTGCTTTGTTGGCAGACACGAAGTGATCTAAGAGTCTCAGTTTCAACTGCAGGTAATAATCACATCAGGGATGAAGATGTGCCCACTACAAGTTAGCCTTTTTCTGCAATTATCAGGTTACATAGAGGAACCGTATGATTCCAGTACCTATATAATGCACATTGTTCACAGATATTGTTGCTTACGGCCATACCACTCTGAATATACCTGACCTAGTCTGATCCAGGAAGCCAAGCAGGGTTGGGCCTGGTTAGTACTTGAATGGGAGACTACTTGGGAATACCAGGTGCTGTAAGCTTTTTCTCTTCTCTCTACCACCTGCATGTCTTTTGTTGCAACGTCTGATCACCCTGTGACACATGAGGAAGTTGGTCATCTTCAGCTGCTGCTGCTTTGTTGGCAGACACGAAGTGATCTGAGAGTCTCAGTTTCAACTGCAGATAATAATCACGTCAGGGAAGAAGATGTGCCCACTACAAGTTAGCCTTTCTCGGCAATTATCTGGTTACATCGAGGAACTGTATGATTCCAGTACCTATGTAATGCACATTTGTCACAGACATGGTTGCTTACGGCCACACCACCCTGAACATGCCCGACCTCGTCTGATCTCGGAAGCCAAGCAGGGTTGGGCCTGGTTAGTACTTGGATGGGAGACTGCTTGGGAATACCAGGTGCTGTAAGCTTTTTCTCTTCTCTCTACCACCTGCATGTCTTTTGTTGCAACGTCTGATCACCCTGTGACACATGAGGAAGTTGGTAATCTTCAGCTGCTGCTGCTGCATTGTTGGCAGACACGAAGTGATCTGAGAGTCTCAGTTTCAACTACAGATAATAATCACATCAGTGATGAAGATGTGCCCACTACAAGTTAGCCTTTCTCGGCAATTATCTGGTTACATAGAGGAACTGTATGATTCCAGTACCTATATAATGCACATTTGTCACAGACATTGTTGCTTACGGCCACACCACCCTGAATATGCCCGACCTCGTCTGATCTCGGAAGCCAAGCAGGGTTGGGCCTGGTTAGTACTTGGATGGGAGACCGCTTGGGAATACCAGATGCTGTAAGCTTTTTCTCTTCTCTCTACCACCTGCCTGTCTTTTGTTGAGACGTCTGATCACCCTGTGACACATGAGGAAGTTGGTCATCTTCAGCTGCTGCTGCTTTGTTGGCAGACACGAAGTGATCTGAGATTCTCAGTTTCAACTGCAGATAATAATCACGTCAGGGAAGAAGATGTGCCCACTACAAGTTAGCCTTTCTCTGCATCTATCTGGTTACATAGAGGAACCGTATGATTCCAGTACCTATATAATGCACATTGTTCACAGATATTGTTGCTTACGGCCATACCACCCTGAATATACCCGACCTCGTCTGATCCAGGAAGCCAAGCAGGGTTGGGCCTGGTTAGTATTTGAATGGGAGACAGCTTGGGAATACCAGGTGCTGTAAGCTTTTTCTCTTCTCTCTACCACCTGCATGTCTTTTGTTGCAACGTCTGATCACCCTGTGACACATGAGGAAGTTGGTCATCTTCAGCTGCTGCTGCTTTGTTGGCAGACACGAAGTGATCTGAGATTCTAAGTTTCAACTGCAGATAATAATCACATCAGGGATGAAGATGTGCCCACTACAAGTTAGCCTTTCTCGGCAATTATCTGGTTACATCGAGGAACTGTATGATTCCAGTACCTATATAATGCACATTTGTGACAGACATTGTTGCTTACGGCCACACCACCCTGAATATGCCCGACCTCGTCTGATCTCGGAAGTCAAGCAGGGTTGGGCCTGGTTAGTACTTGGACGGGAGACCGCTTGGGAATACCAGGTGCTGTAAACTTTTTCTCTTCTCTCTACCACCTGCATGTCTTTTGTTGAGACGTCTGATCACCCTGTGACACATGAGGAAGTTGGTCATCTTCAGCTGCTGCCGCTTTGTTGGCAGACACGAAGTGATCTGAGATTCTCAGTTTCAACTGCAGGTAATAATCACATCAGGGATGAAGATGTGCCCACTACATATCAGCCTTTCTCGGCAATTATCTGGTTACATAGAGTAACCGTATGATTCCAGTACCTATATAATGCACATTGTTCACAGATATTGTTGCTTACGGCCACACCACCCTGAATATACCCGACCTCGTCTGATCCAGGAAGCCAAGCAGGGTTGGGCCTGGTTAGTACTTGAAGCGGAGACTACTTGGGAATACCAGGTGCTGTAAGCTTTTTCTCTTCTCTCTACCACCTGCATGTCTTTTGTTGCAACGTCTGATCACCTTGTGACACATGAGGAAGTTGGTCATCTTCAGCTGCTGCTTTGTTGGCAGACACGAAGTGATCTGAGAGTCTCAGTTTCAACTGCAGGTAATAATCACACATCAGGGAAGAGGATGTGCCCACTACAAGTTAGCCTTTCTCTGCAATTATCTGGTTACATAGAGGAACCGTATGATTCCAGTACCTATATAATGCACATTGTTCACCGATATTGTTGCTTACGGCCACACCACCCTGAATATACCCGACCTCGTCTGATCCAGGAAGCCAAGCAGGGTTGGGCCTGGTTAGTACTTGGATGGGAGACAGCTTGGGAATACCAGGTGCTGTAAGCTTTTTCTCTTCTCTCTACCACCTGCATGTCTTTTGTTGCAACGTCTGATCACCCTGTGACACATGAGGAAGTTGGTCATCTTCAGCTGCTGCTGCTTTGTTGGCAGACACGAAGTGATCTGAGAGTCTCAGTTTCAACTACAGATAATAATCACATCAGGGATGAAGGTGTGCCCACTACATATCAGCCTTTCTCGGCAATTATCTGGTTACATATAGTAACCGTATGATTCCAGTACCTATATAATGCATATTTGTGACAGATATTGTTGCTTACGGCCACACCACCCTGAATATGCCCGACCTCGTCTGATCTCGGAAGCCAAGCAGGGTTGGGCCTGGTTAGTACTTGGATGGGAGACTGCTTGGGAATACCAGGTGCTGTAAGCTTTTTCTCTTAGAGAAATAAAAGGACACCTTTACTCAAACTCATTTTGACAGGTGACCTCTGACCTCTTATCGATCAATCAAATTAATATGACAGGTGACCTTTGTTTGACATCCGTTTGCTGACATCTGGGGATATGACTTTTGACCTCTTATCGATCGATCAAGCTATTTTGACGTGTGACCTCTGTTTGACATAGATTAGCCATCTGTTGAAGAGATCTTTGACATCTAAGGAAGGGGGGAGTTTATGGCTAGGGTTAAGAATGATTACAGCTAAAGTCGGGAGGTTGTGAGAAATATATTAGTTGAATGTTTAAATAAGAGAAAGGGTTAGGGTTAATAGAAAAGGTTAAGTTGTAGAAGCGGTCAGCATTTTAACAGCTTCAAAGACCGGTCCCTGTAAGGTAAAGATGGGAAAATAATTAGATGTGTGGGGTGGGGTCTGTTAACAGACATCTGGTTGTCTCTGGCTGCACCATACTGTGACACTGAACGGAGGATGGGTTGTTTATAGCAAATAGAGGTAGGTTTAAATTACATGAAAAAGGTTTCCCTCTTAGTTTGCATACATGTTGTATATGGTATCATGGGCTAATCTACAGAGAATTCACTAATAGAACAGGTTGCCCATAAAGTTTACATGTAGTTCTCGCTCTGACTGATACTATGAGAGCCAACTGCAGGGGGTCTCAAGAATGCATCATGCTGTGGCACTGAACAGTAGGGACAAATGGGTTCATTAAGAATGCAAAGTACAGTGTGGTAAACAGTATGTGTCGTTGTCTTAGTTCGCAAGTAAACAAATGAACATATATGATGTTCACTAGGATGCACCATGCTGTGTGGGAATGAGATAACATTTTAAGTCTCGTACGAGCAAGGCTCAGGGTGCCGGAAAGTCCTCCTTTTACCAGGTGTTGCTAGCACTGCATGGATTTGGGTGGGGTGGGGTGGGGGGTGTTAACAGACATCTGGTTGTCTCTGGCTGCACCATACTGTGACACTGAACGGAGGATGGGTTGTTTATAGCAAATAGAGGTAGGTTTAAATTACATGAAAAAGGTTTCCCTCTTAGTTTGCATACATGTTGTATATGGTATCATGGGCTAATCTACAGAGAATTCACTAATAGAACAGGTTGCCCATAAAGTTTACATGTAGTTCTCGCTCTGATTGATACTATGAGAGTCAACTGCAGGGGGTCTCAAGAATGCATCATGCTGTGGCACTGAACAATAGGGACAAATGGGTTCATTAAGAATGCAAAGTACAGTGTGGTAAACAGTATGTGTCGTTGTCTTAGTTCGCAAGTAAACAAATGAACATATATGATGTTCACTAGGATGCACCATGCTGTGTGGGAATGAGACAACGTCTTACTTCACAAGTAAACAGAATCAATCTGTTACTAACCGTAGGGTGGATATAAACTAAGTGTGAAGAGCAAATGGGTTGAAATTAGCACTTCAAGAAATTTTTAAAACACTCCCTTATTTCTATGGAGGGGGGTAAGACTATATAAAATGGTTCAGGCATTTACGTCAGGGACTCAACCGACAGGATAGGAACCATGGACACAGGTACGCAAAAAGTCTCCTTAAAACTTTAAAAAAAAAAACAACAAAAAAAACAAAAAAAAAAAACCCAACAACAAACAACTTTTTTAGGACGGAAAACAAGAGCTGACATCCATACACAGCCAACCGGCGGTTCTTTGGCACTCTTAGGAGTATTCAACGGTAAGTAAAAAAGATCTGATGATAAACATATGAATGCGTGTATAATTATATTACCACACCATGACAGAGTGTTAATTTCCAGAGTTGGACGCAGAGGATTTGGATGACTTCATATTGACGCAAGCCGATTATGGTAATGTTACTTTAACTTTAATAACCTTTAACAAGTGAAATGTTTCAATGAAATAACAACAGATGTAATTGTTTACAGATTTACTAAACAGTGTGGAGCAAGGCCGAAAAAAGAAGAACCCAGCCGTGTTCGAAGGTGAATTGACTTTAAACGCGCCGGGAGGGGGAAACGGACTTTCCCTGAATAAATCCCGGCTACGACGAAGACTGCTCCCTGTACAACACAACCAGTTTTCAACTGAGTGTCCGAGTGTTAGTACAGAGGACGGACGGCAGGAAACATCTGTTCTACACACACCTCCGAGTATACCTTACAGCCCACGAGAAACCCAGCGACCCGAGTCGCCTGTGAGCGGCTACCATACCAATACGGCTGCGGCTGAAGGGGCTGTCGGTTTACTAGGCTGCATAACGGCGCAGCTATTAGAGGCGCCAAGCGTTGCTCGCGGGGAGGAAGGACCCCTCGCTAAACAGCCTGATCAGCGGGGTAAGTTTTTAAAAAAAACTCATCACTCATTGTTTTTGTTTTCTCACGTGAGCGCGTAAGCGTCATACGTCATCAACACGGATGTGACGCATAGGGAGAGAGTGAAGGGTGAGAGGGGTTAAAAGAGCGCAGCCTTTTTTTTTCCAGTAGAACTCATGTCTGGTGCCTGTAAAACAAGCCAGTTGATATATTATTACTGCTCTGTCCACTTATCCGTGCTGCATTCAACGGGAGCATTACATGGTAACATCTATGCAAATTTCACATAGTGTATACTTAAGCAAGGTTTTTTTTAAAAATTTATTTATTTATCTATTTTATGCTATTAAACTGTGTTTCAATTTGACAGAATCTGATGTTATAGTTCCCGTGAGGTCCGTGGTGAAGAATCGGCGGTGCAATAGAGTGCGCAACAGACTGTCGCTTGTCGAAGGGCTAATGAAAGGTACAACCTATTATTATTATTATTATTATTATTATTATTATTATTATTTTAAATTATTATTATTAATTTTTTTTTAAAAAAAATTTTATATATAATTTCTTAAATTTTTTTTTATTTATTTTAATTTAAATTTTTAATTTTTAATTTAATTTTTTTTTTTAAACTTTAATTTAAATTTTTAATTCTTAATTTTTAATTTAAATTTTTTTTTTTTTTATTTTTTTTTTTTTAAATTCACAATCACTGAACCAGGTATATTCAAAATACTTTTATGGTTATTTCTCCTTCAACCACAGAGGCCGATCTGTCAATAGAACGGATAAATCCTCCAAGCCGGCCCGACCCTCGTCTGTGGAGGAAAAGAAACGCTACCATCCGACGTGAAAGATCAAGAGCTCGGGCATTCATGAGAAGTAGCGAGATTCTTATACAGAGAATTAACCGTGACTTGGCCGTGATTTCGAAGTAAAGTAAATGTGTGTATATATATATATAAGTAGATATCTTAACCCCTCTTAGCCATTCTCAATTCTGTGTAAAGATGGATAATCAAGCAGGCAGAGCTGTGCCGGCTGTAATATCCGAGGCTGTGGGAAATTTGGAAAACATACCCATACCGGTTCATGTGTGGGATTACTTTACACCACTGGAGTATGCGCTCCTTAATGTCGATTATCAATCATCTCCTATGAATATTGAAGAAGATGAAAATGGTCAAATTGATGTGTTACATGAATTAGAATCATCAGTCCTGAATTTAAACGGGCCTCCGCCACCCGGCCCGAGTTTACAAAATGAGTCATCAAAACCAGCTCCTAGTGTCACATCACTAGAGACAGCCTCAGCGATTAGTGCTTCTCAATCTTCAGCATCAGACACAGCCTCATCAAATCTGAATTCTTTACCTTCTCCAGCTGCAGCAGAGCAAACTCTGCAGCATGGTAGGGGGGTGAATCAGGAGAACGTAGCCGTCCCTGAATTAGAATCATCAGTCCTGAATTTAAACGGGCCTCCGCCACCCGGCCCGAGTTTGCAAAATGAGTCATCAAATCCAGCTCCTTGTGTCACATCACTAGAGACAGCCTCAGCGATTAGTGCTTCTCAATCTTCAGCATCAGACACAGCCTCATCAAATCTGAATTCTTTACCTTCTCCAGCTGCAGCAGAACAAACTCTGCAGCATGGTAGGGGGGTGAATCAGGAGAACGTAGCCGTCCCTGAAACGAGTCGGAGATCTACACCTCCACCGATTGAGCGTGAACGTTACAATTGTCTTGAAATAAGACGTCCCGTCACAATACCGCGTCCGTGCCCTGATAGAATGCCCAACATCGTTATGAGCAATCTTATTGAAGTGGCAGAAACAGCGCGATCACACGCCAGATGTAATGATGTCGTCCAGCTAGAATTAGTAGGTGAGAGTATTTCTCAACATATTACCGTTTCTGTCACAAATGAGTCTGATGTAATCCTGAAAGCCTTTCTGGACTTTTTAGACGAGTTAACTCAATCGAACGCAGAGATTGCCTCTGATACTAACATGGAGTTAGTCCTCCAGGTAGTAAGAAACCCTACAGGGGGCGCCAAACGGAAGGCTTCAAAAACCTTAGAATGCGAATTAATCCATAAGAAAAAACGTCACTTGTACATTACAGATAACTGTGACAATCAGCTCTGTTTCGCCATCAGTCTCGCGCATGTCTCCGGTTCTAAATTTACCGATAGTCAGGCTTCGGCCCAGGCGAGAGAGTGGCAGCGTCAGGCAGGGCTGACTGATCAGACGCCTGTGTCTTTCGGTGATGTTGGAAAATTCGAAAAAATCCTAAACAGAAAAATTGTGGTGTTTCACAGAACCAAGGGTGATCGAGCTCTGTGTAAATTTGAGACTGATTTCAGAGATCGATCAAGCCCTCTCTTTCTGTTATTACTCCAAAACCATTACTATGGAATAAAAAACCTCAAAGGATTTATAGGGTCCAGGTACATTTGCGAGCACTGCTACACCATTTACAATGAGCCACACTCACACTACTGTCCTGGTTACTGTCCTGTGTGTTGCGACTCGTCATGTACAAATCAAGAGCTCAGTCCTATATTTTGTGGCGATTGCAACAGAAGCTGTCGTAACTCGTCGTGCTTCAACAGACACAAAGAACCTCGTGAGAGACCCCAAGCCAGAATGCAAGTGAGTCATTGTGATCTGATTAAAAGGTGTCCGACGTGTAAGAGATTTTATCGCGTTGCGATGACTAAGGTAAAAACCCCCCACGTGTGTGAAGGTTTAAAATGTAAAATCTGTGGTGAGAAACTGACCCTCGGTTCTACACCAACTCTCGGTGGACATCAGTGTTACATTCAGCCTACCAGCACCGACGAACGGCTTGACGAAAAACTGATCTTTTATGATTTTGAATCCTTAGTCGGTCAGAACGATGTGCATGTCCCCTTTCTGGTCTGTGCAAAAACGCTGAAAGGTGTGGAGTGGTCTGCCTACGGGTTGGATTGTGTCAAGAAATTCCTCCTCCGTTTCAGGAGACCACGCTACCATGGATACACGTTTATTGCTCACAACGGACGAGGTTATGATAGTTATCTAATCCTTAACGTCATGGTGCAACTAGGTATGAAGCCCTCTCTCATCACACAGGGGAGTAAAATTCTCTGTTTTACAGACTGTGATTATGGTTTGAGATTCATCGATAGTCTGTCCTTCCTTGCTATGAAACTGAGTATGATGCCGAAAGCGTTAGGTTTCAGTGATCATACCAAAGGTTTCTTTCCCCATAGATTCTCTTCAGAGCAGAATTTGAAATATGTGGGGCCTTTTCCTTCACCGAGTTACTACTCTGTAGAACTCATGAGCCCCAGTGAGCAGGGAGAGTTCTACAGATGGTACGATGGAGTTTGTAAAGGCACCTTTAACTTTCGTGAACAGAGCGTGCTTTACTGCAAAAATGATGTAGATATACTGTTCAAGGGGTGTGTCAAATTCCGCGAGCAATTCTTTAACGAGACGCGCGTGGACCCCCTGAAATGCATCACGATCGCGTCGGCCTGTATGAAGGTTTTTACCGCCAACTTTCTGCAGCCTAAAACCCTGGCCATACCTTCACCCGTTGATTACAGTCAGCAGAGTAAGACCTTCTCAAACGCATCCATCCAGTGGCTGGAGTGGTTAGCATTTAGCAGAGGGATTGAGATTAGCCATGCGTTAAACACAGGGGAAAAAGGAATCGGTCCTTATCACGTAGATGGGTATGCGGAAATTGACGGTGTGAGGGTAGCTTTTGAGTTTTACGGCTGTTTCTTTCACGGCTGCCCCATCTGCTATCAGCCTCAAGACACATGTCCGCTGAGGAAGGAGCCGTTTGAAAAGTTCTATGCAGAGACCCATGAGAGAGAGAGAGAACTTCAGTCAGTGTACGGTCTTCGTCTGCATATCATGTGGGAGCACGAGTGGACTGAGATGAAAAAGTCCCATCCGGAGGTGATTGAATTTCTCAAGAGCTTTAACGCCCCTGAACCTCTCTCTCCAAGACAGGCACTGTACGGTGGTCGGACCTGCGCACTCAGGTTGAGGTACAGTGCGGGGGTAGATGAAACTGTGCACTACGCTGACTTTACATCTCTTTACCCCTATGTAAATTGCAGCTTTCCTTACCCTCTCGGCCATCCCAGAATCATCTGCAGAGATTTTGATGACCCTGACAGCTACTTTGGTTTCATAAGAGCTGTTGTTTATCCTCCGCGTGGGCTGTTTTTCCCAGTTTTACCTTACAAGTCATCTCACGGAAAACTTGTATTCACTCTCTGTCGCACCTGTGCTGAAATGAATAACCAGGCAGGTGCGTGCAGCCACAGCGATGAGGAGAGAGCACTAACAGGTGTGTGGGTGAGTGTGGAGTTTAGCAAGGCGTTAAAGCTTGGTTATCGTCTTGCTAAAATCACTGAGGTGTGGCACTTTGACAGGACCAGTAGCTCAATCTTTGTAGACTACATACACACATTTCTTAAGGGTAAACAAGAGGCTTCAGGATATCCCGCAGACGCAATTGATGAGGAGAGTAAGCAGAGGTACGTCAGAGATTACAAACTCCATCAAGGTATTCAGTTGGATACCAGCAAAATAGAGGTGAACCCTGCTAAAAGACAGGTGGCTAAACTGTGTCTGAACAGTTTCTGGGGGAAATTTGCGCAGAGGAGCGACCTCCATCAGACCACCATCGTCACAGACCCGAATGAATTTTTTAATTTCATGTTCTCGGGTAAATACAAGATAGCCTACTTCCACTTTCTAAACCCTGACATGTGCATGTTGCAGTGGACTTACAACAAACGGTGCATCGCTCCACCCAACAAGGTAAACAATGTATTCATTGCAGCATTTACCACCGCATATGCACGTTTAAAACTGTACAGCTGTCTGGAAGTAATGCAGGACAAAATTCTCTACATAGACACAGACAGTCTGATCTATGTGGTGAAAAAAGGTGAGACTCCACTGAAACTGGGAAACTATCTGGGGGATTTGACCGACGAGCTGGGAGGTGACACAATTCAGGAATTTGTTGCAGCAGGACCCAAGAGTTACGCCTACCAGACCAGAAATCAGAAAAAAGTATCGATGCGCGTTAAAGGCATCACTCAGACGCATGAATGCAGCGAGAAGGTCAACTTTGACAGCGTCAAAGAGTTAGTGGAGGGATACTTGGCTGACTCCAGAGAAACGGTGATCGAGACCCCTCAGCGTACCATCAGAAGAGATAAAAAGGGGTTTCTGTTAAAAAATGTGACATTCCAGAAAAAGTTCCGGGTGGTGTATGACAAGAGACGCCTTTTTCCTGACGGTACAACTCTGCCTTTCGGTTATTAAGGTATTAAGGTGGTTAAGAGAGGGAAAAAAAATAAATAAATAAATAAAAATGCCGCAATTTTCTGATATGAAGGAGATTGATTTTGACCCCAGACTAAAGACTCCTTTTTCATGTCTGATTGTGGGGCCCAGCGGATGTGGAAAATCATTTTTTGTTAAAAGTGTTTTAAAAAAGTGTAACCATGTGATGGATGTTGTACCGGATAATATTGTTTGGATTTATACCTCTTTCCAACCACTGTATGCTGAACTGCAGCGGTTGAATAAAAACATCAAATTTGTGGAAGGATTGCCTCATTCTTTTGAAGATGAAAATCTGTTCCCTCCTGATTGTAAGCACTTGGTTATTCTGGACGATGTCATTTTTCAGGCTTCAGACCATCCTGAAGTGGTAAAAATTTTCACTCAGTACAGACATCACAGAAATATGAGTGTCATGATGTTGACTCAAAATGTATTTCATCAAGGGAAATACAGTCGCACCATCAGCCTGAACAGTAACTACCTGGTGCTGTTTAAGAATCCCAGAGATAGATTGCAGGTGAATATACTAGCCCGTCAAATCTTCCCCTCAGAGAAAGCTATTTTTCTGGAGAGCTTTGAGGACGCCACCAGAGAGCCGCACGGGTATTTAATCGTCGACCTGACCCACTCATGCCCAGAACAATACAGACTGAGAACGGGTTTACTTCCTAGTCAGTGGCCAGTTGTCTATGTTCCGAAAGCATAGTAATTTATCATGTCAGCCCGTATAAAAAGGAATGCTCCGTTACTCCGAGCTCTGTACCACGCCACACCTCAGAAACGTAAGGACATTCTCGGCCATTGTTCACCCGACTTTCTTAAAGCTTTGTGTGAGATTGCTCTGAATATTTTAAAGGGTAACATTAAGCTATCCCCTCCCCAGTATCGGAGTTTGAAAAAGCAAAAGAAAGTTATCAGACTGCTGGCTGATAAGAGAACCGGTTTAAAACGTAAGCAGCTGGCTCTCAAAAGTCAAGGAGGAGGGTTTATTCTCCCCATCCTAACGGCTCTTGCACCCGTAATTGGGGATCTAGTGGCCGGAATCGTTAGAAGATAAGATGTCGCTCAGGACAGCACAAAAGATGTTTCTCATCTCACCTCATCAGTTCAAACACTTGAGTCAGTCAGAGACTTCTATCAGACAGACGGCGGAGGATGATTTGGATAGTAAAATGAGAGCGATACTCGACGAGTCAGGAATGACCTCTTATGAAAAAATTAAGAAATACGACGCCCTGCTGCAAAGATACCTCACCCTAATCAAGCAAGGTCAGATGGAGGAGCCGCGGATGACTGTGACTCTTCAGCGAAACAGTCTTAATGATCCAATACCTGAATCAGATTCCCGTGAGACGGATCGTGTTCACGAGCCCGATCAGCTAGAATTGGATGCAACGGCGAGTGAGGTATTAAAAATCCTTCCAAAGCGCGATCGCAGAAATGGTGAATACATCTTGAGGAAATTATCTGAGAGAAATGGCTGGACCACCAGAGGAGAATTTGTTTATCAGAGGCAGGTTGTGAGAGGATCACATTTGGTTGATTTACTTAAAAACCTTCTGCTCCCTTTTAAAAGAAAAGCCCAAACCATGCAACCAGCAGGCTGGACAAGTTTTCTCAATGTTCTGAATGAACTGAACATACCTTTATCCTCTGTGAATAATCCGCAAGCCCGTGAACAATATCGTCGTCTCAAAACAGAGTCGAGCGGAATAGAGAAAATACCATCTGTAAAACCGAAGAAGAAGATAACCCTCTCCCCACATTTTTTAAGATCTGGACATGGTGAGCGAGACGAGGCTGCAGATGAACATAGTCTGCATAAAAAGATAAAACCTCCGCGCTGGGTTACCTTTTCACCATAAATTTCTGTAAGAAATGAATAAAATGATACCGTCATTTGTTCTCAATAAAAATTTTTTATTGATTCCAATTTTCAGAGTCTACAGAGTCATCACTTTCATGCATTCACAATTTATAGCACTCTTTGAACATCTGTAAAGAACAGGCTCCGTGATGAAATGAGGTAGCACTGTGCTTTCTGATGCATCTCTGATATTTTTTCACAAAGTTAGATACCATCACATCATTTTTAAGAACATCGTCACTGTAGGAGGATAATACTTGCTGCAGAGACATTCCGCACGCCCGGTGGCAGAGGTAATAAACGCACTGCTGACCGCACACGGTGGACAAGGTGTTCTGAAGTTGGCGATTATGGTACGTTATCTTCAGGGATCGGTCTTTCAGAAATGACACAATGTCTGAGGGGTAGTGAGAAAAATCTGGCGGTAGCCCGTAAGAGTCGAAAAAGGTGGCTTGACCGTTCTCCTCCAGAGTCAGAGCTAGCCAATGCTCCCCAGGCATGTGAGAAGGATGTGTGTTCACAATGAAGTAAGCCGGCTTTGTAAACGTTTGTGTGAGCAAGGGGAGTTGGTCACTAGCCCACACGCCACAAAATAGGTCACCCAGTAGATGGTGCAACAGGCTCTCCAGTTGGTGGTTATTCATGCTTACTCTTTTAATAATAGTCCACCAGCACCTGTCTTCTTGAGTTGATCTCCAAAATGGAATCGTAACATGCGTAGACAATGAGGGTTGTGGTGTGAGGTAGCGGAACTCTAAACCTCGCCTCCAGTCTTAAATTCCCATTAGAAACAGGTGACAAGGCGTCGCTATCCTCACCAGGATTGAGATTAAAGATAAACAGCGAGTAACCGTTGTTAAATTCTTCACGTGTGATACTCAGAGGGAGATCTTTTAAATGACGACCTGTCGCTGTGAACAAATTGTAAAATTCCCGGACTGAAATGCCTTGGTTGAACTGAGGCTGGAACGCCTTGGCGGGAACTTGTTTACCATCCTGACAAAGAGCTAGATACTCTATATCCATATGTTTAAAGTTGAAGGGTGACAAGTCCCTTCTTCCCGTGAATGCCTCGTGGTGCACCATACCTAAAACAATATATTTAGGCATCGCTCCCAAAAAGAGATTCTCCTGATTGCATATCCTCGAATTTTCAGGGATGGAGTATGTTTTTACATTCACTCATGACAGTGGGTAGAGAGCGTTTCCTCTCATTAAGGCCGATGTGTGGCCTAAACGAACAGCGGGGGAGACGGAAACTTTTTTGATAAAAAGAGAGGCTCCTAATATCATTAATCGGTAAGTCGAGTCTCTGGTTCCCATGAGATAGAAGGCCTCACTGGCTCTGGTTAGTTTAACTCTCATATCCACAGAGTTCAGCAGGAGCCTTTCGCAGAAAAAGATATCCCCATGGAGGGGGCCCAATAGGTGTACTTCTCTGGAATTAGCTGTACAGAGAGCCCTCTGGTTTAGCCCTCTGTTTGGCCCATTATTGGTTACTATAGAGTCTATGGCGCCGGCTGTGTCTTTACAATAAAGACCAGCGCTGAACTGACTCTTTAACGTGTCTTCAGAAAAGTTTAGCAGAGTCTCGATCATAGCTCTATATGGGTGGGTGGCACTAGACTGTGAAATTAATCTATCACCCAGAGTAACATCGCATTGACTGAATAGTGTATTGAGAGGATAATTGATGAGACCCACAGGTGCGTCGTTCGCCAAGTTTGTGCCGTCTGCATTGGTGATCTTCACGCGTAGATGTAACAAGGTATCGTTGAGATCCAGATACTTTTCACCATCTCCCGGTATAAAAAACTCAATCGGACCATTCTCAGTAATAGCGGATAGAGGCATAATTTCCGTGTAGATCTTATCCTCGATAGAAAGCTGGGTCATAGGGACTGAAAATAAGTCCAGTTCTGCCAGGGTGCACTCAGGGGATTTGTGATGCAAAAGAGCCATGTTTCACTCTCTTTCTCTCTCTATTTATGATTCAGTGGAATATATCCCTGCTCCGTGCAGACTTCCTCCCTTTAGGCTTGATCCTTCCAACTGACTTCTTTCTTTTGAGCGGCCTCACTATTTGTGACCTCCTCACACGTTCACCCGGCGGCCGCTTTCTTGGTCTTCGTGACAGAACCATGATACCCGATCCTTCTTGTCCTCCCGTCTCTGCAGGACCAGAGATCCTTCTCATGGTTTTGCCTATGACATCTGAGGCAATGTTTGTAGCTGCTGTTTTCAGATGAGGCTTAGCTATAGCAAAACCTTTTTTAACAAGGGGGGCTACGAAGCGAAATAATTTTGAAAATATAGAACCTATTCCACGACCGTACATTACAGGTGCTCCATAAAAACCAGGCAGGGTACCTCCGACCTGGTTCTGGTAATAGTTTACGAAGCGGTGAGGATCATCCCTCATGTTTATCTGAACCATGTTGCTTTGTTTTGTCGTCTTCCTCCTGACACAGACACAGACACTGAGGTGACCTCTGACTGAACGTTTGTTTGATAGTGACTAATGAGTCTGTGATCAACCCGTTTTTATATATATATATATTACCTCTTACTCTCTCTGTGATATTAGAGTGAATGACCATCATTTCATTACGCGTTGTGATATCACGGGTCGGAAGTGTAGTCTCACAACGGTTTTCCCATAAGTAAAATTTACCGGAGTGTTTTGATCCGTTTTAATCTCTATGTGGATGTTTTCAATATGCCTCTTTGCTACAGGTAGATAGTTGACCGGGTTAAAAGTATGCGTAATTATATCGCCAAACTTACCCTCTACTCTAGCTGTTCGCAAGAGCGGGGCATAAGCATCGCCGACTATCTGAGGAGCAACCACATCGCTGTAACAGTAAAGCTGGTAGAAACCTGCTTTTAAATCCATCGGGTAAGGGGCACTCCTTTTATCAAACACGATCCATTTGCCAGGCTCCACACCTAGCATGTAGCTCAGTGGTGGATAAAAACGCAGGTGGTACTGGCCACCTGCCTGATACACGAGTCTATTTTCCACCGTGTTCACGACTAAATAAATATCAGAACCTATTTTTCTAAGGTGACCCTCAATCTCGGCTTTGAGCTGATTCAAATCCTTGAAATGTCCCCATCCTATATTGTGGCGGTAGAAATTTTCCAGCCCCGCTTTCCTCCATTCAAAAAAAGCCTGGTCCTTGGGGGCGTTATGCCATGTGTACGGATAAGAAATCTCCGTCAAGGCAACCTGCCACGAACCTTCCAAATCGATATGCTGGGCTAAATCCACGCGGAAACTGGAACTGGTATTATTCTTAAAGACGTTGAGACTAGCGTTGGAGGGCAGGGTGATATAAAACCCCTCATCCTCTACCGTTCGGTTCATGGTGTAATGTAGCGGGCTAGGAGTAGCGATGGCCCCCTTTATACCTCGTGAAGGTCACTGGCTCTGACCCAGCTGTTGAATTTCTCAGGCCAGTTTTTCCAACGGACAAAAACCTGTTTTACACCCCTGATGTTGCGTCGTTTTAATATCTTCTCCACTTGATACATCTTGTCTTTATTCAGTTTAACTTTTTGAATCTCCTCCGCGTAAAATGAACCTTCAATAGCTTCTCCATCAAAATCTTTGAGTTTGTACACAGGGGGAGATCGTGCAAGCTGCTCGGTCACTGTAAACACTTCGTCTGTAAAACTTTGTTCATATTTCTTGTCAAACACGCCTCGCAGTTTAGATATTCTTACAAGATCTCCTTTTTTAAACTTTATCCTTGAGTCCTTGCAATATCGATCGCGTGCAGAGCCGTACAGGTTCTGAAAAACTTTAAAGGTGTTTTCTAGAGTCACTTCTACAGGCTTCATTTTGATGCTCGTGTGGTAACTGTGGTTGTAACTTTCCACGAGATCCTGCAGGACGTCGACGTATCGACGTGTGTTATTAGCAGTAAAATATCTCCACATCCTGGTTTTTAACGTGCGGTTAAACCTCTCAATCACAGATGCCTTTACCTCGCTCGGAGTAGCAAAATGCACAACTCTGTGGTTCTCTAATAATGCCTTAAATTTTTTGTTAAAAAATTCTTTCCCCGCATCAGTTTGAAGTTTTTTAGGGGTCTCGCTTTCTCTAAAAACAGATTCAAAAGCCTTTACGACCTCTGCGGCTGTTTTTCTCTTCATAGTGCGAACGTAAGCCTTCTTTGAAAACACGTCAATGACGGTTAATAGATAATTATACCCGTCATTGTACTCAGCCAAGGCCTGCATGTCGCAGAGATCTGCTTGGAATTGTTTTAAGGGGCTGGTGACAAAAACTCTATTTCTCGGAAAATGTATTCTTGCAGGTTTATGTAGAGTATATGCATCTTGCTCTGATAAGAAGTCTTGCACTTTTTCGCACGCGACTTTCTTACCCGTTTCGTCCTGTACAGCTTTACGCAACCTCTCTACTCCCCCAAAACTACCAGGGTGGATAGGATCGTAGAAAACCTTTTTCATTAATCTCGCCATCTCACCTTATACAAACTCTGGCTTGTAATGACAGAAAACACAAAACGCAAGTATATTTCAACCTTTTATTTTTTCTCTAATGTGTAATAATACACACACGCACACACATACAAATGATCACAAAAAGCAGGAATGCTAGTAATATAGGATTTAAGAAAAGTTAAATGTTATAAAAACATCACACCAATACAATATTAGTCTAAACACATCCGGCTGATGGAAAGAAGGAATGTAACACCCCTCTTTTAACCCTCCCAGAACTTTGTCATGGTTTGAAGCTGCTGCAATTTCTTTACATCATCTCCAATCAACTGCTCGTACATATCGTGTATAGAAGTGTTGATTTGTTTCACCAGAGTTAGTTCGTACAAGTAAGCTTCTGCCACAGCCCTGACTCTGGCATCATCTTCACAAATGTTACGCGCAGTTAGAAGATGTTGAATGGAAGCAACGAATCGTTGATTATAAAGTCTCCGCATCAGAGTGTAGTAATGGTCATGAAAAAAGTCGTCCTCGAGGACATCCTTGCACTGATGTTGGCGTAAACTAGGGTGATCGACACTACACCCGTAGCATGATTCAATCATAAATTTTTTGATGGTCTCGTTCAAGAGGTGTATCACTGCAGTTTTCACAACTTTGATGAAACCTGAGGGGACCCATCCATCAAACTCGTCCTCACCCTCTCCTCCGGCATCCTGAGTGTGTGCAGGGGACCCCTGGCCTGGTGGAAGCTGAGAGTCCTCCATTTCGTTAGATTTAGCTTCCTCCGTTGTTACGGCCACGGTGGATCCTATCGGGTAGAGCGTTAAGCAGCGGTCATCAGGCGCCGAATTTGAGAACTCGATCTCGAGAGAAGAGGAGGAGTTGGAGGAGAAGAAAGACTCAGACGAAGTCGCTGGTGAAGGAGGGTGATACGGCTCCAGGTAGTATCTGTCGCTGTCTGGTGATCCAAACTGCGGTGATGTGGATGTTGCCGAAGGACTCCCTGTATGCATCAATAGCGACGGAGAAGCATTCTCCAGATCGCGGTCAGCGATCTCCTCGCACAATGTCTTCTGGACGCTAGTTCTCATCCTGTTCCTCGTGTTGATCGGTGTATGACCTGTGCTGGAGTGTGTCCTTATAAACCTGAAGGGGGTGTGGTTATTGAGGTTGAGGAGGAGGGTTCTCAGCGGAGGGAGGTCTACACAGCCAGGGTTTTCTTGACTGCTAGAATCTCACCCCAGTTCTGGCAACTGCGGAACAGCGTGGAAACTCGATCCGCTATATCATTCATCTTCTCCACCCAGGCTGCATGAGGTATTGCTAACAGCGTCCTAAACACACCACAGTCAGAGTTATAGCACTCAAGAACAAAAAGATCCCCGTCTTCATTCTCATTAGATTTCCGGTGGCTTGCACGGAAGAACCAACGGCCTGTAACGCCTGTTTTCGATTGCCACACAGCAGTGAAAACCATCCTTGTTTTGGCCAGCTCAGCATCATCCAGAGGATTCCTCAGTCTCGGACTCTCCAGTCTCGGCCGTTTGGCTGCAGACGTTGCCGGGATTTCTTCGGGTTCTTCTTTCACTGTTAACACCTCCTCAGCCGAGCCCATGCCTCCTTCTCTATGACGCGGTATCGCTAGTTTCAACACTCCCCAGTCGTTGGAAGTTAGCATACCCACAGTGGTCAGAGGTCCCGGCTTCTCACCACCCTCGTCAAGCTGATACAGACAGAGGTCACCTGTTTCATACATGAACACATAGCCCCATCTTCCCCGCAGTCCATAAGGCTCCAGTGACCATTCTTCCCGTAGAGACACGGGCGGCGGTTGCTGCGTTCTGCACAGAAACACCATCCTTTTCTTGGGAGCATTAGGTACCAAGGGCTGATCTTCAATTATCGTTACACAAATGAGAGACCGCAGAGCACACGTCCTCTCCGGGGCCTGCGTAGATTTATCCTCTACACTCACTCTGCTTCTTGTCCTCGGCATCTTGAATCAGCTATCTTTCACCCCAAAGTCGTTCTCTACACACTGACTGTCTCAGGGTTTTTATCCTTTTCTCGAAACCCCTCCCCTGTCCACCCATTGGCCCTCAAACCTGGGGGTCGAACAATACCCCACCCCACACATCTAATTATTTTCCCATCTTTACCTTACAGGGACCGGTCTTTGAAGCTGTTAAAATGCTGACCGCTTCTACAACTTAACCTTTTCGATTAACCCTAACCCTTTCTCTTATTTAAACATTCAACTAATATATTTCTCACAACCTCCTGACTTTAGCTGTAATCATTCTTAACCCTAGCCATAAACTCCCCCTTCCTTAGATGTCAAAGATCTCTTCAACAGATGGCTAATCTATGTCAAACAGAGGTCACACGTAAAAATAGCTTGATCGATCGATAAGAGGTCAAAAGTCATATCCCCAGATGTCAGCAAACGGATGTCAAACAAAGGTCACCTGTCATATTAATTTGATTGATCGATAAGAGGTCAGAGGTCACCTGTCAAAATGAGTTTGAGTAAAGGTGTCCTTTTATTTCTCTTCTCTTCTCTCTACCACCTGCATGTCTTTTGTTGCAACGTCTGATCACCCTGTGACACATGAGGAAGTTGGTCATCTTCAGCTGCTGCTGCTGCATTGTTGGCAGACACGAAGTGATCTGAGATTCTCAGTTTCAACTGCAGATAATAATCACATCAGGGATGAAGATGTGCAAACTACATATCAGCCTTTCTCGGCAATTATCTTGTTACATCGAGGAACTGTATGATTCCAGTACCTATATAATGCACAGTTGTCACAGACATTGTTGCTTACGGCCACACCACCCTGAATATGCCCGACCTCGTCTGATCTCGGAAGCCAAGCAGGGTTGGGCCTGGTTAGTACTTGGATGGGAGACCGCTTGGGAATACCAGGTGCTGTAAGCTTTTTCTCTTCTCTCTACCACCTGCATGTCTTTTGTTGAGACGTCTGATCACCCTGTGACACATGAGGAAGTTGGTCATCTTCAGCTGCTGCTGCTTTGTTGGCAGACACGAAGTGATCTGAGATTCTCAGTTTCAACTACAGATAATAATCACATCAGGGATGAAGATGTGCAAACTACATATCAGCCTTTCTCGGCAATTATCTGGTTACATCGAGGAAAAGTATGATTCCAGTACCTATATAATGCACATTTGTCACAGACATTGTTGCTTACGGCCACACCACCCTGAAAATATCTGATCTAGGAAGCCAAGCAGGGTTGGGCCTGGTTAGTACTTGGATGGGAGACCGCTTGGGAATACCAGGTGCTGTAAGCTTTTTCTCTTCTCTCTACCACCTGCATGTCTTTTGTTGAGACGTCTGATCACCCTGTGACACATGAGGAAGTTGGTCATCTTCAGCTGCTGCTGCTTTGTTGGCAGACACGAAGTGATCTGAGATTCTCAGTTTCAACTACAGATAATAATCACATCAGGGATGAAGATGTGCCCACTACAAGTTAGCCTTTCTCGGCAATTATCTGGTTACATAGAGGAACTGTATGATTCCAGTACCTATATAATGCACATTTGTGACAGACATTGTTGCTTACGGCCACACCACCCTGAATATGCCCGACCTCGTCTGATCTCGGAAGCCAAGCAGGGTTGGGCCTGGTTAGTACTTGGATGGGAGACTGCTTGGGAATACCAGGTGCTGTAAGCTTTTTCTCTTCTCTCTACCACCTGCATGTCTTTTGTTGAGACGTCTGATCACCCTGTGACACATGAGGAAGTTGGTCATCTTCAGCTGCTGCTGTTTTGTTGGCAGACACGAAGTGATCTGAGATTCTCAGTTTCAACTGCGATAATAATCACGTCAGGGAAGAAGATGTGCCCACTACAAGTTAGCCTTTCTCTGCAATTATCTGGTTACATAGAGGAACTGTATGATTCCAGTACCTATATAATGCACATTGTTCACAGATATTGTTGCTTACGGCCATACCACCCTGAATATACCCGACCTCGTCTGATCCAGGAAGCCAAGCAGGGTTGGGCCTGGTTAGTATTTGAATGGGAGACCACTTGGGAATACCAGGTGCTGTAAGCTTTTTCTCTTCTCTCTACCACCTGCATGTCTTTTGTTGCAACGTCTGATCACCCTGTGACACATGAGGAAGTTGGTCATCTTCAGCTGCTGCTTTGTTGGCAGACACGAAGTGATCTGAGATTCTAAGTTTCAACTGCAGATAATAATCACATCAGGGATGAAGATGTGCCCACTACAAGTTAGCCTTTCTCGGCAATTATCTGGTTACATCGAGGAACAGTATGATTCCAGTACCTATATAATGCACATTTGTGACAGACATTGTTGCTTACGGCCACACCACCCTGAATATGCCCGACCTCGTCTGATCTCGGAAGCCAAGCAGGGTTGGGCCTGGTTAGTACTTGGACGGGAGACCGCTTGGGAATACCAGGTGCTGTAAACTTTTTCTCTTCTCTCTACCACCTGCATGTCTTTTGTTGAGACGTCTGATCACCCTGTGACACATGAGGAAGTTGGTCATCTTCAGCTGCTGCTGCTTTGTTGGCAGACACGAAGTGATCTGAGATTCTCAGTTTCAACTGCAGATAATAATCACGTCAGGGAAGAAGATGTGCCCACTACAAGTTAGCCTTTCTCGGCAATTATCTGGTTACATAGAGGAACTGTATGATTCCAGTACCTATATAATGCACATTTGTCACAGACATTGTTGCTTACGGCCACACCACCCTGAATATGCCCGACCTCGTCTGATCTCGGAAGCCAAGCAGGATTGGGCCTGGTTAGTACTTGGACGGGAGACCGCTTGGGAATACCAGGTGCTGTAAGCTTTTTCTCTTCTCTCTACCACCTGCATGTCTTTTGTTGAGACGTCTGATCACCCTGTGACACATGAGGAAGTTGGTAATCTTCAGCTGCTGCTGCTTTGTTGGCAGACACGAAGTGATCTGAGATTCTCAGTTTCAACTACAGATAATAATCACATCAGGGATGAAGATGTGCCCACTACAAGTTAGCCTTTCTCGGCAATTATCTGGTTACATCGAGGAACAGTATGATTCCAGTACCTATATAATGCACATTTGTGACAGACATTGTTGCTTACGGCCACACCACCCTGAATATGCCCGACCTCGTCTGATCTCGGAAGCCAAGCAGGGTTGGGCCTGGTTAGTACTTGGACGGGAGACCGCTTGGGAATACCAGGTGCTGTAAACTTTTTCTCTTCTCTCTACCACCTGCATGTCTTTTGTTGAGACGTCTGATCACCCTGTGACACATGAGGAAGTTGGTCATCTTCAGCTGCTGCTGCTTTGTTGGCAGACACGAAGTGATCTGAGATTCTCAGTTTCAACTGCAGATAATAATCACGTCAGGGAAGAAGATGTGCCCACTACAAGTTAGCCTTTCTCGGCAATTATCTGGTTACATAGAGGAACTGTATGATTCCAGTACCTATATAATGCACATTTGTCACAGACATTGTTGCTTACGGCCACACCACCCTGAATATGCCCGACCTCGTCTGATCTCGGAAGCCAAGCAGGATTGGGCCTGGTTAGTACTTGGACGGGAGACCGCTTGGGAATACCAGGTGCTGTAAGCTTTTTCTCTTCTCTCTACCACCTGCATGTCTTTTGTTGCAACGTCTGATCACCCTGTGACACATGAGGAAGTTGGTCATCTTCAGCTGCTGCTGCTGCTGCTTTGTTGGCAGACAAGAAGTGATCTGAGAGTCTCAGTTTCAACTACAGATAATAATCACATCAGGGATGAAGATGTGCCCACTACAAGTTAGCCTTTCTCGGCAATTATCTGGTTACATCGAGGAACTGTATGATTCCAGTACCTATGTAATGCACATTTGTGACAGACATTGTTGCTTACGGCCACACCACCCTGAATATGCCCGACCTCGTCTGATCTCGGAAGCCAAGCAGGATTGGGCCTGGTTAGTACTTGGACGGGAGACCGCTTGGGAATACCAGGTGCTGTAAGCTTTTTCTCTTCTCTCTACCACCTGCATGTCTTTTGTTGCAACGTCTGATCACCCTGTGACAAATGAGGAAGTTGGTCATCTTCAGCTGCTGCTGCTGCATTGTTGGCAGACAAGAAGTGATCTGAGAGTCTCAATTTCAACTGCAGGTAATAATCACATCAGGGAAGAAGATGTGCCCACTACAAGTTAGCCTTTCTCTGCAATTATCTGGTTACATAGAGGAACAGTATGATTCCAGTACCTATATAATGCACATTTGTGACAGACATTGTTGCTTACGGCCACACCACCCTGAATATGCCCGACCTCGTCTGATCTCGGAAGCCAAGCAGGGTTGGGCCTGGTTAGTACTTGGATGGGAGACTGCTTGGGAATACCAGGTGCTGTAAGCTTTTTCTCTTCTCTCTACCACCTGCATGTCTTTTGTTGAGACGTCTGATCACCCTGTGACACATGAGGAAGTTGGTCATCTTCAGCTGCTGCTGTTTTGTTGGCAGACACGAAGTGATCTGAGATTCTCAGTTTCAACTGCGATAATAATCACGTCAGGGAAGAAGATGTGCCCACTACAAGTTAGCCTTTCTCTGCAATTATCTGGTTACATAGAGGAACTGTATGATTCCAGTACCTATATAATGCACATTGTTCACAGATATTGTTGCTTACGGCCATACCACCCTGAATATACCCGACCTCGTCTGATCCAGGAAGCCAAGCAGGGTTGGGCCTGGTTAGTATTTGAATGGGAGACCGCTTGGGAATACCAGGTGCTGTAAGCTTTTTCTCTTCTCTCTACCACCTGCATGTCTTTTGTTGCAACGTCTGATCACCCTGTGACACATGAGGAAGTTGGTCATCTTCAGCTGCTGCTTTGTTGGCAGACACGAAGTGATCTGAGATTCTAAGTTTCAACTGCAGATAATAATCACATCAGGGATGAAGATGTGCCCACTACAAGTTAGCCTTTCTCGGCAATTATCTTGTTACATCGAGGAACTGTATGATTCCAGTACCTATATAATGCACAGTTGTCACAGACATTGTTGCTTACGGCCACACCACCCTGAACATGCCCGACCTCGTCTGATCTCGGAAGCCAAGCAGGCTTGGGCCTGATTAGTACTTGGATGGGAGACCGCTTGGGAATACCAGGTGCTGTAAGCTTTTTCTCTTCTCTCTACCACCTGCATGTCTTTTGTTGAGACGTCTGATCACCCTGTGACACATGAGGAAGTTGGTAATCTTCAGCTGCTGCTGCTTTGTTGGCAGACACGAAGTGATCTGAGATTCTCAGTTTCAACTACAGATAATAATCACATCAGGGATGAAGATGTGCCCACTACAAGTTAGCCTTTCTCGGCAATTATCTGGTTACATCGAGGAACAGTATGATTCCAGTACCTATATAATGCACATTTGTGACAGACATTGTTGCTTACGGCCACACCACCCTGAATATGCCCGACCTCGTCTGATCTCGGAAGCCAAGCAGGGTTGGGCCTGGTTAGTACTTGGACGGGAGACCGCTTGGGAATACCAGGTGCTGTAAACTTTTTCTCTTCTCTCTACCACCTGCATGTCTTTTGTTGAGACGTCTGATCACCCTGTGACACATGAGGAAGTTGGTCATCTTCAGCTGCTGCCGCTTTGTTGGCAGACACGAAGTGATCTGAGATTCTCAGTTTCAACTGCAGGTAATAATCACATCAGGGATGAAGATGTGCCCACTACATATCAGCCTTTCTCGGCAATTATCTGGTTACATAGAGTAACCGTATGATTCCAGTACCTATATAATGCACATTGTTCACAGATATTGTTGCTTACGGCCACACCACCCTGTATATACCCGACCTCGTCTGATCCAGGAAGCCAAGCAGGGTTGGGCCTGGTTAGTACTTGAATGGGAGACTACTTGGGAATACCAGGTTCTGTAAGCTTTTTCTCTTCTCTCTACCACCTGCATGTCTTTTGTTGCAACGTCTGATCACCCTGTGACACATGAGGAAGTTGGTCATCTTCAGCTGCTGCTGCATTGTTGGCAGACAAGAAGTGATCTGAGAGTCTCAGTTTCAACTACAGATAATAATCACATCAGGGATGAACATGTGCCCACTACAAGTTAGCCTTTCTCGGCAATTATCTGGTTACATCGAGGAACTGTATGATTCCAGTACCTATATAATGCACATTTGTGACTGACATTGTTGCTTACGGCCACACCACCCTGAATATGCCCGACCTCGTCTGATCTCGGAAGCCAAGCAGGATTGGGCCTGGTTAGTACTTGGACGGGAGACCGCTTGGGAATACCAGGTGCTGTAAGCTTTTTCTCTTCTCTCTACCACCTGCATGTCTTTTGTTGAGACGTCTGATCACCCTGTGACACATGAGGAAGTTGGTCATCTTCAGCTGCTGCTGCTTTGTTGGCAGACACGAAGTGATCTGAGATTCTCAGTTTCAACTGCAGATAATAATCACGTCAGGGAAGAAGATGTGCCCACTACAAGTTAGCCTTTCTCGGCAATTATCTGGTTACATAGAGGAACTGTATGATTCCAGTACCTATATAATGCACATTTGTCACAGACATTGTTGCTTACGGCCACACCACCCTGAATATGCCCGACCTCGTCTGATCTCGGAAGCCAAGCAGGATTGGGCCTGGTTAGTACTTGGACGGGAGACCGCTTGGGAATACCAGGTGCTGTAAGCTTTTTCTCTTCTCTCTACCACCTGCATGTCTTTTGTTGCAACGTCTGATCACCCTGTGACACATGAGGAAGTTGGTCATCTTCAGCTGCTGCTGCTGCTGCTTTGTTGGCAGACAAGAAGTGATCTGAGAGTCTCAGTTTCAACTACAGATAATAATCACATCAGGGATGAAGATGTGCCCACTACAAGTTAGCCTTTCTCGGCAATTATCTGGTTACATCGAGGAACTGTATGATTCCAGTACCTATATAATGCACATTTGTGACTGACATTGTTGCTTACGGCCACACCACCCTGAATATGCCCGACCTCGTCTGATCTCGGAAGCCAAGCAGGATTGGGCCTGGTTAGTACTTGGACGGGAGACCGCTTGGGAATACCAGGTGCTGTAAGCTTTTTCTCTTCTCTCTACCACCTGCATGTCTTTTGTTGCAACGTCTGATCACCCTGTGACAAATGAGGAAGTTGGTCATCTTCAGCTGCTGCTGCTGCATTGTTGGCAGACAAGAAGTGATCTGAGAGTCTCAATTTCAACTGCAGGTAATAATCACATCAGGGAAGAAGATGTGCCCACTACAAGTTAGCCTTTCTCTGCAATTATCTGGTTACATAGAGGAACCGTATGATTCCAGTACCTATATAATGCACATTGTTCACAGATATTGTTGCTTACGGCCATACCACCCTGAATATACCCGACCTCGTCTGATCCAGGAAGCCAAGCAGGGTTGGGCCTGGTTAGTATTTGAATGGGAGACCGCTTGGGAATACCAGGTGCTGTAAGCTTTTTCTCTTCTCTCTACCACCTGCATGTCTTTTGTTGCAACGTCTGATCACCCTGTGACACATGAGGAAGTTGGTCATCTTCAGCTGCTGCTGCTTTGTTGGCAGACACGAAGTGATCTGAGATTCTAAGTTTCAACTGCAGATAATAATCACATCAGGGATGAAGATGTGCCCACTACAAGTTAGCCTTTCTCGGCAATTATCTGGTTACATCGAGGAACCGTATGATTCCAGTACCTATATAATGCACATTTGTCACAGACATTGTTGCTTACGGCCACACCACCCTGAACATGCCCGACCTCGTCTGATCTCGGAAGCCAAGCAGGGTTGGGCCTGGTTAGTACTTGGATGGGAGACCGCTTGGGAATACCAGGTGCTGTAAGCTTTTTCTCTTCTCTCTACCACCTGCATGTCTTTTGTTGAGACGTCTGATCACCCTGTGACACATGAGGAAGTTGGTCATCTTCAGCTGCTGCTGCTTTGTTGGCAGACACGAAGTGATCTGAGATTCTCAGTTTCAACTACAGATAATAATCACATCAGGGATGAAGATGTGCCCACTACAAGTTAGCCTTTCTCGGCAATTATCTGGTTACATCGAGGAACAGTATGATTCCAGTACCTATATAATGCACATTTGTGACAGACATTGTTGCTTACGGCCACACCACCCTGAATATGCCCGACCTCGTCTGATCTCGGAAGCCAAGCAGGGTTGGGCCTGGTTAGTACTTGGACGGGAGACCGCTTGGGAATACCAGGTGCTGTAAACTTTTTCTCTTCTCTCTACCACCTGCATGTCTTTTGTTGAGACGTCTGATCACCCTGTGACACATGAGGAAGTTGGTCATCTTCAGCTGCTGCCGCTTTGTTGGCAGACACGAAGTGATCTGAGATTCTCAGTTTCAACTGCAGGTAATAATCACATCAGGGATGAAGATGTGCCCACTACATATCAGCCTTTCTCGGCAATTATCTGGTTACATAGAGTAACCGTATGATTCCAGTACCTATATAATGCACATTGTTCACAGATATTGTTGCTTACGGCCACACCACCCTGAATATACCCGACCTCGTCTGATCCAGGAAGCCAAGCAGGGTTGGGCCTGGTTAGTACTTGAATGGGAGACTACTTGGGAATACCAGGTGCTGTAAGCTATTTCTCTTCTCTCTACCACCTGCATGTCTTTTGTTGCAACGTCTGATCACCTTGTGACACATGAGGAAGTTGGTCATCTTCAGCTGCTGCTGCTTTGTTGGCAGACACGAAGTGATCTGAGAGTCTCAGTTTCAACTGCAGGTAATATTCACATCAGGGAAGAAGATGTGCCCACTACAAGTTAGCCTTTCTCTGCAATTATCTGGTTACATAGAGGAACCGTATGATTCCAGTACCTATATAATGCACATTGTTCACAGATACTGTTGCTTACGGCCACACCACCCTGAATATACCTGACCTCGTCTGATCCAGGAAGCCAAGCAGGGTTGGGCCTGGTTAGTACTTGAATGGGAGACAGCTTGGGAATACCAGGTGCTGTAAGCTTTTTCTCTTCTCTCTACCACCTGCATGTCTTTTGTTGCAACGTCTGATCACCCTGTGACACATGAGGAAGTTGGTCATCTTCAGCTGCTGCTGCTTTGTTGGCAGACACGAAGTGATCTGAGAGTCTCAGTTTCAACTACAGATAATAATCACATCAGGGATGAAGATATGCCCACTACATATCAGCCTTTCTCGGCAATTATCTGGTTACATCGAGGAACAGTATGATTCCAGTACCTATATAATGCATATTTGTGACAGACATTGTTGCTTATGGCCACACCACCCTGAATATGCCCGACCTCGTCTGATCTCGGAAGCTAAGCAGGGTTGGGCCTGGTTAGTACTTGGATGGGAGACTGCTTGGGAATACCAGGTGCTGTAAGCTTTTTCTCTTCTCTCTACCACCTGCATGTCTTTTGTTGCAACGTCTGATCACCCTGTGACACATGAGGAAGTTGGTCATCTTCAGCTGCTGCTGCTTTGTTGGCAGACACGAAGTGATCTGAGATTCTCAGTTTCAACTGCAGATAATAATCACATCAGGGAAGAAGATTTGCCCACTACATATCAGCCTTTCTCTGCAATTATCTGGTTACAGAGAGTAACCGTATGATTCCAGTACCTATATAATGCACATTGTTCACAGATATTGTTGCTTACGGCCACACCACCCTGAATATACCCAACATCGTCTGATCCAGGAAGCCAATCAGGGTTGGGCCTGGTTAGTACTTGGATGGGAGACCGCTTGGGAATACCAGGTGCTGTAAGCTTTTTCTCTTCTCTCTACCACCTGCATGTCTTTTGTTGAGACGTCTGATCACCCTGTGACACATGAGGAAGTTGGTCATCTTCAGCTGCTGCTGCTTTGTTGGCAGACACGAAGTGATCTGAGATTCTCAGTTTCAACTGCAGGTAATAATCACATCAGGGATTAAGATGTGCCCACTACATATCAGCCTTTCTCGGCAATTATCTGGTTACATAGAGTAACCGTATGATTCCAGTACCTATATAATGCACATTGTTCACAGGTATTGTTGCTTACGGCCACACCACCCTGAATATGCCCGACCTCGTCTGATCTTGGAAGCCAAGCAGGGTTGGGCCTGGTTAGTACTTGGATGGAAGACTGCTTGGGAATACCAGGTGCTGTAAGCTTTATCTCTTCTCTATACCACCTGCATGTCTTTTGTTGCAACATCTGATAACCCTTTGACACATGAGGAAGTTGGTCATCTTCAGCTGCTGCTGCTCCATTGTTGGCAGACAAGAAGTGATCTGAGAGTCTCAGTTTCAACTACAGATAATAATCACGTCAGGGAAGAAGATGTGCCCACTACAAGTTAGCCTTTCTCTGCAATTATCTGGTTACATAGAGGAACTGTATGATTCCAGTACCTATATAATGCACATTTGTCACTAACATTGTTGCTTACGGCCACAACACCCTGAACATGCCCGACCTCGTCTGATCTCGGAAGCCAAGCAGGGTTGGGCCTGGTTAGTATTTGGATGGGAGACCGCTTGGGAATACCAGGTGCTGTAAGCTTTTTCTCTTTTCTCTACCACCTGCATGTCTTTTGTTGAGACGTCTGATCACCCTGTGACACATGAGGAAGTTGGTCATCTTCAGCTGCTGCTGCTTTGTTGGCAGACACGAAGTGATCTGAGATTCTCAGTTTCAACTGCAGATAATAATCACATCAGGGATGAAGATGTGCCCACTACATATCAGCCTTTCTCTGCAATTATCTGGTTACATCGAGGAACAGTATGATTCCAGTACCTATATAATGCACATTTGTCACAGACATTGTTGCTTACGGCCACACCACCCTGAAAATACCCGACCTCGTCTGTTCTCGGAAGCCAAGCAGGGTTGGACCTGGTTAGTACTTGGATGGGAGACTGCTTGGGAATTCCAGGTGCTGTAAGCTTTTTCTCTTCTCTCTACCACCTGCATGTCTTTTGTTGCAACGTCTGATCACCCTGTGACACATGAGGAAGTTGGTCATCTTCAGCTGCTGCTGCTGCTTTGTTGGCAGACACGAAGTGATCTGAGATTCTCAGTTTCAACTGCAGGTAATAATCACATCAGGGAAGAAGATGTGCCCACTACATATCAGCCTTTCTCGGCAATTATCTGGTTACATAGAGTAACCGTATGATTCCAGTACCTATATAATGCACATTGTTCACAGATATTGTTGCTTACGGCCACACCACCCTGAATATGCCCGACCTCGTCTGATCTCGGAAGCCAAGCAGGGTTGGGCCTGGTTAGTACTTGGATGGGAGACTGCTTGGGAATACCAGGTGCTGTAAGCTTTATCTCTTCTCTCTACCACCTGCATGTCTTTAGTTGCAACGTCTGATCACCCTGTGACACATGAGGAAGTTGGTCATCTTCAGCTGCTGCTGCTGCATTGTTGGCAGACAAGAAGTGATCTGAGAGTCTCAGTTTCAACTACAGATAATAATCACATCAGGGATGAAGATGTGCCCACTACAAGTTAGCCTTTCTCGAAAATTATCTGGTTACATCGAGGAACTGTATGATTCCAGTACCTATATAATGCACATTTGTGAACGACATTGTTGCTTACGGCCACACCACCCTGAATATGCCCGACCTCGTCTGATCTAGGAAGCCAAGCAGGGTTGGGCCTGGTTAGTACTTGGACGGGAGACCGCTTGGGAATACCAGGTGCTGTAAGCTTTTTCTCTTCTCTCTACCACCTGCATGTCTTTTGTTGAGACGTCTGATCACCCTGTGACACATGAGGAAGTTGGTCATCTTCAGCTGCTGCTGCTTTGTTGGCAGACACGAAGTGATCTGAGATTCTCAGTTTCAACTGCAGATAATAATCACGTCAGGGAAGAAGATGTGCCCACTACAAGTTAGCCTTTCTCTGCAATTATCTGGTTACATCGAGGAACTGTATGATTCCAGTACCTATATAATGCACATTTGTGAACGACATTGTTGCTTACGGCCACACCACCCTGAATATGCCCGACCTCGTCTGATCTAGGAAGCCAAGCAGGGTTGGGCCTGGTTAGTACTTGGACGGGAGACCGCTTGGGAATACCAGGTGCTGTAAGCTTTTTCTCTTCTCTCTACCACCTGCATGTCTTTTGTTGAGACGTCTGATCACCCTGTGACACATGAGGAAGTTGGTCATCTTCAGCTGCTGCTGCTTTGTTGGCAGACATGAAGTGATCTGAGATTCTCAGTTTCAACTGCAGATAATAATCACATCAGGGATGAAGATGTGCCCACTACATATCAGCCTTTCTCGGCAATTATCTGGTTACATCGAGGAACAGTATGATTCCAGTACCTATATAATGCACATTTGTCACAGACATTGTTGCTTACGGCCACACCACCCTGAAAATACCCGACCTCGTCTGTTCTCGGAAGCCAAGCAGGGTTGGGCCTGGTTAGTACTTGGATGGGAGACTGCTTGGGAATACCAGGTGCTGTAAGCTTTTTCTCTTCTCTCTACCACCTGCATGTCTTTTGTTGAGACGTCTGATCACCCTGTGACACATGAGGAAGTTGGTCATCTTCAGCTGCTGCTGCTTTGTTGGCAGACACGAAGTGATCTGAGAGTCTCAGTTTCAACTGCAGGTAATAATCACATCAGGGATGAAGATGTGCCCACTACATATCAGCCTTTCTCAGCAATTATCTGGTTACATAGAGTAACCGTATGATTCCAGTACCTATATAATGCACATTGTTCACAGATATTGTTGCTTACGGCCACACCACCCTGAATATGCCCGACCTTGTCTGATCTCGGAAGCCAAGCAGGGTTGGGCCTGGTTAGTACTTGGATGGGAGACTGCTTGGGAATACCAGGTGCTGTAATCTTTATCTCTTCTCTCTACCACCTGCATGTCTTTTGTTGCAACGTCTGATCACCCTGTGACACATGAGGAAGTTGGTCATCTTCAGCTGCTGCTGCTGCATTGTTGGCAGACAAGAAGTGATCTGAGATTCTCAGTTTCAACTACAGATAATAATCACGTCAGGGAAGAAGATGTGCCCACTACAAGTTAGCCTTTCTCTGCAATTATCTGGTTACATAGAGGAACTGTATGATTCCAGTACCTATATAATGCACATTTGTCACTAACATTGTTCCTTACGGCCACAGCACCCTGAACATGCCCAACCTCGTCTGATCTCGGAAGCCAAGCAGGGTTGGGCCTGGTTAGTACTTGGATGGGAGACCGCTTGGGAATACCAGGTGCTGTAAGCTTTTTCTCTTCTCTCTACCACCTGCATGTCTTTTGTTGAGACGTCTGATCACCCTGTGACACATGAGGAAGTTGGTCATCTTCAGCTGCTGCTGCTTTGTTGGCAGACACGAAGTGATCTGAGATTCTCAGTTTCAACTGCAGATAATAATCACATCAGGGATGAAGATGTGCCCACTACATATCAGCCTTTCTCTGCAATTACCTGGTTACATCGAGGAACAGTATGATTCCAGTACCTATATAATGCACATTTGTCACAGACATTGCTGCTTACGGCCACACCACCCTGAGTATGCCCGACCTCGTCTGATCTAGGAAGCCAAGCAGGGTTGGGCCTGGTTAGTACTTGGATGGGAGACCGCTTTGGAATACCAGGTGCTGTAAGCTTTTTCTCTTCTCTCTACCACCTGCATGTCTTTTGTTGCAACTGTGGAGTAAGTTTACCAGGCCCCAAAAGTTATAGAATAAAAAGGCATGCTGTTGAAAAATTAAGGCATGCTGTCAACAGTTAAGGCAGGCTGACGAAGGCGTGCTGTCGAAAATTAAGGCATGCTGTCGACAATTAAGGCATGCTGACGAAGGATAATATATGGAAAAGTACCAATGTTTAGCTCTGTGTAAGGACGAGTCAGGCGTTAGGGTCATGGAAAGTACCTAAGGTCAGTGTCGAGTCACGCATCAATGCAAACATTATAAAACAGGAAAAATGGATGTAGAGGGGAAGTCAGGAGTAGGGGGAAGGACTATTGCATGAATAATGGTTTTAAAAAAAAGACTAACTGATTAAAACCTAACGGTGGAAGATTGGGGAAAACACGCCATACGAAAGGAGGGGCCCGGGGAGGAGCGTCCACAGGCCCAACTTGTATAAAAGACAGGACTTTCAGAAGAGTTTTCAGACTTAGCCCGGGCTACTTCTCATGTATGGTCGAATTGTAACTCTGCAATAAAACCATCATTGGACCGCGAACCAGCTGAATCTGTCTCATCTTTGACATTCCGTGACTTCTCATCTTTAACTACTGAGTATAGCACATTAGGTAATTTGGACTCCACAAAAGTCACAACAATTGGCGAGCCAGCTTTCCAGGAGTAAGTGACGACACCGGAAGGCCACAGGCGCTGGTTGGAGGCCAGGAACCCCAAAAGGGCCCACATATCCACCAAGAACAGGTGAGATACCAATTCCTTTTATTTTTTCCAAATTTATAGGGATCCAGCCTCCACCTAAGCTCCAGTGGTCAGAAGGTATTACTTCACTATCCTAAAACAACCTAGTAACATTGAATGTGCATACGAGCAGAAGTAACAGCTGGTGATCGGTCCACGTATGAATGATTGTGTGAAAATATGACAAGTGTGGGATGGATAAGCTCCAACAATGCATATTTAACCTATTAATTTGTCTATGGGCTGTTATGTCACTTGTATTGTATTGGAGTTGTAAGTTATGTGCTGGTGAGGTATATGAAGGGTGAAGAAGGTTAAATCAGACAGCCTCACTGACTGTCTGATCAAGAAGGTCGCAGTAAGTCAGTAAAGAAAGCAACAAGAAGACGAGTGGAAATTGTAGGATAATCGTGTTTTTGTCTATGTTTTTGATGAAATAATTATATTGGTGACTAAGATGCTAAGGTAAAGCATAAGGATAAAAGTACCGCCTGTGGAGACGTCAACCACCGTGCCTTCTCGAGGGGTGGTCCAAGGCAGGGAAAAAACTGTAGAAAACAGTAAAGTACAGCGAGTACAAAAAAGTAACTTGCATTTAACAAAATGATTGATGTTTTCCAAAAAAGTGTTGTAAAATGTACCTATGTTATTGTTAATGTGTAATTAATTAGCAAAGTTAAAGTATAATTGGAATAGTTGCTAAAAGTGCAAACTATGCATAGATGAAAGGTGTCAATGTTGTAAGAATAGTGCATAAGCATAAATAAATAAGATATGGTCGCTAGAAACGTCGCGGTGTAACGGATTGACACACGATAGGTGATATTATCTCTAAAAAGTTCCAATTAAGCATAAAGCAGTGAAAATAATTATTAGTAGAATAACGAAGTTGTAACAAAAATTGGGAAATACCAAAGTGCAGATATCAGCTCTGCATTGAGTAGAGCAGGGGCAGTGGGAAAGAAAGCAGGTGTAAGAAAATAGGTGATAGAAGGAAAAGTTAATAAGTAACCACACTACCCCGGAGATTGCTGTGAACTGCCATAAAACATGGGAGCCAACAAAAGTAAGCAGAAAAATGAGATAACGCCTGCAAAACTAGTCATTGTCACCCATCCAACAAACGGGCGCAAAATTATCCGATGTATGAAAAGTTGGCACAGGATAACATCTGGTAAAAATCGATGGCCTCTCGAAGGCAGCTTTGATCCAAAATGTTGTGATGAGGTGGAGGAAGAGTTGAGAAATAAAGACAAAAAGTACGATGTAACACACATGAAGAAAAAACAGAAGAATGCTGAGCAGAGAGACATCCTGCAGTATTTCAGAGTAGAAGCCAGCAGAAACCCCATGATAAATAAAAACACAGGCCCCAGACCACCACCTTACAACCCTGGTAGAGCGGGACAATTTGTGCAGCTAGAGCAGAACAGAGCAGGAGGAATAATTACAGGAACAATAAAGATTATAGTAAATGAGGAAGAGGAAGAAGAAGAAGTTAGGCCACCCAGACACAGGAAGGCAGGTGCCTCATCATCATCTCGTCACCACTCAGAAAGTAGACTACGCAGGGAGAGGGAGACAAGTGAATCATCATCTCATCAGTATGCAGATGAGGGAACACATAAGAAATCAACACACAAGACGCAGAGGGAGGTAGATGTAGAGGCAGAACCTAGGAAAACAGGATCGGGGAAGGATAGTGGCAACTGGAAAAAGAAAACAATATTGGAAGAAGAAAAAGACCAAGCAATGATTGACCGACTAATGACAGAGAGTCAACAGGGTGCGACCGGGCCAATACCGGAAAGGTCAGAAGAACAGGAAAAGGAAGAGGGATCAGAACTTTCGATTGGCAAAGGTGAGGCCAGAGACTCACGGGATGAAGGCGAAGGGTCAGACATACCAGCAGACGATGAAGATGAAGACGAGGAATACGAACAGGAACGTGAGAACCTGAAAAGTCAGCAGGCGTGCGGCAAAGAATGTTCACCACCCCCACGCTCTAAGACCACAGAGACAACTTATGATCTTGACTTACTGATGGAGACAGGAAACAAAAGTGAGAGGATGGAGTTGCGCAAGCGAAGACAGCAGCAGACCTCACAGCGACAACCCCCCTCTGGAATGCACCCACTGCTGGCCAAAGGACCCAATAAAAGCTTCAGGTATGTGCCATGGTCATTTATGGATATGATGACACTTGCAAGTAAACTAACTCCTTTAACAGACGGAGCTGACAAATGGATCGAGAAGCTTGAAGAACTCACTGGAGGACTTAAGCTGGCGGGTGGCGACATCAAGGCACTGCTGATAAAGACAGCAGGACAGGCAGCCGCCACAGAAGTATTCAGGATGGCTGGATGTATCAGGTTGTCTACCACACACAAATATGATGCGATAACTTTCGACCTGATACAACCGCAAGTGTGGCGGGCCCTACGAGAGAAGTACCCTTCACGCATGGATCCAGCTAAATTGGAGAAAGAATGTTTGAAGGATAGTGACAGACCTTCACAGTTCCTGCATAACTATCAGAGAATGTGGAAGGCGGAGACAGGAAGTGAGTGGGACAGTAATGAGTCAACAAAAGCTCTGTTTATGTTGTATGTGAAAAACGCCATGCCAAAAGAAGTACAAGATAAGTTGAATGCAGTGGTGGGGTTGATGAAAATGGACTGGCCAGTTTTTTCTGAGCATATAATACACTATGTGAAGGCACACAGGGCTGAGAAACAGGCCCTGGACGATCAGAGTAAGATGCTGGCTACTAAACTGACTCAGCTACAAATAGGTGAATTGGCAAAGCAGAAGAAGGAGAGGGAGAGACCAAAGCCTCAAGCAGCAGTAAGTGTGGCCGCTCCAGTGGAAGGAGGACCAACAGAAGGAGGGGTAATGCAGGCACCCGTCATTACACCCACCATGTCATCACCTCATGTTCAACCAACATCTGCTGTGCCTAATGTATATCCCACAGCTCCACCTGCAGGTCAATTCCAGAATCAGCAAATCCCTCCAATCCATGTGCACCTCAACCAAGCGGGAGGCATCCAGCAGCCTGCAGCAGGAAGAGGACGTGGTGGCCCTCCCATGCGAGGTAGATGGAGGAGGCCCCAAGGACCGTCTGGGGGACCCCCACCCGGGCAATATCAACCACAGCCACAGGTAGCCTCAACGGCACCCTCATTCCAATCAAGACTGCAGTGCTGGGGGTGCGGACAGACGGGACACATGCAGAGGAACTGCCCGATCAACCCATGGCCAGAGCCCCAACAACCGGGTTCAGGACCCCCAAGCACTGGAACAGGTGCTAATCCTCAGAACAATGGACCATGGATGGGTCCAGCAGCACATTGGCAATAGGGAGGCCCAGAGAAACCTGAAGGGGAGGTGATTTTACCAATTTTAACACAACGCCCACATGCTGAACCCACAATAGATGTAACTGTATATAACCAGCATCACCAGTTCATGATAGACACAGGAGCCACATACTCCTGTATAGGAAAAGACGGAGCCAGCCTTCCCCTCTCAGCTTCGAAGATTCGAACAGTAGGTTTCTCTGGGAAAACACAAATAATACCAATGACTGAACCGGTTCCGTTGAAAATAGGAGAAAAGACAATCTATTCTTCTCTTTTATATTCAGCAGATACACCAATTAATCTCCTGGGAAGAGATGTGTTGTGTAAGCTTAATGCAAAAATCAAATGTACTCCTGATGGCATCTATTTTGAGGTGACAGATGACCAGTCGGATAAATATGATAACATGTCTGTTCCTATGATGCCACTAACAACTCCTACAGGATCTCCACAGATGCCAACTAACAACCCAGAGGCCCAAGTTTTCTGGATGAAGCTGACAACACCGGACACTTTTCTTCGTCATGAATGGGAAGCATGGAGACCACTGGTAATGAATCACTATTGTCCCATTTTGACTGCAGAATATATGGGGATGGGCTGCTTATTGGCAAATTCTATTTTCACCAGATACAGAACAAATCACTGGAAAAGAGGATGCTGTTGTTAACCAAAATAATTTTGGATTAAAGTATTTTCTGTGTAAATAAAAAAGGAAGGAGGCAATGTACTCCTGAAGTATCTGTGGAATAAGAACAGCTGGTGATAAGATATAAAATAAGCTATAAAGACAGGGGATACAGATTCTGTCAGGCTGAGAAATGGAAGCTCCAGTCAAACGTAAAACAGATTAATCATCAACATATTTACTAGAGTATTCAAAAGTCGTAAAATAAAACACTCGCTCCTCTAATATGCAGTTGTGTTAATAGAAATTTGCACGTTTCCCTGCTGAACCTCTACATAAGTACAAGAGTAACAAAGGATGATCTGAAATATCTGCTGAATAACACAGTAAAAGTAGGTTACTTTTTTGCAGTGGATCCAAGACTAAATGTATTTAATACTGTGTACAGTTATGCATTTGTTGATATTTAATCTGGAATGAACTCATAATAGATTATCTGGCGCGGTTGTAAACTTCTTACAGCGTGTTATTGGACACCGCTTCTTCACAGTATTCGTGTAACCGACGTCAGGACACATCAAAACATTGTTAAAAGATCATAAAACGGATTTTGTTGGGAAATAGTTTAGGCTACAGTACGATTGTTTTGGTGTTTCAGCGGGTGTTCTCAGCTCTTTGAAATGAATAATAGTGCTCTACGCTGGCTACAGACAAATCGAAGCATGTATTGTGCTGCAAATAATGAGAAACTTAGAAAAACCTCACTGATAACAGCAACCATCAAACAATAACTTAAGTGACCTGAATACTGTTATTTTCTTATAACGTGGGTGATATCAAGCATAGCAAGGAGCAGCGAGGTGTAAAAACTTTCTATAAGGCTCTGGTAAGGAGGAGCCAGCTGTACTGAGCGAGCACGCTCTAATTTAATATAGATATAAGATATCATTTCTATCTTAGACACCGGTGTAGACAGGAACGCGCATCAGTTCAGAGGAAGTGAGCGTCTACTTGTCGATATAATACTGTGCAATAGAAATGTCCTGTAGCCCAAGCGAAGAGGCTACGGAAAAAGAACAGCGCAGATAAAAAAAAAAGTAACCCGATGTTTCCATAATTGTAATGTAAAAATGTATTCTTATATGCATTGTATTGAGGGCTTCTCCTGCCGAAAAGTGACTGCACCCTATAACTCTTTATTGCAAGTTGTGATATTGACCAAATTCACTGTACATGCATCTGGCAAACACAAAGAATGTTATGCAGAATGTAAAGGCAAACCGTTACAGTTACAGTTCTATATTTACTGCATTACTGTATTCATAATTAAACTAGTACACGCTATCCAAAAGGTCACTGAAGGAAATGTAATCAAGTAAATGTAACTCGTTATTACCCTCCTCTGATAGCACTTACTGATTTCTCATTCTGTGTTATATGATTGCCATCTAATATGACGTTAAAACTTTCTTTCTTTTCTGCATTTATTTCTAATCTTCATAAAATCATTGAAACTGGGGTATTGAAATATAATTTTATTTATAAGTCAAAGCGGTGTAAAATCACATTGCAACGATAACAACAACAACAACAATAAAAGTGGCAAGATAAAGCATCTACCTACTAGCCTACATTAAGGAAATATTAGGTTACTTTTTTATCTATGCTGTTCTTTTTCAGTAGCATTTCTATTGCACAGTAAAAAAAAACAAAAAAACATTTCTCTTGGTGCTGCGCTTGCCAGCTGACCCGAATAGACCTACGCTCACTTCCTCTGAACGGATTCGGGTGCAGTCGTTTTTCGGCACTACACCGGACCTGATCTCTCCTTGGGTCAGAACTGTTTCTTCTCAGTTTAGTTTCCCTTTACATCCTGTTGTTGCTCAGCTGATTTTCTCCGTGTGAAGCTCCATCTGAAGGTCATTTCAGCTGTTTTTAATGTGTGACTCGTTAACATCAGCAGTGGGCAGCTCAGTTCCAGCAGAAATCTGCGCTCCAAACTTCACGGCACCGGACTCACAGCTGGAACCGAGAAGTCGGGACGAAGGAGGCAGCTGTTCGGCCTGTCCGTCATGTTGTCACTTCTGGTGTCAGTAAGTCCTGAACGAAGCTGTTCAAGGTTAAACTTTGTATAAATGTCGGCCTAAAATAGTTAGACTGCTCAGATCGCAGTCGGTTCTTTTTTTAGAATAGGCCTGTTGGTATCTATCATAGGTGTGTGCGTTTTAGCTGTGTGAGGAGGGGAGAGTTCTAAGCTGAGAGAGCAGGACGGTTTAATGAATTCCCCTGTTGGTTTGGCTGTTGCAGTGACTCTTGAAGAGGGTGGTTTGGTGAATTCTTGGGTTTCATTTTGCGGTGTCGTGGTGATAGATGTTTGAAATAGTAACTGTCCTGTGGAGGTGGAAGTTTTTTTTTTGTTTATTTATTTATTTTTTGATTGATGAGTGATTATTTAAGGCTCTGACTCTGAGACAAAGATCCTTCTCTATACCGAAACTCAAACATTTCTTACAGTCCAATAGTGGCAGCATAAGCAGTTACATAGCAGTAAAAAAAATGATTCTGATTAAATGAGCATAAAGGATAACACTGATTCTGTTACTAATACAGGCAACAATAAAGGCTGTGGAAGTAGTTAGAAAAATGACTCAGATTGAAGCGGTGGCAGAGGCTGATCACGGGCAGATGGAAGAAAGGCAAGGCAAGTTTATTTGTAAAGCACAATTCAACGACAAGGTGATTCAAAGTGCTTTACAGAGACATTAAAACAGAAAAAATAAAAAGCATAATTTAAAATTTAAGCAAGAGAAAGAAATAAGAACAATAGATAAAATCAGAAAAAATGATATATATGAAAGATAAAATAATAGTTAAAATATGATTCCGTTTTGAAACTCAAGCTTATTCAAATGCAGCTGAAAATAGATGTGTCTTCAACCTGGACTTAAATACACTGAGTGTTTCAGCTGATCTGAGGCTTTCTGGGAGTTTGTTCCAGATATGTGGAGCATAGAAGCTGAATGCAGCTTCTCCTTGTCTGGTTCTGACTCTGGGAACTGATAAAAAACCGGATCCAGATGACCTGAGGGGTATGGAAGGTTCATAGTGGGTCAGGAGGTCACTGATGTATTTTGGTCCTTGACCATTCAGAGCTTTATAGACCAGCATCAGAACTTTAAAGTCTATCCACTGATGGACAGGCAGCCAGTGTAAAGACTTCAGAGCTGGACTGATGTGCTCCACTTTTTTGGTCTTCGTGAGGACTTGAGCAGCTGAGTTCTGGATGAGCTGCAGTTGTCTAACTGACTTTTTAGGTAGACCTGTAAAGATGCTGTTACAATAATCAAGCCTACTAAAGATGAATGCATGGACTAGTTTTTCCAGGTCCTGCTGAGACATCAGATCTTTTAGCCTTGATATATCATTAAGGTGATAGTAGGCTGACTTTGTTATTGCCTCAATGGGTTTGTCCAAATTTAGGTCTGAGTCCATCACTACACCCAGATTTCTGGCCTGGTTGGTAGTTTTTAGATTTATAGATTGAAGCTCTGTGGTGACTTTCAATCGTTTATCTTTGGCTCCAAAGACAATTACCTCAGTTTTGTTTTTGTTTAGCTGGAGGAAGTTGTGGCACATCCAGTCATTAATCTCCTCAATGCATTTACCGTCTCCTGGTGACATTGTAATATATATCTGTGTGTCATCTGCATAGCTATGGTAGTTTATTTGGTTGTTTTTTTTATAATCTGTGCCAGTGGGAGCATGTAGCTGTTAAACAGAAGAGGTCCCAGGATGCAACCTTGGGGAACTCCACATGTACTCAGATGTAAAGTTACTTATTGACACAAAGTACTTCCTGTTCTCTAAGTATGTTTTAAACCAGTTTAGTACAGTTCCGGAAAGACCAGCCCAGTTCTCCAGTCGTTTGAGTAATATATTGTGGTCAACTGTATCAAAGGCAGCACTGAGATCCAGTAAAACTAAGACTGACATTTTTCCACTGTCTGTATTCAGACATATGTCATTAAACACTTTGGTCAGAGCAGTCTCAGTGCTGTGGTGCTGTCTAAAGCCTGACTGGAAGGTATCATAGCAGTTATTTTGTGTTAAAAAGTAATTAAGCTGTTGAAAAACCACTTTTTCAATGATCTTACTTAAAAATGGGAGATTTGAGATGGGCCTGTAGTTATTCATTTGCGTCTTGTCAAGATTGTCCTTTTTCAGCAGAGGTTTAATTACAGCTGTTTTTAGTGGCTCTGGAAACACACCTGACGTTAAGGACAAGTTCACAATCAGTAACAGGTCTGACTCCAAAGTCTTTGAGACCCCTTTGAAAAAACCTGTTGTTAGGATGTCTAAACAGCAAGAGGAGGAGTTCAGGTGACGTAAGATCTTTACTGTTAATGGGTTGAAATAGTGTCATGGCGTTTAAACCGGTTTTCGGTGGACACAGTACATATGCTGAACCTGCTGCCGATGTACCAACTGCTTGTCTAATATTTTGGACTTTGTCTATGAAGAATTTGGCAAAGTCATTGCAGGCCATGGTGGAATGAAGTTCAGTTGCCACTGACACAGGAGGGTTTGTTAGCCTGTCAACTGTAGCAAATAAGGCCCGAGCATTATGACTGTTTTTGAAAGGAGAGAGAACAGTCTTTGTTTCTGGATAAAAGAACAGAAGAAGTTTAACGAAGTCTCCAAGTGATGAAGAATCTCTGCAGTTCTTAAAGTAATGAAGAAAAATGCATGAACAGGAGATCCTTAGATCTAAGTCTGATACTGAGAATGTGAAGCTGTCATCATGCAGCGGTTTGGTTAGACACCATGTTGTATTCCTGCTTCCTCTGAGGTTTTTCTGTGTGAACAGACCCTGAATTCTAACTCGTGTTTCTTCGCTCAGACTGTGAGATCAGCCTCTAACATCTCATCCTTAAAGCTGAATGTTGAACATGTGTGTCCACTGTTAAAACAACACATTTCTGATGAGTTTATGACTGAAACACGTCTTTATTATCAGAGCATAAGATCCACTGACACATGAAGAGGAGGATTTGAGTTGATGTGCAGATGAATGATTTGTGTTTCCTCTGCAGATGAAGGTAGAAAGTGTGTGTGAGCTGATGTGAATTCAGCAGCATGGATCAGTGTGAGGACACTAAAACCACTCTGTGTGGGGAACATGAGAGCCAGAGCAAAGCTCAGAGGTGAGATGAGCATCTCTAACTGTCCATGACTCTTCTCCATGTCAGAGCTCAGCACTCACATCACCAAACCACCTTTATTCACAGGAACCAACCTGAACCAGAACCAGAACCTGAACCCAGCTGTGTGTCCTTTAAGAGCGACCTGTCAAAGGATCAGATTATTGATTTCCAACATGATGTTCCATCAGCCCAAAAGTGAGTATCTGTCAGTATTCAGTGGAGGCTGCATCATGTTTCAGATGATAACCAGTTTTCAGCTGAATTAGTTGAGACTTGGATCAGTTCTTGATGTCTCTGATGAGACTAATTAGCTGCATCATGTGTGTAATGTGATATTTTAGTTCAGTCCTGCAGCTCTTTATTAAAACAAAGGGAGAATATTCCTGAATATCTCTCCACTGATGTGACTTTTTCACAGGAGCCAATTATGTAGTGAACAGGGCGGCTGATGTAGAAATATTACATTCTCACACGTTGTGTTTAATGACGTCAGTTTAAAACGATCTTCTGAAGAAACGAGAACAAAATGACCAAATCAACCCAGTAATGTTAGTAACTGATCTGTTATTAATTCTCTCCTAATAAACCTTCTCATGTGATCTGGTGAAAAGATCTATTTTTTTTTTTTATCTGACACTTTATATTCCAGAAAAATCAAATATTCAAAGTGGTTCAGTGGTTGTGTCCAAATTCACTCACTCATTCCCTACTCCATACATAGGGAGATAAATGTAGTGGACAATATAGTGAGCACAACAGAAAAAATCTTTGACACTTTCGGACACTACTCTTGGCGCCGGTAATTACGTCATCGCTGTCGTACAATTAAAACATACCACAATGTGTCTCACACAATACTTGTCCCTTTACTACTGCATTTATGTTAAATTAGTGGATTTTGATTACTGTCCTGTAATTTTTATTTTTGTATTTAGTTTACTATTTAAGCATATTTTATTCTCTTGGCTCTTTAGTAACAGCAAGTCACAAGTATAACCTACTGTAATGTTTAATTATATGCCTTTTTTTTTTTTTTTTTTTTAAAACAAAGCCATTTAAATTGTCTGGTTTTGAAATGTGTAATAAAACAAATAATGGAATAAACTGGCTTCGTGACTGTTGCACTGCTCCACAACTCATTAATTTGTCTCGTGCCTGTCAGCCAACAGCTGACTACAAGCAATTTACCGGGAAAATGGTCACTATATAGTGGTTAGGGAGTGATTTCGGACACAGACAGTGTTTTCCAGTGTGGTGCAGCTGTAGTTCGTCTCTGAAAGAGCAGAATGAATCTGATCACACAAACAGTAAAGACTGAGTCAGGGAACCATACTGAAAGCTCAGAGCTGAAGTCTTCCTGTTTTCTCTCAGGTAAAATTACATCCAGCTTCCAGTTTCACACACTTGCTGACGTCTGCCTGCAGAGTGGCAGAGCTGCCACAAGGGGGAGCTGTAACATTGTTCCACAGCAGCCACACGAGTCATGTTTCCATCCAAAAGTGATTTGAATGATTGGGAATAGCGCATTAAAAGAAATTCGAATCATGTGCGTTTCCATCAAAACTATGGACTTTGGTGAAAACTAACTCGCGAGTTTTCGGCAGGTTGGCATGACAACCAGCCTGTAAACGTTTTACCGGCTTCCCGACCCGGAGTTCTTGATACATGCTGGCATTTCTCTGCTGTTTACTGTCAAAGATAGCGGTTATTTGTTTCTCCTTAAAGTTAAAAACGCCATCTTCCTCCGTCCACACAAACTTTCCGTTTTCCGACATGTTTGTTTGTCTTGTGAGTGACCCGCAAACACTGGAAGCAGTTGGGGTGAAAGTGCGTATCAAGTCAAACTTGATACGAACACAGCTGTTTCCATCCCTTTCGAATCAACCAGAACCCGGCGCTTGCGAGCATATTTTCATTTGTGCGAATCAGGGGATTTTAATTCGAATTATGGCGTTTCCATCAGAATTTTCCAATGCGATACTTCTCGATGCGCATCTAAACAGGCTGATGGAAACACACGTACTGACTCTCTGACAGGCCGTCTCATGCAGACTCAAACACTATCACTGAATACTTTCTGTAACCTAGAGAACACACAGGGACTTCATCTGCCATTTATTGTACAATGAGTAAAACTCACTGCCTCAGACACAGGGTATACTAAATATAAAAAACAAACTCAACACACTTCAAATAAAGACACCACACTAATTCAATGTGCAACCACAAATCATATCACCATCTAAAGTGAACTCCCAGCATCGCAACCACCCCGGGGAATGGAGGACCCCACCAGCCACAACACTAGAAACAGAGGAAGACAGAACTTTGAAATTCTAAAACTAAGCAAACACAAATCTAAAACTATTAAAAAATTAAATAAATAAAAAAATCAGTGCAGTTAAAATCTAAAATGCGAAACTAAAATAAACCGTAATCAGTACTGCGCCTCTGTGCTTAAACAGCCAAGGTTCAGTCCTACAAACAAATGACAGACCCACAATTAAAATCATTAAAATACACATACTTCAGGGTGCATGCTGGCATTACCCTAACAATTAAATACGATACAGATTATAAAACAATGCTAAAAGTCCATCTTACCACAGAGCAGAGTCAACAGTCACAGCCAGTGCACACAAAGGATCTGAGGAGGGTGAGACTTTGAGTCACACCTGCTATTAATCAGCATCTCCTCAGTTCCTGTCTCCTCTGATTGGTCTCTGCTCTCACTGCTTCCTCGTGACCTACTGCTACATTTAGTTTGAAGAAAACAAGTTTTTTTCTCTCAGGATCCACCAGAGACTCAAACCTGGACCTGGACCTGAACCTGGACCCGGACCCAGCTGTGTATCCATGCAGAGCAACCTGTCCACTTATTTCCCTACTAAGTACAAAGCAGACCGACGTTCAGATGCAAAAAGGTGAGTTGTATGTAAATTAGTGGTGGGCATTCGATTAATTTTTCTTAATCGATTGTCGGGAGAATTCACGATAAATTATCGATTAATCTTTTTTTTTTTATTTTACTAATTCATATACATTATTTAACTTTTTATACATTAAAAATGCAATGAAAATACAAAATACAGTTTGTTTTTCCTCGATGAGATCTTTACTACGAGAAGAACAACTCTTGACGTTCAGTGGTTAAACTTGAAGATGTGTGCTGTGGTGCTCTTGTCACAGTCTGTTCTGTCACAGTTTATGTTTAATCATGTTTTCAGGTTATGTTCTAGTCATGTTTTTCCCCTGTCACGTTCGGTTCACTCATGTCACCTGGTTCATTGTTCACAGCTGCACCTCATTTACTGATCACTCCCTCCACAGTATTTAGCCTCCTGGTTTCCTTTCAGTCACTGCAGAATCCTCACTAACCTTTCATGCCTTGCCACAGAGAGTTAAGTCTGGCTTTGCCTCATAGTCTTGTTTTGTTTTCATAGTTAAGTATTTTTGATCCGGCTCTGCCGCACTTTGTTTTTGCCTTTGCTCCCTGTTCTTGTGTTGTTTTGGAATAAACCTTTTAACTAAAAGAGCTGCATCCTACCTCTCCACCAGTCCCTGACAGCTCTAAAGCAGAGGAGCTTGCAGCTGCCAGCCAACACAATTGACAATATTTTGTTCCAACGTAATAATAATAATAATAAAAACATGTTAAACAATAACTTAACCAAAAACATAATAATACTTAGGTTTGACAGGTTTTGTCAAAACGTAACTTAAAAACTATCCAAAAGGCACCGAGCCTAAAAAAAGGGTGAGAGAGAGATAGCCTACCTAACAGTTAAGGCTACTTAACAAAGCCAAACTATTAGGAAAAATAACTAGTAGGCCTAACTCGCATACAACTTCAGCACCAGTCTACTGATTTTTGTTGATAAAGATAAGCATGTTAACATGCTCTGGGGTCAGACTCAACTGCACTCTGGTGACCGTCAGTCTAGCTGCTCAAAACACCCGCTCTGAGGGGACTGATGTTGCCGGGATGCATAGGTACCTTCACGCATTTAATCGATTTGAAAAAAAAATTAATACATGAATAAATAAAGTGATCAACGAAATCAGTTATCAATTCGTCGATTAATCATGCCCAAACCTAATGTAAATGTTGTATTAGAGTAACATACGTTCACAGTTCCAGGATGACAATCACTCTAATACACCCACTGTTTATTTAGCTGCTGCCGCCGTCTGCCCACATCATCTAAAAGCTGAGTAGAGAGGTGGTGGAGTCCAGTATTTTCTCCTGGTCAAACACATACTGCATTTTCTATATCACTGCTGTGTCCTGGTGAGAGCTCCAATCTCATCCATGTTAGCTGTTTTTTACATTCATAACATTCTTGACAATGTTTCATCTGCATTGTTACTCTCCATAACATCAGTGAAAAGAAATCCAAAGTATTCGGGGAAATAATCAAGCCGCAAAGATTCCAAACTAACGAAGAAACATCTCTCAAAAACTAGAAATTTAAAAATTGAACAAGGTACAAAGACTACTACAATGTGATGAAAGCTACTGCAACATGTTTTGGTTTAGCAGCAGCTTCTTACTGTCTCTATCACCTGATCGATAAGGGGAAAACACTTAATGTGTTAGAAATAATTTTTGCTTCCTTCTGTGGCCACTCTCCAGGTTCCGTGCACATTACACATGAATACTGAACAGGTAAGCTCTAATAAAACAAGTGTTTTTCTCTATCAGGATCCATGAGAGACTAGCATCTGGACCTGAACCTGGACCCAGCTGTGTGTCCATGCAGAGTGACCAGTCAAAGGATCCTCCTCTTACATTCAAATCAGACCAGCATCCATCCTTTAAGAGGTGAGCTGAGTGTAAATGTTGTAACAGAGTAAAATGAACAGTAGCAACTTAAGAGCTCCATCACCATGAACAGTAAAATGAGTCAGTTTGAACAGTTTTTATTCCAACATGAGTTTAATGTGAGCTCAGCTCTGTTTCACATTCATTTCTATGTTCATATGTTACATGCCTTTTTGTCTTTTGAGTGGAGTGCAGATATTATTTTGTGTTCTTTAGGAGGAAGCTGGAAAAACCAGGCTCACCTGAACCTAAATCCAGCTCTGAGTCCCAGAAGACTGACCGGTCTATAAAACATACTCCAAGGAAAAGGCACAACCCAGATGTTCAAAGGTACTGGAATAGTTTAGAGATGAACGAAAGAAAATAAAGCATTTAATTTATTTTTTACATCTTCAGTACAACTTTACTGACAGATAAAGTTCCTTCAGTGACGACTCTGTTTTAAACATCTATCTGTCTGACACTGGGAACATACCAGTATAACCAGTTTGATCCAAGCACACACTGGCTCTGGCTGCCTTGCTCCAGGGCACTTCAGCAGGGAGGGAAAGCTTTCTGAAGGGGTTGCTGAGAGCTGTTGGATCCAACCAAAGTGAGCTGAAAGCTCCAAGCAGCTGCAGACTGAGCTGTTGATTCTCAGTGGGATCAGTAGGACTAGTAAAGCTTTCTCACTACAGGGAGTCCTCTGATTCACTGTTCACATCCACACATCACTTCATGGAGCTTTACCTTGTGTTTGTCTCTGTGTGGACAGACAGAATGTGAGCTCATTCTTCATGATTCCTCCACAGAGTGGACCAGCAGAGCTCAGAGGTTCCCAGTGGTCAGTCTGCCCAGCAGCATCAAACACAGCTGGACTCCATATTTATGGTCTGTACATCTACAACAACTACTTTTCCATCTGTTCTGTTCACAGTCATCTCCATGCTGCACTTTGTAGACCAGTGGATTGTCAGTGTGTCCAACATGGATCTGATGTTTGGCTCCATGATTTCAGTCTGATTGGCTCATTCATATAGTATTCTGTTCCAGCTGCTGGAGGACAACATGGTCACTTTTGTGAAGGAGGAGCTGAAGAAGATGCAGAAGGATCTGAGTGCAGATTACCCAGAATGCTTAGAGTGTCAGAGGGAGGATGAGGATGAAGAGCAGAGGTGGAGCAGAGAGGCTTTAGTGAAGATCACAGTTCACTTCCTGAGGAGAATGAAGCAGGAGGAGCTGGCTGACCGTCTGCAGAGCAGTAAGAGGATTTCTCTAAAGATTTAACCTGCTGGATAAATGACACATTTACTGATGTCTCAACACACAGAACAACACATGTTCAAATACTCATTCTCAGAGAAATGAAAAGTTTGAAGATTTTATGTGTATTGTATTGTCTGATCTTATTTGTTGTTTATTTAGAACTTTTTGACCCAGTTTTCCAACATAAATCTGCTCTGAAGAAGAAGTTCCAGTGTGTGTTTGAGGGGATTTCTAAAGCAGGAAACCCAACCCTTCTGAATCAGATCTACACAGAGCTCTACATCACAGAGGGAGGGACTGGAGAGGTCAATGATGAACATGAGGTCAGACAGATTGAAACAGCATCCAGGAAAGCAGGCAGAGCAGAAACAACCATCAGACAAGAAGACATCTTTAAACTCCCACCTGGAAGAGATGAACCAATCAGAACAGTGATGACAAAGGGAGTGGCTGGCATTGGGAAAACAGTCTTAACACAGAAGTTCACTCTGGACTGGGCTGAAGGCAAAGCCAACCAGGACATCCAGTTCATGTTTCCATTCACTTTCAGAGAGCTGAATGTGCTGAAAGAGAAAAAGTTCAGCTTGGTGGAACTTGTTCATCACTTCTTTACTGAAACCAAAGAAGCAGGAATCTGCAGCTTTGAAGAGTTCCAGGTTGTGTTCATCTTTGACGGTCTGGATGAGTGTCGACTTCCTCTGGACTTCCACAACAAGGAGCCCCTGACTGATGTTACAGAGTCCACCTCAGTGGATGTGCTGCTGACAAACCTCATCAGGGGGAAACTGCTTCCCTCTGCTCGCCTCTGGATAACCACACGACCTGCAGCAGCCAATCAGATCCCTCCTGACTGTGTTGGCATGGTGACAGAGGTCAGAGGGTTCACTAACCCACAGAAGGAGGAGTACTTCAGGAAGAGATTCAGAGATAAGAAGCAGGCCAGCAGCATCATCTCCCACATCCAGACATCACGAACCCTCCACATCATGTGCCACATCCCAGTCTTCTGCTGGATCACTGCTACAGTTCTGGAGGATGTGTTGAAAACCAGAGAGGGAGGAGAGCTGCCCAAGACCCTGACTGAGATGTACATCCACTTCCTGGTGGTTCAGGCCAAAGTGAAGAAGGTCAAGTATGATGGAGGAGCTGAGACAGATCCACACTGGAGTCCAGAGAGCAGGAAGATGATTGAGTCTCTGGGAAAACTGGCTTTTGAGCAGCTGCAGAAAGGAAACCTGATCTTCTATGAATCAGACCTGACAGAGTGTGGCATCGATATCTCAGCAGCCTCAGTGTACTCAGGAGTGTTCACACAGATATTTATAGAGGAGAGAGGGCTGTACCAGGAGAAGGTATTCTGCTTCATCCATCTGAGTGTTCAGGAGTTTCTGGCTGCTCTTCATGTCCATCTGACCTTCATCAGCTCTGGAGTCAACCTGATGGGAGAACAATCAAAGTCTCAGAAGTCTAAAACACTAAAAGAGACTCTCTTCTACCAGAGTGCTGTGAACAAGGCCTTACAGAGTCCAAATGGACACCTGGACCTGTTCCTCCGCTTCCTCCTGGGTCTTTCCCTGCAGACCAATCAGAGTCTCCTACGAGGCCTGCTGACACAGACAGGAAGTAGCTCACAGACCAATCAGGAAACAGTCGATTACATCAAGGAGAAGATCAGTGAGAGTCTGTCTGCAGAGAGAAGCATCAATCTGTTCCACTGTCTGAATGAACTGAATGATCGTTCTCTAGTGGAGGAGATCCAACAGTCCCTGAGTTCAGGAAGTCTCTCCACAGATAAACTGTCTCCTGCTCAGTGGTCAGCTCTGGTCTTCATCTTACTGTCATCAGGAAAAGATCTGGATGTGTTTGACTTGAAGAAATTCTCTGCTTCAGAGGAGGCTCTTCTGAGGCTGCTGCCAGTGGTCAAAGCCTCCAGCAAAGCTCTGTAAGTACAGAGATAAATGTGTTTTAAATATTCTGTTTACTTGTTAAAAGCAGAGAAAATAACTAAGTTATTTCTCAGATAATTTCAGTTTGTAGATAACACAGATTCACAGCAAACAGTTACATCAGATCAGTTTACATAAAGAGGAAAGAAACATGCTGCAAGAATGGCAACACCTTATGAATGATTATTCATTTTATTAGAAAAATTTAATTAATGAGTGTGTGTGTGGTTGTTTGTCTGCTTTGTCTATGTGTGTCCCTGTGATGGACTGGCGACCTGTGGAGCATGTACCCTGCCTCTGACCCAGTGACAGCTGGGATAGGCTCCATCCCTATGATCATGAGTTGGATTGAACGGGTATAACTTCATTCTTTCCCTGTTATTCTCTCCTTAGACTGAGTGGCTGTAACCTATCAGATGAAGGATGTGCAGCTCTATCCTCAGCTCTCAGCTCCCAGTCCTCCAGTCTGACAGAACTGGACCTGAGTAACAACAACCTGCAGGATTCAGGAGTGAAGCAGCTTTCTGCTGGACTGAAGAGTCCAAACTGTAACCTGGAGGCTCTCAGGTCAGGATTCATTCAACTGTTCAACTGCTGATCATTTCAATTCTGCTTTACAGTCATGGATGAACAGCTGACCCTTTCAGGATGGTGTCTGCTGTTGGTGTCTTTTTTTTAACCCAGTGATGGTGTTTAAATTAGAATTTTTCATTATATTTCCAAATGTCATTTTTTTTCATTAGTTTTTAATCACAGATGATTTTTTAATATTTCTTTTGACTTTGACTGAAAATGTTGTTGGAGACAGTGTACATGCTCTAAATGATCTTTCAGATTTATTTGAACTACTTGTAATTCAAACAGCTCTAAAGTGTATTAATGTTTGCACATGTGACAGACTGTGAGAAAACCAATGTTCTCTTGATTCCTTTGTATAACAAATGTTACGTTTCAGCAATCATAGCAGGAAAAATCAATACCAACAACAATACAAACTAAACTATTAAAAAAAAGTGAAATTACGACATTGAGGTAACTCACCAACTCATATGAATGTTTGCACATCAGAGCAGACCTTGTTCTCAAGTGTTTCCTGAAGAATCAACAAACTCCTCATAAAGACCTAAGACAGGGTTCCCGCGGGGTCTTAAAAAGTCTTAAAAGCATTGAATTTATGAATTTGGAAATAATACCTTAAAAACACTTAAAAATGTCTTGAATTTTTATATATGGGTCTTAAAACTTGTGCAATATGTAACTTCTCCGTATCGCATTCTCCTCAGAAGTTTCACCACCATTATTTTGATTAAATAACGTAGCCTAAATAAAGAGTGGTGGAACCAATAATTGAGAACTCAACTGCTCCGGGTCTGATCACGTCACTTTGCGACAGCACAGGCCACCACACAGACAAGGACACCAAGCCAAGCAGAAGCAACACAAGAAGTTTGTTTTTAACATTAGTTTACCCATTTCATGTTTTATGGGAAAATGTAAATTTAACGCTTGGCGAGAAATGCAAGCATTTTGTAACTGGTTAAAACCGGTGGACAACAATGTAGTCCAGTCTTTTTTTTTTCACTGTTTGCAAAAAAAACATTCAGCTTGGTACCATGGGCATGAAGGCTTTAGAGTCTCTGGATAAAAGTGTCTGTTAAATGCATAAACATCTACAGGAAACTGATTACAGAAAAGAAAAAAATCTAACTGAGAAAGTTTGTCAGAAAAATGTTTTTAACTCAGTCCCAGTAACACTTAGACTGAGTAAGTTTGAGAACAAATTCTGACTATATAGGGACTGTAAACACAATGAAGCATCTACTCCATGTGGTTCTGGAACTGCTCTCAGTTTACTTTGGGGATGACGTGAGGTTTTAGGATCAATTTTCAGGAAAGTGAATTAATATACAGAAGTTGGGGTCTCCAATTAAAACAACACCAAAATAAAGAAGAAGTGTTCAGAGAAGGTGCTTCAAACACTGTGTGTGATGTCACATTTGATCACATTCAGCTTCAGTTTCAGAGCAGTTCTCTCAGTATCTGCCATTTTGTGTTGTTTTCTGCAGCCTGTCAGGCTGTCTGATCACAGAGGAAGGCTGTGCTTCTCTGATCTCAGCTCTGACCTCCAACCCCTCCCATCTGAGAGAGCTGGACCTGAGCTACAACCATCCAGGAGACTCAGGAGTGAAGCAGCTATCAGCTGGACTGGAGGATCCACAGTGGAAGCTGGAAACTCTCAGGTATGGAGAGGTCTGCTGCAGCATCACACAATGTCTGATGGAGGAGGAAGAGATGTTTTCTGTGCTTCACTCAGCCCTGTGTTTTTCCTTCATGCTGGTTCTGAGTTTTATATGAAAATAAATGTAGGAGCCTTTTTCCTTTGTTCACTCAGGCAGATCTTTACACAGAACATTTAACAGCTTTATGTTGGTCTGCAGTACAAAAACATTAGTTTCAGCATAAAGGTTGAAAAACTGTGTGAGACTGTTTTCCTCTTACAGAGATACAGCTTACATCTCACTATGTGATCATGTTCATGTTAAACATCAGTCAGCTGTTCACCTGTCTAAGTAAGAAGTATTTGACTTGTTTACAGCTTGTACAAAATTCTGCTGTGAGTATCATGACAAGCATTGACAGAAGAGCCTACATTACCCCCGTCTTAAAATCTCTTCATTGGCTTCCTGTATTTTAACGCATAAATTATGAAATTTTGGTTTTGACATTGAGAGCGTTGCATGGACAGTTTCCTCCCGACATCTGTGAACTGATCCAGCCCTACACTTAAGCTCGTAGCTTGAGATCCTCTGTTCAACATCAACTCACCCAAGAAGACAGATCTTTCCAATCTTTCACATTTTCCTCAAACAGCCTCTGAAATGATGAAGAATTCATGTTGGATTCTATGATGGACAGTTGACCAGGCCCTGCCTCAGACCCAAATCATTACTTTTACAGCTTCAGGCTTCACTGTTGGTTTAAAGTACTTGTTTGTTTAAATGTTGCTTTTAGTTTACACCAAACAGGTTCCCTGTTACAGTGTCCAAATAATAAAGTTTTAATGCCATCCAAAATTATCCCAAAGTCCAGGGACCAGATGCATAAATCCATTCATCCATTTTCTATACCTGCTAAATTCATTCATCGTCACAGGAGCTGGAGCCTATCCCAACAGCCACAGGGTGAGAGGCAGGGTCCACCTGGGTGGGTCTAGATTCCATCTCACATACAGATATACAAACCACTCATACAAATGTTCCTACATTAAATAAAGAGAATCTGCACTCCTCACACATTCTTCAGACCGTGCACACAAATATTTTCAGTGTAATTTTAGTGTGATCTGAAGTGGAGATGAAACTTCTGAAACGTCCCATACTGTCCACATACTTTGATAACTTATTTCCATAACTTCAGACACAGTTCGCTCCTTTTCCTTTCACCGGCTCATGAGCTGGTTAGAAGTGATGATGAGCAGCGAGGGAGGAGAAAACCTCTGTGAGGAGGAGGAGGAAATGTCTGCCAGCATTAGCCGTGTCCCCTGAAAACAGCGTGGATCTGTCAGAATGATGGAGGGTTATCATGTCTTTTCTGAGATAAACGGACCACAAAGAAAACATACATACCAGCAATCATCTCCTGGTTAATGCACAGCCTGTAAGGAAACATATTCAGCAGATTCAGAGACTTTATTCATCCAGTTAAAGGGATATTTATGTGTTTTTGAAATGGGGCTGTACACTCTTTCTCAGTGTAGAACAATGTGTGTGAGAGCCATGTAATGTCCATGTTTGCATACTGAAAGAGACTGTGCTTCTCTGACCCCCCTCCTCCTTTCAGGGTGGAGCCTGCTGGAGAACGATGGTTGACACCAGGTCTGAGGAAGTGTAAGTGTGTTCTTCATCTGATTCATGACATCCAACCATCTTCACACTGTCACATCACTCATTGATCAAAGTGAACAGATGATAGATCAATAACTGCAGCTGGATTGTGTTTGTTCTCTCCATCAGATTCCTGTCAACTCACAATCGACACAAACACAGTGAACAGAAAACTGGAACTGTCTGACAACAGCAGGAAGGTGACACGTGTGGAGGAGGTTCAGTCATATCCTGATCATTCAGACAGATTTCATGACTGGTCTCAGCTTCTGTGTAGAAATGTTCTGACTGGTCGCTGTTACTGGGAGGTCGAGTGGAGAGGAGATGTTTTTATATCAGTGAGTTACAGAGGAATCAGAAGAAGAGGAGGCAGAGAGTGTATGTTTGGATACAATGATCACTCCTGGAGTTTGAGCTGCTCTGATCGTTTAGGTTACTGTATCTGGCACAAAGACATACGAACATCCATCTCCTCCTCCTCCTCTGTCTCTAACAGAGCAGCAGTGTATGTGGACCGTCCTGCTGGCACTCTGTCCTTCTACAGAGTCTCCTCTGACACACTGATCCACCTCCACACCTTCAACACCACATTCACTGAAGAACCTCTGCATCCTGGATTTGGGTTCTGGTTCTGGCCACTTGGTTCCTCAGTGTCTCTGTGTTGAGTATAAAGAGTTTCCTCCTGTCAGAGAATCACTGTTGAACAGATAGTTCAGTCTGTACATGTCTGTCTCTTTCACTCAGAAACACCTTTTCAGATTCATGGATTCAGTCAGTTTCTGTTTGAAACTCTTCTAAATGATTCCTTGGAAACTTCTTCCTCTTACAGTCCTTTAAAGATGGAAGCTGCCATTCTTCCAGGATGTTGTTTTTCTGTGTGTTTCCAGTCAAAGCTTCACACTGAATATCAGTATGTTGTGTTTCTCTGCAGCTCACTTCCACTGAAACCATTCAGTTGCTGTCAGCTGCAGTTATTTTGCTGCACATGTGACAAACTGTGATATCAGAGAGGAATCACTGAGCTGCAATCAGCCAAGATGAATTTCCAACCTGCTGACAGATCTTCACTGATTCTGTTCCAATGAGCATTTTTTGAAGTCTCAATGTTGGACTTTGTATCTGAAATGTCTAATTTTTAAATTTTTCCAAAAATCACTTTTTCTTTTTTTTACATTCAATTTGTATTTAGTATGTGAATGTTCACTTTTTTTTTTTTATAAATCGGAAACTCCACTTTTTTTAGAAATTGTATCTGAAATATTTTATTCTTTTTAACATTTCTTTATACACTATTTGTCACTTTTATTTATTTTACTCTCAGTAGATTGATACAATTGTTACTTCGTCTTTGGGGACTTTGAGTTTTAACAGATTTTTCTTCCAGAGTATTTGACACTTAAAATTGAAATTCATTTTAGATTTAATAGGATCCTAAGCTATTTAAACTCCTCCACTTCAGGCAGAGACTCATCACGGAACTTGAGGGTATGGTACAACATGAGGGCCAAAATTAAGACTATTGAGCACCCGGCGGTGGCTTCATACGTGTCACAGGCTATAATTCTGAAGCCAGCTGCTGATCTGATCAATGATAACAGCGCACCAGTAACTGAGAGGCCGATTTTTTTTTTAGGGTGCACCCAGTTAAGACATTTTAAAAAAAAGGGAACAAAAGTAACTGCCGGTAGGGTTTGTAAATTGTTTATTTTCTTATGTGTGTTTAATACAGTATTGTATAAGTTCACCTGTGTTCCTTTTACTCGTTGGAGTGTCCAAGCTTTTTTCTTTGAGCACGCACTTGACTTGAGAATCAACTCTGTGGCGGAAAAGCCTCTGACGTAATCCGTGTCTGTCTTCTACATGATGCGCTGTACAGCCTTATAAAAAGGATATTTTTACACCAGTCTGGTTTTAGCTAGCTATATACTGTTGAAATGAGGAAAAACCCAAACTCAGACAGCATCTCCTATCTTTGCACTTACCCTGTACTTCCCTCTACAGTGTCCTCCCTGTCAGCTCTGACAACTTGTTTCCTTCTATGAAGCTATAATTAGCTTTGATGTTAGCTGTATGTTATATCCTCATTTGTCAGTCACTTTGGATAAAAGCGTCTGACAAATGCATAAACAAAGATCGGCAATACTAATTGGTCTAACCACAGTACATGTTTCCACTGTCTGATGGTCCATCCCAGATGCCCCTGAGCCCAGAGAAGTGGACGCCACCCCTGGACGAGGTTAACATAAGGCTTCTTTTCTGCACAGTAAAGTTTGTGAATGGAACTGTGTATTGTAGTTCTTGACAAAGGTCTCCCACAGTAATCCCTTGTTCACGGCGTAACCTACGGAGATCACGGGTGTCCAGCTTAGGCTTGTCCTTTACACACTGAAATGGTCATGGGTATGGTTTGAATCCACACTCAGCACAGGCAGACAGGTAGTAAGTTGTTAATGGCTGAACTTATAGACAGGTCCAGTAAAGAGCTGTGACAAAAAACAGAAGGGAACAGACAGAACTCGTTGTCGGAGACAGAAGACTGAGGTAATATCCAGGCCAGAGCTGAAACAGGCAGGTCGGCAACAGGAGATCAGGCCAGAAAGGACCGCTGGAAAGTCTGGCGTGACACGAGAACAATCCGGCACGAGGGAGATGACAGGAGCAGTCTTAAATGCAGCCAGTGTTGATGAGAGGCAGGTGCTGCCACAGGTGTAGGGAGTTGGCCTGATGAGTAGGGCGTGGCTGCCTGACAGAGTGGAGCAGAGACAGGTGAGTGGAAAAATACCAGCAGACAGCAGATGAGCAGAATGTGACAGAAACTCCTCCAGATTCCTTGAATGCTTTAATTATATTCTGCACTGTAGAGGGAGAAATATGCAAATCCCTTTCAATCTTTCTTTGAGGAACAAACTGGAGATCCTCTGATCATCTTTGCTCCATAAATACTCAAATAGCAACATTATTATTTGGTACATACATCTAATTCTTATCTCATTGCTGGCATTTAAGCTTCTCCATCGTATTTAGGGTTTTGATAAAATAAGAAATCATCTGGTTCTCACCAGGTCTTAAAATGAGATTGTGGTGGAAATTGTAGTAATGCACAGAGTCAGTTATTTTCTTCTGAGGATATAAGAGGTTTTTATAATAATATCTTGCAAGGGAGAACAACACAGTACAAAATACAGTTGTTCTGACAACTGACCGAAGACACTTCAGTCATAATGCACATTGTTGCTGCATCGCTCCTTGGGTATAGTTGAGTCTTATCTACTTTTCCACCCTAACTACAGTCAAGGTTACACAGACACAGCTGCAAGTACCAGCTCCCCTTCTATCCTCTTTAAAGTGCAGCTTTATCACAGCACACGATGTCCTCGGGAGAAAAGAGAAAAACAGGATATGTTGCTATCTTGCAGGAGGCCATCTGCAGGTTATACACAGTAACACTGAGTACAATGCATGTAAGAATTAAGGGCAGAATTTAGAATATAGAATCACAGGGCCACACAGAGACAGACGGTGCTAACCACCACGCCAACGTGAAGCCCATACCTGAATTCTATGAGAATAAATCCTTTGATCTTTACAAGAGAAGATCCATGTTATTAAAGATTTTTTCATATTTTAATATTCCCCCCGGCTGGGGGAATTAGGCAGAACACCTCATATTTAGAAATATGAGGTGAAGTAAAGTTCTTCATAGAGGAAAAACAACACCTGAAAGGATTCAGGCATTAAATGACAATTCAAACCGTTGGAATATATTGTTTAAATAATGAGATCAAAAGTTTCAAGCATCACACACCAAAGAAAACACCCTTCAGAAAGTTAAAAAGTAATTTCTTTATTGTGATGATGAAGAACATCCAAAAAAAAAGCAACACGGCACACAAAGCAGTCATTTTGTTTGAACTGAACTTGCAGCTGAAGACAGTATTTCAGAAATGATGTTCAGTGGTGATATGAGCCACGGCATCATCATAGTCCAGTCCCTCATCTTCCTCATTTTGTGGAGACGTTGTCATGGAAACAGGTGGTTTCCTTCCTGCAGAGTTTAGAATACATTTTTCTTACTTTTGAATATTTGAAATCACTGTAATGTAACACGTACGGCGTTTCACAGTAATTATTACCAATAATTATTATCAATAATTATTTAAAATAATTTAATGACTTAATAATCAGCTCAACCTTTTAACTGAAGCATGAAAAATAATGAAGTGAACTGAAGAATGAAGTCTGATGGTGTGAAATCAGGAGTTTGATTAAAGAAGTAACAGTTTTAAATGAGCTCAGTTGGAAGCAGTGTCTCAGTCATAGTTACATCCTGTTATGATTTTACAGCAATAAGCTGCGGCTGTGCTGTTAGTAAAGTCCCTCCTGATTATCCCCAGGTCTGCTGCTTTGTGCTAATTTGTTGACTGCTTCAGTCATCGCTGAGATGAACTGGTTGTTGATAAAAAACATGTTGGTAGAACACTTGGAGACTTCCCCTGACTCTTGAGTTTTTAAATCACCATGATGTCGGTGTGAGTGGAGCTTTACCTGTTGGTCTGTGTCGATACAAAGACACCACGAGGACGGTGGAGATCAGGTACGGAGCGCAGACCAGGATGTGGCGCCACGTCCAGCGCAGTCGGCGTTTGTTCAGAAACCTTGAGAGCTGGAAGAAAAACAAACACAAACACAGCTCATCGGAAGTTCTAATATCCCATCCGTTAACAGTCACATCCCGAAACAAACGTCATCCTGTACCGACTAAACGAGGAGCACTGTGTCCTGTGGACAACAAACAGGAAGGTTGTTTGAGCAGCTCTGTTTTTATAAGCATACAAAGTCTTTGAGTTTCAGACACCCATAAAAAAGGCTCTTAACCTTTTGGGGCTTGTCCAGGATTTGAAGATTTTACTTTTCTCACCGCAAATGCAACTAAAGCTCAAGAACCCAACAGGTTTTTGATTGGTCAGTCCGGTATTTCATCTCGAAGGCTGTCAAAATGTACAATAGAGACCAAATGGAAGGAAGCACTGCAGCTGAGAGAGTTTTTTATTTTGTGCCAAGAACAGAAGAAAAATAAACTGGTTTGTTGAAGAGCTGTTGTGCTTCAAATGTCATGGTGGTGCAGTAAGATATGGGTCAGATGTACAGATAACAACTTCATGTAAAAAATAAATATGGTATATTCTGTGTACCAACAGATGGAGTTCTGCAGTGGGGAAGAAAAACTAAATATGATTCATATTTTCATTTGCCAGCGTTGATCTTTACCTCTTATCAGCAGCCAGCTGGGTGGAGACTTTTTGTGAATGCTGATGTTACACATGTAGAGGCCTTCATCAGACCTGGTAACATGGTGGAGGGTCATGTGACCTGTAGGCTCAGTCCTGATGGGGGAGCCATCTTTATAGAAAGCAGCTGGGAGGTTGGAGGAAGTGGTCTTTGATTGACAGCTCAGAGTGACGTCATCTCCCTCCATCACAGGGAGGGCAGGGCTCTGCAGGATCACTGGGTTGTCTGAACATAGGATGAAAAAATGTGTTTTTTTGTGTGTTTGATATGAAAGGATAGAAGTACATCACAAATTATAATCAGTTGCAAACATTTCTGCCTAATCAGAGCAGACTGGGCCCTGTGGGAGGAAACAGACTTAAAGAAAGAGGAGCAAACATTTTAAACATTGAAGACTGCACATCTCTTCTAATTTACCTCCACAATAAGTTAATAATCATGTAAATGAGTGTTGTATGGGTTTGGGTTCCACTGGTCCTACCGGTTATAGAGATGATGACGGAGTTGCTCCGCTGCTTTGCAGGAGATTCACACCAGTAGATTCCAGAGTCCTGCTTTTTGGCTATTTTTATGGTACATTCAGCAGAATTCTGGATCCCCAATCCCTTACCACAGCTGGACAGAATGCCGTTATGCAAGAGGAACCTTTGAATCCTCCATCCATGAGAGCTGCTGTTGTTGCTGCAGCTCAGGGACAGTTTGTCATACTCAAACAGCTGAGACGAGTCTGGAGACACTGTCAGAAATGGTGGTTTGGAATCATCTGGGATCAGAGAAAGACTGGAACTTAGGGTGTACAGCAGCGCTTCCTTAAATGTTCCCGACAGACTCCCAAATACTGTGGAAGCAGTTTCTCATTACTGCAGACTTACTGTACATGTGTGCAGACACTGGTTATCTGATGGACTCTTACTGGAAAACATTATGTTGACGTCTAACCCAACATGATCTCATGTCATATCAAATAAATAAAGCCCAACTTACGGTATATTCTGTGTACCAACAGATGGAGTTCTGCAGTGGGGAAGAAAAACTAAATATGATTCATATTTTCATTTGCCAGTGTTGATCTTTACCTCTTAACAGCAGCCAGCTGGGTGGAGACTCTCCATGAATGCTGATGTTACACGTGTAGAGGCCTTCATCAGACCTGGTAACATAGTGGAGGTTCATGTGACCTGTAGGCTCAGTCCTGATGGAGGAGCCATCTTTATAGAAAGTAGCTGGGAGGTTGGAGGAAGTGGTCTTTGTTCCATTTTTTATTTGACAGCTCAGTGTGACGTTATCTCCCTCCATCACAGGGAGGGCAGGACTCTGCAGGATCACAGAATGTTCTTGACGTTCTGAAAAATGTGTTTGTTTTGAAACTAATAAGACAAAAAGAGACTTGGAGACAAAAGCGACACCTGCCGGTGGCTGAAATGAGTGCAGTAAAATAAAGATAAAGGAAAAATTCAGGTCCTGAACATGAAAATATGTGTTTTTGATATGAAAGGATAGAAGTACACCTGAAAATGGTCTGAGCAATAATAAAGTAAATTCTGCAACAGAATTTATGTCTGAACTAACTGGATGTAATGAGGCTGACTGTTAGGGTTTTTAACATTTATCTCATGATATACCCTGTGTTACAACTACCTGTTAGAAAAATTAACTAACAGACAACGGTATGAAACCAAGAAATCCCTCAGAGGCCTCAGAATTTTACTTGCAAGGGGAAAACAACACACGAACCTTCTCTCTGCAGATTCACAAGAGTTCTCCAACGAGTGGTTGCCTCCCTTGCTCTTTTATTAGGTGACACACACACACATACATACAATCCTCTATATGCCCAGGTCTGGCATATCTCCTTAGGTTGGAGGCATCTCCTTATTTGGGGAGCTATAAAGATAACAATCAGTGGGGAGACAACATTCCTTCTTCGAACACAGTTCTCTTTGTCTCCAAACTTCTCCTTGTGAAGTTTTGATATGAACTGGCCTCTTTGGCTGTGACTTTTATTTAATGATAATAAGCAAACTTTTCTGACAGAATACCAGGTGCTGTAAGCTTTTTCTCTTCTCTCTACCACCTGCATGTCTTTTGTTGAACGTCTGATCACCCTGTGACACATGAGGAAGTTGGTCATCTTCAGCTGCTGCTGCTTTGTTGGCAGACACGAAGTGATCTGAGAGTCTCAGTTTCAACTGCAGGTAATAATCACATCAGGGATGAAGATGTGCCCACTACAAGTTAGCCTTTCTCGGCAATTATCTGGTTACATAGACGAAACGTATGATTCCAGTACCTATATAAAGCATATTTGTCACAAACATAACTACTTACGGCCACACCACCCTGAACATGCCCGACCTCGTCTGATCTCGGAAGCCAAGCAAGTTAGGGCCTGGTTAGTACTTGGATGGGAGACTGCTTGGGAATACCAGGTGCTCTAAGATTTTTCTCTTCTCTCTACCACCTGCATGTCTTTTGTTGCAACGTCTGATCACCCTGTGACACATGAGGAAGTTGGTCATCTTCAGCTGCTGCTGCTTTGTTGGCAGACACGAAGTGATCTGAGAGTCTCAGTTTCCGCTGGAGAGAATAATCACGACAGGGAAGAAGATGTGTCCACTACATATCAGCCTTTCTCAGCATTTATCTGGTTACATAGAGTAACCGTATGATTCAAGTACCTAAATAATGCACATTTGTCACAGGCATTCTCGCTTACGGCCACACCACCCTGAACATGCCTGACCTCGTCTGATCTCGGAAGCCAAGCAGGGTTGGGCCTGGTTAGTACTTGGATGGGAGACTACTTGGGAATACCAGGTGCTGTAAGCTTTTTCTCTTCTCTCGACCACCTGCATGTCTTTTGTTGCAACGTCTGATCACCCTGTGACACATGAGGAAGTTGGTCATCTTCAGCTGCTGCTGCTTTGTTGGTAGACACGAAGTGATCTGAGAGTCTCAGTTTCCGCTGGAGAAAATAATCACGACAGGGAAGAAGATGTGCCCAATACGCATCAGCCTTTCTCGGCAATTATCTGGTTACATAGAGGAACCGTATTATTCCAGTACCTATATAATGCACATTGTTCACAGATATTGTTGCTTACGGCCACACCACCCTGAATATGCCCGACCTCGTCTGATCTCGGAAGCCAATCAGGGTTGGGCCTGGTTAGTGCTTGGATGGGAGACTGCTTGGGAATACCAGGTGCTGTAAGCTATTTCTCTTCTCTCGACCACCTACATGTCTTTTGTTGCAACGTCTGATCACCCTGTGACACATGAGGAAGTTGGTCATCTTCAGCTGCTGCTGCTTTGTTGGCAGACACGAAGTGATCTGAGATTCTCAGTTTCAACTGCAGATAATAATCACGTCAGGGAAGAAGATGTGCCCACTACAAGTTAGCCTTTCTCGGCAATTATCTGGTTACATAGAGGAACCGTATTATTCCAGTACCTATATAATGCACATTGTTCACAGATATTGTTGCTTACGGCCACACCACCCTGAACATGCCCAACCTCATCTGATCTAGGAAGCCAAGCAGTGTTGGGCCTGGTTAGTACTTGGATGGGAGACTGCTTGGGAATACCAGGTGCTGTAGGCTTTTTCTCTTCTCTCTACCCCCTGCATGTCTTTTGTTGCAACGTCTGATCACCCTGTGACACATGAGGAAATTGGTCATCTTCAGCTGCTGCTGCTTGGTTGGCAGACACAAATTGATCTGAGAGTCTCAGTTTCAACTACAGGTAGTAATCACATCAAGGATGAAGATATGCCCACTACATATCAGCCTTTCTCGGCAATTATCTGGTTACATAGAGGAACTGTATGATTCCAGTACCTATATAATGCACATTTGTCACAGACATTGTAGCTTCGGCCAAACCACCCTGAACATGCCTGACCTCGTCTGATCTCGGAAGCCAAGCAGGGTTGGGCCTGGTTAGTACTTGGATGGGAGACTACTTGGGAATACCAGGTGCTGTAAGCTTTTTTTCTTCTCTCTAGCACCTGCATGTCTTTTGTTGCAACGTCTGATCACCCTGTGACACATGAGGAAGTTGGTCATCTTCAGCTGCTGCTGCTTTGTTGGCAGACACGAAGTGATCTGAGAGTCTCAGTTTCAACTGCAGGTAATAATCACATCAGGGATGAAGATGTGCCCACTACATATCAGCCTTTTTCGGCAATTATCTGGTTACATAGAGTAACCGTATGATGCCAGTACCTATATAATGCACATTTGTGACAGACATTGTTGCTTACGGCCACACCACCCTGAATATGCCTGACCTCGTCTGATCTCGGAAGCCAAGCAGGCTTGGGCCTGGTTAGTACTTGGATGGGAGACCGCTTGGGAATACCAGGTGCTGTAAGCTTTTTCTCTTCTCTCTACCACCTGCATGTCTTTTGTTGAACGTCTGATCACCCTGTGACAAATGAGGAAGTTGGTCATCTTCAGCTGCTGCTGCTTTGTTGGCAGACACGAAGTGATCTGAGAGTCTCAGTTTCAACTGCAGGTAATAATCACATCAGGGATGAAGATGTGCCCACTACATATCAGCCTTTCTCGGCAATTATCTGGTTACATAGAGTAACCGTATGATGCCAGTACCTATATAATGCACATTTGTGACAGACATTGTTGCTTACGGCAACACCACCCTGAATTTGCCCGACCTCGTCTGATCTAGGAAGCCAAGCAAGGTTGGGTCTGGTTAGTACTTGGATTGGAGACCGCTTGGGAATACCAGGTGCTGTAAGCTTTTTCTCTTCTCTCTACCACCTGCATGTCTTTTGTTGCAACGTCTGATCACCCTGTGACACATGAGGAAGTTGGTCATCTTCAGCTGCTGCTGCTTTGTTGGCAGACACGAAGTGATCTGAGAGTCTCAGTTTCAACTGCAGGTAATAATCACATCAGGGAAGAAGATGTGCCCAATACATATCAGTCTTTCTCGGCAATTATCTGGTTACATAGAGTAACCGTATAATTCCGGTACCGATATAATGCACATTGTTCACAGACATTGTTGCTTACGGCCACACCACCCTGAATATGCCCGACCTCGTCTGATCTCGGAAGCCAAGCAGGGTTGGGCCTGGTTAGTACTTGGATGGGAGACCGCTTGGGAAAACCAGGTGCTGTAAGCTTTTTCTCTTCTCTCTACCACCTGCATGTCTTTTGTTGCAACGTCTGATCACCCTGTGACACATGAGGAAGTTGGTCATCTTCAGCTGCTGCTGCTTTGTTGGCAGACACGAAGTGATCTGAGAGTCTCAGTTTCAACTGCAGATAATAATCACGACAGGGAAGAAGATGTGCCCACTACATATCAGCCTTTCTCAGCATTTATCTGGTTACATAGAGTAACCGTATGATTCAAGTACCTAAATAATGCACATTTGTCACAGGCATTCTCGCTTACGGCCACACCACCCTGAACATGCCTGACCTCGTCTGATCTCGGAAGCCAAGCAGGATTGGGCCTGGTTAGTACTTGGATGGGAGACTACTTGGGAATACCAGGTGCTGTAAGCTTTTTCTCTTCTCTCGACCACCTGCATGTCTTTTGTTGCAACGTCTGATCACCCTGTGACACATGAGGAAGTTGGTCATCTTCAGCTGCTGCTGCTTTGTTGGCAGACACGAAGTGATCTGAGAGTCTCAGTTTCCGCTGGAGAAAATAATCACGACAGGGAAGAAGATGTGCCCAATACGCATCAGCCTTTCTCGGCAATTATCTGGTTACATAGAGGAACCGTATTATTCCAGTACCTATATAATGCACATTGTTCACAGATATTGTTGCTTACAGCCACACCACCCTGAATATGCCCGACCTCGTCTGATCTCGGAAGCCAATCAGGGTTGGGCCTGGTTAGTGCTTGGATGGGAGACTGCTTGGGAATACCAGGTGCTGTAAGCTATTTCTCTTCTCTCGACCACCTACATGTCTTTTGTTGCAACGTCTGATCACCCTGTGACACATGAGGAAGTTGGTCATCTTCAGCTGCTGCTGCTTTGTTGGCAGACACGAAGTGATCTGAGATTCTCAGTTTCAACTGCAGATAATAATCACGTCAGGGAAGAAGATGTGCCCACTACAAGTTAGCCTTTCTCTGCAATTATCTGCTTACATAGAGGAACTGTATGATTCCAGTACCGATATAATGCACATTTGTCACAGACCTTGTTTCTTACGGCAACACCACCCTGAACATGCCCAACCTCATCTGATCTAGGAAGCCAAGCAGTGTTGGGCCTGGTTAGTACTTGGATGGGAGACTGCTTGGGAATACCAGGTGCTGTAGGCTTTTTCTCTTCTCTCTACCCCCTGCATGTCTTTTGTTGCAACGTCTGATCACCCTGTGACACATGAGGAAATTGGTCATCTTCAGCTGCTGCTGCTTGGTTGGCAGACACAAATTGATCTGAGAGTCTCAGTTTCAACTACAGGTAGTAATCACATCAAGGATGAAGATATGCCCACTACATATCAGCCTTTCTCGGCAATTATCTGGTTACATAGAGGAACTGTATGATTCCAGTACCTATATAATGCACATTTGTCACAGACATTGTAGCTTCGGCCAAACCACCCTGAACATGCCTGACCTCGTCTGATCTCGGAAGCCAAGCAGGGTTGGGCCTGGTTAGTACTTGGATGGGAGACTACTTGGGAATACAAGGTGCTGTAAGCTTTTTTTCTTCTCTCTAGCACCTGCATGTCTTTTGTTGCAACGTCTGATCACCCTGTGACACATGAGGAAGTTGGTCATCTTCAGCTGCTGCTGCTTTGTTGGCAGACACGAAGTGATCTGAGAGTCTCAGTTTCCGCTGGAGAGAATAATCACGACAGGGAAGAAGATGTGCCCACGACGAATCAGCCTTTCTCTTCAATTATCTGGTTACATAGACGAACTGTATGATTCCAGTACCTATATAATGCACATTGTTCACAGATATTGTTCCTTACGGCCACACCACCCTGAACATACCCGACCTCGTCTGATCTAGAAAGCCAAGCAGGGTTGGGCCTGGTAAGTGCTTGGATGGGAGACTGCTTGGGAATACCAGGTGCTGTAAGCTTTTTCTCTTCTCTCTACCAAATGCATGTCTTTTGTTGCAACGTCTGATCACCCTGTGACACATGAGGAAGTTGGTCATCTTCAGCTGCTACTGCTTTGTTGGCAGACACGAAGTGATCGAAGAGTCTCAGTTTCAACTGCAGATAATAATCACGTCAGCGAAGAAGATGTGCCCACTACAAGATAGCCTTACTCGGCAATTATCTGGTTACATAGAGGAACTGTATGATTCCAGTACCTATATAATGCACATTTGTCACAGACATTGTTGCTTACGGCCACACCACCCTGAAAATACCCGACCTCGTCTGATCTAGGAAGCCAAGCAGGGTTGGGCCTGGTTAGTACTTGGATGGGAGACTGCTTGGGAATACCAGGTGCTGTAAGATTTTTCTCTTCTCTCTACCACCTGCATGTCTTTTGTTGCAACGTCTGATCACCCTGTGACACATGAGGAAGTTGGTCATCTTCAGCTGCTACTGCTTTGTTGGCAGACACGAAGTGATCGAAGAGTCTCAGTTTCAACTGCAGATAATAATCACGTCAGCGAAGAAGATGTGCCCACTACAAGTTAGCCTTTCTCGGCAATTATCTGGTTACATAGAGGAACTTTATGATTCCAGTACCTATATAATGCACATTTGTGACAGATATTGTTGCTTACGGCCACACCGCCCTGAATATGCCCAACCTCATCTGATCTCGGAATTCAAGCAGGGTTGTGCCTAGTTAGTACTTGGATGGGAGACCGCTTGGGAATACCAGGTGCTGTAAGCTTTTTCTCTTCTCTCTACCACCTGCATGTCTTTTGTTGCAACGTCTGATCACCCTGTGACACATGAGGAAGTTGGTCATCTTCAGCTTCTGCTGCTTTGTTGGCAGACACGAAGTGATCTGAGAGTCTCAGTTTCAACTGCAGGTAATAATCACATCAGGGATGATTATGTGCCAACTACATATCAGCCTTTCTCGGCAATTATCTGGTTACCTAGAGTATCCGTATGATTCCAGTACCTATTAAATGCACATTGTTCACAGATATTGTTGCTTATGGCCACACCACCCTGAATATGCCAGACCTCGTCTGATCTCGGAAGCCAAGCAGGGTTGGACCTGGTTAGTACTTGGATGGGAGACCACTTGGGAATACCAGGTGCTGTAAGCTTTTTCTCTTCTCTCTACCACCTGCATGTCTTTTGTTGCAACGTCTGATCACCCTGTGACACATGAGGAAGTTGGTCATCTTCAGCTGCTGCTGCTTTGTTGGCAGACACGAAGTGATCTGAGAGTCTCAGTTTCCGCTGGAGAGAATAATCACGACAGGGAAGAAGATGTGCCCAATATGCATCAGCCTTTCTCGGCAATTATTGTGATGGTAAATTTTATGTCTCAGGACTGACAGACTCTCCAATCCACAATAACCATTTGTATCACCCAGACACGCTAATTGTTTTAAACTATTTACTTCTTAATTAACACTCAGACAAGATAATTGTTTTAACCTCCTGTTTCTTAATTATTATCAAGACTGCATCCTACCCCCCCTGGAGGTGTGGTTACACACCTAAAGAACAAAGCCCACCTCCTCAGGTATAAATCCTTTGTGTTCCTTTTGTCTGTATCTTTTCATACCATTGCTGCTGAATGGTGTGGTCTGATCTTTTTCCTTGCAACGAAGAATAAAAACTTAGCCGGCCAGCAGAAAAAGTAAGTTTCTCTATTTCATTGCTCATCAGAGGTATTAGGAAGGAAGCGATTGAAAACTTCCATAACATTATCTGGTTACATAGAGGTACTCTATGATTCCAGTACCTATATAATGCACATTTGTCACAGACATTGTTGCTTACGGCCACACCACCCTGAATATGCCCGACCTCGTCTGATCTTGGAAGCCAAGCAGGGTTGGGCCTGGTTAGTACTTGGATGGGAGACTGCTTGGGAATACTAGGTGCTGTAAGCTTTTTCTCTTCTCTCTACCACCTGTCTTTTGTTGCAATGTCTGATCACCCTGTGAAGTTAAACAGGGTCGGGCCTGGTTAGTACTCGGTTAAATCCGGTTGTTCTACTGTACTTCTCTACACAAACCAAAGAGGAAGCTGCTGTCCCATCAAAATTCAACGTCTTCAAGATCAAAAAAGAAGTCCAGTTGCTCTTATGAATACTCTCCATCATTTCAGTTTATTTCTGACATTCAGCTTTTCATAGCACATGATGACTGTATTGAAAATATGTGCAACAATGTAAACCACCAAGATATTCTGAATAATAATTGTATTTATTTTCACTGAGGCTTGTGTAACTGTATTTAGTGTAAACTGTGTTTTCATTCCTCAGCTGATCTCATTCACCTGATGACACTCCTTAACTTTCACTGTTTAAAAATCCCTCCAATTATTTATAGTTTAGATAGAAATGGTTAGAAACGTTTGTTTTTAATGTCCCTCATCAGGATGTAGAGGCATTACTGTGGTGAAGGAGTTTGTCCAAGTATGGGGTTGAGTTAATGTCTGAAATCATGGGGGATGGATGGTAACATCACCGTCCTTTCAGTTGTTTTATTTAACTTAAATCATTCCTGTTGCACACATGCTTAGCTAACTGGCTAACGACACGTTTACTGTTAGCGAGTCAAGAGAGACCGCACACTGGCCGAGTTCAGTCTGAATGAACAGAGCAGGAGCTTAAACCTCCTCTACATCCCTGTGAGCAGGATGAAGGCGTCCTCTTGTGTTAGTTTTCAGATTTCAGCTGTGAACCTGCTGGACGACATGAGAAAAGAGAGATTTAAACATCTGTAATATCACACTGTGTCAGTTTGTTCACAGGACTCACAACCTGTAACACTGATGCTGCTTTCAGGGAACTTCTTCCTGTTATTGTTTCTTTTTTTGTGAACTTTAACTTTATCAATAAGTGGCAGACCAAACAGCGCAGTCACCTCTCCATCTGTGGTCTCCAAACACGACTGAAACTGAGGAGTCTGCTGGAAACTCCACTTTACTCTGACCCGCTCCACCCAAACTCGTACCTGTGACGATCCAAAAACAATACGTGGAACAGAACAATGAGAGGTAAACAGTTCTCAGCCACACCACAAAACCTTTTCATTCATTTGGATGAAATCATCCTTTCTTCATCATATTCTCATTAATGATCAGAGCTGAGTCAGATTTCTTTGAAAAGTCCATCGCTGACAGCAGCAGAAAGTGACTAAATATACTGAACATAATTACAATGTTTTCAGTATTTTTAGCTTGTGCTACTTTCTATTTGTGCTCCACCACATTCAGAGACTCTGTTGTACCTTTTAGTCCACTACATTCATCTGATAACTTCAGCAGATTCAGACTAATACTAAAAAACATCAGAAAGAACAGAATCAGATCATAGAATATGATGTAAGATCACACACATCACCTTTAATCATTCCATAACACGTTATTCCAAAGTGTGCCATTCTGCCTCATTTATTCTATTTTTTACATTCAAATATGTTTTCATATGATTTTTTTTTTGTAGTTTGAGTAAAATCAAAAGTAAATCTACAGTTTTTACCTGAAACAAAATCTCTGTGGTTCTGATTCTGTAACTTATGTCCAAGAATTCTTCGTCCACTTCTTGTCTCTGAGAACAAATTACATCTCCTGTAATGACTGACATCATATAATATTGTTACATTTAGCTTTGATTTGAATCACTTTGAGGTTTCATGTCGTTCTTTTTTGTTTTCTGAATTTCTTCCAACATCTCAGAACACGTTCAGAAACAAGTTTGAAGCATTTGTGAGCAAACAGGTGAAACCCAGAATATGATCCTGAACCAAAGCAACTCTTCCAGCCACAGATGGGTTTCAACAAATATCTCTGAAACAAAGCAGTTACTTGTTGCAGCCGTGTGTTGCCACCATGAGGGATGCTGGTGGTGTGACAGCCTCACTCCCATTTTCACAGAAACACAATTCATGATCAGGATGAATCCACAATTTATTATTTCCAGAAAAACATCCAGAATCAGAACATTTAGTTTCTGGGTTACCAAGTGGATCATTACTGAGAGTTTTCAAAGCAGAAACAACATTTGATCTCTGAAACAGATCAAAGTAAGTTTAACTGCAGAATTATTTTCACATTTACAAAGTGATGAGATGTGAAAAGAATCTGTGATAAAGGAAGGTCTGCTGATTTCTCTGTTTGGCTCCATGAAGTGGAAGAGAAACAACAACATACAAACACATCAACACAAGGATTCAACTAACATTCAGAGCTCAGAGAAGTTTAGATTTTCATGTGGAGAAATCTTTCTGTGAATAAAACTCAGCATTAGCAGCGATATCCTCCATGGCTGCACAAACAGGAAAAAGCAGCAAATAAACAACAGAACAGCAGCGGAGAGACATCACAGCAATGAACTCTCAGCAACAAACTGACTGAATACCTTTATTTCACTTCACACAGCTCAGCTGTGGCTCCAGTCCATCCAATCCTAACTCCAGCATAGAGCGGCTGAGTGAATGTGGTCTGGACTCTGTGGAGGAGAGTCATGGCTTCAGAGACGCTGTAGAAGGACAGAATACCTGCTCTGTGATCCAGGTACACTCCTACTCTGGAGGACTGAGGACCTGAGATGGAGGCTTTCATCTTGTTGGACCAAAATTCAAAACTGTTTTGGGAACATTTTAATGCCCAAGATTTGTCATTATGTCCAAATCCACATTCATTCCCTGTTCTGCTGATGTTCTTGTATGCGACTGCTACATCAGCTCCTCCCCCTCTCCTCTCCACCTCCCAGTAACAGCGTCCAGTCAGACTCTCTCTGCTCAGGACCTGACACCATTCCGTGAATCTGTCTGGATGAGCAGAATAAGACTGAGGTTGTCTCATTACTGTCACTTTTCTGTTCCGCTCTGACACTAACAGATATGTGTTTGCTGTGTTTGGATCCAGTGTGATGTCACATGGATATTTTAAGAAGGCAGCTCTGCTCTTTGGCTCTGGTTCTGATTCTGGCAGTAAAACATCCCCTTCAGTGACTGTCAGTGAGCTGTTTGTCCATTTCTCTCTCAGAATGTCCTGTAGTTTCTCTCTGAGCTCTGACGCAGCTGCTGTCACATCCTCAAAGTACCTCAGAGGACGGATATTGATGCTGGATGAGTGTGTGGACTCACTGAGTGCTGACACTGAGGGGTAGTTGTGTAGAAACTGGTTGTGATCGTCTGTGTGTGAGAGCTGCTTCAGCTCAGCATCTTTCCTCTTCAGCTCAGTGATCTCCTGCTCCAGCTTCTCCTGAAGCTCTTTGACTCGACTCACTTCAGTTTGCTGCTGGGATCTGAGCTGCTGCTTCACATCAGAGCTTCTTTTGTGGATGAGACGGATCAGCTCGGTGAAGATGTTCTCACTGTCCTCCACTGTTTTATCAGCAGACTGATTGATGGCCTCCACCTCCTGTTGAAGCAGCTTCACATCTTTCTCTCTGTCCTGGATTCTCTGCTGGATTTGTTGTCGACTCCCCTCCAGCTCTCTCTGCCTCTCAGTCCTTTCTGCTGCAGCTGACACTGTGTCGTGGCCTTTATGATCATCCACAGGGCAGAGATAACAGATAGACTTCTGATCAGTACGGCAGCACATCTTCATCACCTCATCATGACGACAGCAGATGTTCTCCTGGAGGCTCTTGGAGGGCTCCACCAGCTTGTGTTTCTTGAATGGAGTCACATCATAATGAGGCTGAAGGTGTTTCTCACAGTAAGAGGCCAGACAGAACAAACAGGACTTGATGGCTTTCAGTTTTCTTCCAGAGCAGAAATCACAGGCCACATCTTCAGGTCCAGCATGGCAGAGATCAGCAGGAGCAGCTTGGAGTCCAGTCTTCTTCAGCTGCTTCACTAAATCAGCTAACATGGTGCTTTTCTCCAGGACAGGCCTCGGTGTTAAAGTTTTCCTGCATTGAGGGCATCTGTGAATTCCCTTCTTGTTCTTTCCATTCCAGTAGCCTTTAATAAAGTTCATGCAGTAGCTGTGTCCACAGGGAATAGTCACCGGATCCTTCAGTAGATCCAGACAGATCGAACAAAAGAAGGTTTCCAGGTCCAGTTTAACACTTTTCTGAGCCATTTCCTCCATTTGGCAGAGCAGTGTGTGACTCTCAGAGCAGAAACACCGTCTGTGCTGTGATACAAAACTAATCCCACCTCCTTTTGTTGCAGCTGATCAGCTGATCTTCACTTAAGAGCTCCTCTACTATCACACAATGGTTTCAAACATCCTCCCACCTTCAGATCAGTTTGGGGAGGGAACAAGGGAACAGTGCTGGTTTCACCTCAGTCCAGGCAGGATTGTTCAAGGGGTTGTTGAATTCTTATTTGTTCTCTGTTGAAGGGAAAGATAAATTCATTAACCTTCCACTCAAAGCTCAACATGAAGAAAATTGGTTTCTATCAGATCAACATTGTCCGATACTTTTAGCAGGCAGCTGTACAGGAAATGTAAATGTTGCTGTTTCTTAGTATTTTCATGCTTTTCATTTATATTTATATAATCAGCCCTGTTCTGCAGCAGCTTGAAATTCATAAATCATGATCTTCTGCTGAAATGCTCACCTGAATCTTCAGACTGATGCATTCAAGTGCGTGACATGAAACATGAGCTCTCATACGGCTGTTGGACTTCAGAAGAGGTAAAAACCTGCAGAGCTGACCCCTAACCTGCAAACTGACTGCATCAGACATGTTTGATCATAATCTATCTATCGAGCTCTGTATGCTGACTGGTGTCTTCAGGCTGAGTCTGATAGAAACCCTCTTTGTCTCTTTGTCTCTGTGTAGAAAAAAAGCTGCATCTTAAGATGGAGTTCCTGTGGTGTTTTGTCCACTCTTGTCCACACTGAAAACACAAACAGCATAAAACAGCAGAATGACTTCTTTTCCAGCCTTTTTCAGTTGGCAGGAAACAACAAAACGCTTCACAGCAAACATCTGTTCAGAAGTGAGAAAACCCAGCTGAGCAGATCAGTGATTTCTGTGCGGCTCAGATAACATTTCATGTTAGGCTGCAGTCTGAGGTGCTGATAAAGGCTTTATTTTATGATCATGCTGTTATGCAGCTAAGTCTATATACATCCTGGTCAGTGAGGGGATTTAAACTGAGGAGGCAGGATTACTTTTACCTCTGATGAGCTCTGTTATTAAGCGGAGAAAAGCATCATTTTTATCTGGACAGAGGGATGAACGTGAGAGAAAAAGTGGCTTTAATATATTAACCTGAAATAACGTGACTGTACTCTGACAACATCACGGTCCATCTGATGCCCCCAAAACCCTGAACTCTAAACCACTGCAGGGATTTCTGTACATCTATAATGGAGGAGTGGGAGATCCTGTCAGAACTTCTATCTGTGATGAGCATCTGAAGCAGAAGATGTTTCACAGCTCAGATGGTTGAGGTCTGAAATGTAACCTGTGTGGGGACAGGCAAAGGTGTAGAAGACAAAAAGTGGAGGCTCCAGATGGTGATAGAAGATAATGACTCTGTTTCTTTCAACTGAGGCTTCAGACAAATCCCAAACTGACCTCTGACCTCAAGACTCCTGCATGATAATAACATCCATGCAACCAAAGACCTGAAGAAGTTGCACTGATCTGAAAGACAAAAGGACGGTGATGTTACCATCCATCCCCCATGATTTCAGACATTAACTCAACCCTAAACTTGGACAAACTCCTTCACCACAGTAATGACTCTACATCCTGATGAGGGACATTAAAAACAACCGTTTCTAACAATTTCTATCTAAACTATAAATAATTGGAGGGATTTTTCAACAGTGACAGTTAATGAGTGTCATCAGGTGAATGAGATCAGCTCAGGAATGAAAACACAGTTTACACTAAATACAGTCTGTGGTTTACACAATTCAATTCAATTCAATTCAATTCAATTTTATTTATATAGCGCCAGATTACAACAATTGTCATCTCAAGGCACTTAAGTAATATAGTCCAATTCAAGCCAATTGGAATTCAATTCAATTCACAAGCCTCAGTGAAAATAAATACAATTATTATTCAGAATATCTTGGTGGTTTACATTGTTGCACATATTTTCAACACAGTCATCATGTGCTATGAAAAGCTGAATGTCAGAAATAAACTGAAATGATGGAGAATATTCATAAGAGCAACTGGACTTCTTTTTTGATCTTGAAGATGTTGAATTTTGATGGGACAGCAGCTTCCTCTTTGGTTTTTGTAGAGAAGTACAGTAGAACAACCGGATTTAACCGAGTACTAACCAGGCCCGACCCTGCTTAACTTCACAGGGTGATCAGACATTGCAAAAAAATATATGCAGGTGGTAGAGAGAAGAGAAAAAGCTTACAGCACCTGGTATTCCCAGGCGGTCTCCCATCCAAGTACTAACCAGGCCCAACCCTGCTTGGCTTCCTAGATCAGACGTGTTCAGGGTGGTATGGCCGTAAGCAAAAGTCACTGTAACACATATATAGTATATAGCTGCTTGAACCATATGTTTCTTTTAGTTTTTCACCTAATTGGCTTGAGGGGCTGATGCTGATCGTGCACATGTTCTTCTCTCTCGTGTTGGTTCTCTGCAGCTGAAAGTGAGACTCTCAGATAACTTAGTGTCTGTCGACCTCTTCTGTTCCCTGTGTGTAGTTTTGTGTTCAGCGTCACACAGAGAGACCGAGGCTGCTTAGTTAGATGATATCATCACAAATTGCTCATTTTTAAACAGTTACATTATATTCTAGAAGTCAGAACACAGTGATAGATGTTGTTTCAGCATCTGTAAAAAGCTGATTTGTGACCAATACTTTCGCTTACGGCCATACCACCCTGAACTCGTCCGATCTCGGAAGCTAAGCGGGGTCGGGCCTGGTTAGTACTTGGATGGGAGACCGCCTGGGAATACCAGGTGCTGTAAGCTTTTTACACCTGCAGGAGGCGCTGCTGCTCACTCAACACGGACAGCTTCATGACATACTTCACATCAGGAAGGAAATCACTCAAATAAATTCACTTTTCAATCTTTGTCAAAGACTGGAAATGAGCGCACACACAAACCTCATTTAGGTCACTCTGTCATATCATCTTCCAGCACTGCTCAGCTCACAGTGACTTCATCTGTCTCAATTCTTCTGGATACCAAACACACACAAATATTATTGTCTCACATTAGTCTGCAGACTGTTAACAGATCTTCCTGCAGTCTGCAGATTCATCCCATTTCCTTCCTTCCTAAGAATCCCTGCTGATATCCAAGGTGCTGATCCCAGATCTGCTCAGATGTCCCAGGTTCTCCTCTGCTTTTATCCTCACACACTGAACTGTCTCCTCATCTACGTGTTAACAACCAGAACCCACTGATGTGGGCTCAGAAATAAAGTTTACAATGTTTTACAAACACAAATGAATAAATTACAGAGATTTACTGAGGCCAGATAGAAAAAGTGCACGTGCAGCCACTTTAAACTGTCAAACAGGCAACTTTATATCTAACAGCAAACACTGAGAGCTGCTCTGCAGAATAAATACTTTTACTGGTGGAAGTGTTAGTAAATGTTGCTGATGACACTTTGATTCTTTTGCCTGAGTGAGGTTTTAGATGCAGAACTTTTACTGGGAGTTGAATATTTCTCAGTGTGGCATCAGTGCTTGTAAAGGATCTACACCACTGTCACCTGACTCAAAATCAACACTAATCAAATTGAAAGAAGTCCATAATCAGCTTTTTTAAGTGAATTATAAGCTAAAGGCTTCCTGTTTGCCCCATGTTAGGGCTAAGCTGATCCGGGTCAGGGGGTAAGTTGCACCGTCTGGAGGTGAACTGACCGTCAAACTGAATCTAAATCAAACCCATAAGAAATTTCAACCATAACTTACCTCTTTGAAAAACTGATTTGAAAGTCCATTATTGTTTTGTAAGTGGTCATATTAATTTTCTTCAGGATAACTTCACATTAAATCTGATTAAAAAAAATGTCATTAAAGTTGGAATCTTCCCTGAAACAGAAATGCTGAAGTGGAATGAATGAATAAATGTCCCCAAAACTTTCCATCCTTCCACTTTCTTTAAATCATGGTTTCAGGGTGACTGGAGCCTATCTGTCACAGAAACTCCTCAACATTCCAGTCTAATAACAAGTCTGAAACTAAAGCAAAAACTGCAGCCCCAAATGAACATTGGCATGATATAGGCTGTGTCAAATGCAAAAGCAGTCCCTGTTTCCCTTTTTGGAACTCATCCTTTCTAAGGACAAAGTTAAATGTATGAGGATCAAACACAACAAGTACCTGGGACATGTCAACAGATCCAGGAAATCCAGGAACCAGCAAACTGAGAGCCAAAGAGAAACTGAGGCGTCTGCCAACAAATCAGCAGCAGCTGAAGCTGATCAACTTCCTGATGTGTCATGAGGTGATCACATGTTTCAACTAAAGACATCAGATAGACATAGCTTTAACAGCTGCAGACCAATATCAATACTTTCACAGTTTGTTCAGAAACTAGATAGTTTTATTGAAAACAACAGCTTATTGAATGAGAGTCAATATGGGTTCGGTTCAAATAGGTCTACAGCTGCAGCAATAATGAAGGTGACAGAAGAAATCCCAACTGCAACAGACAAAAAGAAGTTTACCATATGAACCATTCATTGAGCTGAAGAAAGCTTTTCACACTATTGATCATTCAATATAACTTTCAGAGTTAAATAGCTTTGGTGTGAGAGGAGTTGCTTTAAAGGGGAACTCCTGTATTTTAAAACCTGGACCTTATTTCTGGCATGAAATACGTTTCATCTACTCACAGAAGAGTTTGGCGAAAGTCGGCGTCCTTCGGGAGCTATTTAGAAAACTCGCAATCAGCGTATATCCATATAATGGAGTTAATGGATGATGCAGCCTCTAAATAAGACATTATCTGTCTTAATTTCACCAATACTTTAAGAAAAATGAATGAACGAACGTGTACTATAGCTCTGTTAGTTCATAGGTGCTGTTATGTGGCTACTTGCGGCTATAGGAGAGCTAACGGAGGGATTTCTACACAGGCCCTCTACTGGGACAACCAATTTAACCAATTTAAAACAAATGTGTATCTCAGCTGCAGGAGTCAAACTTTGGAATTCTCAACATAATGATTTAAAAGGTTTTTCAGATGTTTTCCTGTTCAAACACTGGACTGGATAGTGTAGTGTTAAGATTGCCACATTTCATGTGGGTGACCTGGGTTCAAATCCCCTGCATGAGAGGTACTGCTACCTCCAGTAGGGGTACTTCGGCAAGGCCCCCTTACCCTATCTGCCTACCTGTAAGTTGCTTTGGATAAAAGCGTCTGCTAAATGCATAAACATATACAAAAAAATGTATGAGGAGAAAACAATTGGACATTAAATAAGACATTAGACAGTGGAAGGAGCTGCACCCATCTGTCCCAGACAGCCCTGATGGGAGCAGGCTGGTCAGATCTTTCTCTGGTGTCTCTGTTGTCAAATCTGAGGACTCTTGATATCATTTGAAAGGTCTGAAGTGACATTGTTGCTCGAAAATATTTCTGCCTGTCGATGCGTCCCAGAGACGATCAGTGGCCTCATTGCAGGATCTGTGCACTCCAGCAAAAAGAAGAAGCATCCAGGTGTTCCTCATCAGTGTCTTTCCACATGTTGCCATGGACTTTTGTTCCTTCAAGGTTTGACTCTTTTTAATGGCATAAATGGCTCAAAACGTGTTGATGTCACTGATTCTGGTCACAGCAAACCCTGTGATTCCAGGAGTCATTTTGATGACGTCTGCAGCAGCTGCCCTGCCATCATGTACATCACGAGGTACTGAGCTCCAACACATCTTACCATTTTTGGACTTGAGTCTTTCAGCAGGAGCAGCTTCAGCACCGGTGACCTCCTCATCAGATGAGTGTCTTCTGGATGATATTCCACTTTGTCTTCCTCCTCAGAAACCTGCTCATCCGTATCTCCATGCTGCTCTGTGTCCTCTCCCTCATTTTCACCAGAAATATGATGCAGAACGTCTCTCACTGAGAATCTTCTTTTCATTTTGGCATGCTGCACATTGGAGATGTGCACTCTGCAGGTCACCAACTCCACACTGAACTGAGCTCACATGTGTGGACATGCCCGTCTTTGCTTGTTCTGTTTCTGTGCAGGTAAACTGGATAACAAGGCAAAATGAGAATCCCCTAAAGCTCACATGATGAGGAGAGGAGCTGGCTGTCAGTGTGTTGGCTGACAGTGCACTGATGATGTCATCTGTGGCTCTAATTATTGCTTTATAATCTTATTTTTGTAACTGGGTCGAAACCGAACCTAACAACACAGAAGTCATAATCTCAGCCTGAGCTTTTTACAATTTAGTTTTATTTTGGTTCCTGGCAATAGATAAATCAACTCCAGTTAACTGTAAAGATGAAAAACTGTGGTATTCATGTCTCATCCCATCATCACCATTACAGCACCGCTGCTGGAGCTGATACAGACACACAGGAGACTTTTAACATTTTATCAGTATCAGTTTTACACAGACAGCTGGATCCTTGGCTTCTAGTTCTACAGTGAGGAACCTTGGAGTTATTTTTGACCAGAATTTATCATTTGACGCACATATAAAACAGGTTTCTAGGACTGCCTTCTTTCACCTTCGTAATATTGCTAAAATCAGGAACATCCTGTCTCAGGGTGATGCAGAGAAACTAGTTCATGCATTTGTTACTTCAAGATTGGACTACTGTAATTCCTTATTATTGGGCTGTCCCACATATTCTCTGAAAAGCCTCCAGCTGATCCAAAATGCTGCAGCCAGAGTTCTGATGAGAACTAACAGGAGAGATCATGTTTCTCCAGTTTTAGCTTCTCTTCATTGGCTCCCTGTTAAATTCAGAATAGAATTTAAGATTCTTCTCCTCACATATAAAGCTCTTAATGACTGAGCTCCATCATATATTAAAGATCTCATTGTAAGATATTTTCCTAACAGAGCACTTCGCTCCCAAACTGCAGGTTTACTTGTTGTTCCCAGAGTTTCTAAAAGTAGAATGGGAGGTAGAGCCTTCAGGCCCCTCTCTTGTGGAATAAGCTGCCAGTAAATGTCCGGGAAGCAGACACCCTTTCCACTTTTAAGATTAGGCTTAAAACTTTCCTTTTTGATAAAGCTTATAGTTAGGGATGGCTCAGGTAATCCTGAAACATCCCATAGTTAAGCTGCTATAGGCTTAGACTGCTGGGGGACCTCATCTGTCACACCTTTCCTCACTTTGCTCTCTTTTTCCCCCTGTTTAATTTCTCAATTGCTATTATGTACATGTGACATTATTGTGGTTATTAATTTCTGTTTCCCTGTTCCAACAGGTGTCCTTTGAATGGCGTTATGGTGTTTTTCCCCCCTCTTTTCCCTCTTTTCTGTCTTCTCAAACCCCAGCTGGTCGAGGCGGATGGCCACCCTTCCTGAGTCTGGTTCTGCCAGAGGTTTCTTCCTGTTAAAAGGGAGTCGTTCCTTTCCACAGTCGCCACAGGCACGCTCAGGACGGGAGATTAGACTGAAGACAAGTTTCAGTGCATTCTGTTGGTTTCCTTAGCTGGGATATTATTTCTTAATTGGCTCTACATGAATTAATTTGATTATTTTGAAATTAATTAATTGAATTCCAATTGGCTTGAATTGGACTATATTATTTAAGTGCCTTGAGATGACAATTGTTGAAATGACAATGCAGTCTTAACAAACCTTTAATAGGTCAAATCTACATGTGAGTTAAGAGCTAATATTGGACTCTTCTCTGGACTCTGGTCCAGCCAGCCAGGAGTACAGAAAGTTTGCAGGTTAGGGGTCAGCTTTAGTTTTCAGGCAGCTCAACTCTGCAGGTTTTTACCTCTTCTGAAGTCCAACAGCCGTATGAGAGCTCATGTTTCATGTCACGCACTTGAATGCACCAGGGAGAAGATTTAGGTGAACATTTCAGAAGAAGATCATGATTTATAAATTTCAAGCGGAAACTTCCTTGTTCCCTCCCCAAACTGATCTGAAGGTGGGAGGATGTGTGAAACCATTGTGTGATAGTAGAGGAGCTCTTAAGTGAAGATCAGCTGCAACAAAAGGAGGTGGAATTAGTTTTATATCACAGCACAGACGGTGTTTCTGCTCTCAGAGTCACACACTGCTCTGCCAAAGGGAGGAAATGGCTCAGAAAAGTGTGAAACTGGACCTGGAAACCTTCTCTTGTTCGATCTGTCTGGATCTACTGAAGGATCCGGTGACTATTCCCTGTGGACACAGCTACTGCATGAACTGTATTAAAGGCTACTGGAATGGAAAGAATAAGAAGGGAATTCACAAATGCCCTCAATGCAAGAAAACTTTCACACCAAGGCCTGTCCTGGAGAAAAGCACCATGTTAGCTGATTTAGTGAAGCAGCTGAAGAAGACTGGACTCCAAGCTGCTCCTGCTGATCTCTGCCATGCTGGACCTGAAGCTGTGGCCTGTGATTTCTGCTCTGGAAGAAAACTGAAAGCCATCAAGTCCTGTTTATTCTGTCTTTTCAAAGAAATCTCACTCAGCTCTGATCATTAATGAGAATATGATGAAGAAAGGATGATTTAATCCGAATGAATGAAAAGATTTTGTGGTGGGGCTGAGAACTGTTTAACTCTCATTGTCCTGTTCCACGTATTGTTTAAGGACCGTCACAGGTACAAGGGGGTCAAGGGTGCTGGAGAAGGCCTATCTATCTTATTTCAGCTTCTATCTAAACGTCTCATGACCTTGTGTGGCATAAATAGCAATAGTATAATCTTTTTAACTCAGACAACTCTGTGTCAGTTTCCTGATATGTCATGCAGACACCTTGCTGTGAAAATAAATGTTTTGTGTTAATTGTCTCTGAGTCATTTTGAGAGAATTTTCTTGACACCAACACAACAGACATCTGAAACAGTTTCACAGCTTGAAGTTGAGCCTTGTGCCCTTTTAGTGTTGGAACAGCCTTAACTTTCAACTTCAGTCATTAAACAGTTGTCTGGAAAGTACAGGGAACAACTCCAAAACTTTTTCAGACTGTTAAAGATTTCTGGGTCTTTGGGGAATATAAGTCCAACTTTCCCTCGTAACCAAACACACATTTTCTTAAAAAAATAGCTCATTAGCAAGAACATGAAAATCATGAGAAATGTTGACATCTGACCTTCAACAAAATGCAGAACAATGAAATACAGATGAGTGGAAAGTTAGACTTCACATCAAACTGAAATTATATGTTGCTTCTACAGATGTTGTATGTTTACATAAATACCCACAGCTGGTGCAATGTGACTTTGTGAATTATAACTTTAAACAAAACAAATATGTATAGTATAAGAGAATAAAACATGTCTCTAGTTTCAAACAGATTGTATATTGTTCTGTTCATCAACTCACAATTGTTGCCATGTTTGTCTTGAACGGTGGGAGATCTGTCCACAGTTAAAACAATGAAAACATATTTTAATTACTTTCAATCATTCTTCAAACATGTGCTACTCACAGAACATTCAGAGCAAAAGTACTGACAAGAGAAAGGTGGTAATCCACACAAAAGATTTTTAATCTGAAGAAAGAAAAGGCTTCTGATTGGTAGTTCCTGTTGCTTCTCCTGGATGAATGTTTTCTTATCTGCCGTAAAATAGGTTGTTGATTTAAACCAATCATTTATCTGTGGGAGTACATTGGTGTCTCTTTAGACTAGATACTCGAGTGAAAGCTTCCCCACACTGACCACAGATATAAGGTTTCTTTTCTGTGTGGATACGTTGGTGTCTCTTAAGACTGGAAGATCTAGTGAAAGCTGCCCCACACTGACCACAGATGTAATGTTTCTCTCCTGTGTGAATATGTTGGTGTGTCTTAAGATGAGATAACCGAGTGAAAGCTGCCCCGCACTGACCACAGCTGTAAGGTTTCTCTCCTGTGTGAATACGTTGGTGTATCTTTAGGCTATATATTGCAGCGAAAGCTGCTCCACACTGACCGCACCTGTAAGGTTTCTCTCCTGTGTGAATAAGTTGGTGTGTCTTAAGATGAGATAATTGAGTGAAAGCTGCTCCACACTGACCACAGCTGTATGGTTTCTCTCCTGTGTGAATACGTTGGTGTGTCTTTAGGCTATATATTATAGCGAAAGCGGCCCCACACTGATCACAGCTGTAAGGTTTCTCTCCTGTGTGAATACGTTGGTGTGTTTTTAGGCTAGATATTATAGCGAAAGCTGCTCCACACTGATCACAGCTGTAAGGTTTCTCTCCTGTGTGAATACGTTGGTGTGTCTTAAGATGAGAAGATGTAGTGAAAGCTGCTTCACACTGACCACAGCTGTATGGTTTCTCTCCTGTGTGAATACGTTGGTGTGTCTTAAGATGAGAAGATGTAGTGAAAGCTGCTCCACACTGATCACAGCTGTAAGGTTTCTCTCCTGTGTGAATACGTTGGTGTGTCTTAAGATGAGAAGATGTAGTGAAAGCTGCTCCACACTGACCACAGCTGTACGATTTCTCTCCAGTATGAAGCCTCTGATGATACCTAACCACGATATAGTTCATTGTATAGGGACCACGCCATTTTGTAGTGGTGTCCGAATGTTAAGGGATTTTTGATGCTCACTATATAATGCACTCAATGTATCCCACAATTCAACGCGAAATGTAGTGAGCATCCGATGGCAGTGTTGCCAGGTGGGAAATGTAGTATGATCATACCAGAGACATAGAATTGTCGTATTTTGAAGAAAACTATCCGTCATAACCAAAATAACAAGTCTAGTGATGCGCTAATTTCACTCTAGTGTAGAACAGCGTCTATCAGACACTCACGGCTGAGCATCAGCAGCCCCACAGTTGCTTTAGTAAATGTCCCCGTAAACAATGACGACTGGGACCTAATGAGCCAAATGAGCTCATGAGGCCTGAAGGCCACCTACTGTTAGGAACTTCTGAGGCAAACGCATGCACGTCACTCGTAGCTCACATAGAAAAGCACGATTGGCTTGAAACTTGTCTCATGGAAATGGAAATGCCTTCAGTGTTCACAAAAAAAATCCAACAGACAGTTGCGACAGGCTGATAACAACCACACATTTACAGAATGGTCAAATTATCGTATTTTTTGGGGAATTGTTGATCGTACACAGGGCAAAATTTCTTACAAATACGACAATTATCGTACACCTAGCAACACTGTCCGATGGTCTCCAACCGGAGCAAGATATCCCATAATGCATTGCCAAAAATTTTCTGGGCTGCTAGTAAGGGATGGCAGACAGACGCTGAATGAATGTTTAAACTTTAGGAATAGATATGGTTGCAGGTTTATCTAGAAAATTGACATAGGTCGTTTAATAAGTAAAGCTTAATTCGCCATTTATTAATGATGTCTAGTACAGTGTGTGAATAAAAGCTGAGTGAATCTGACTACTCAGACACAACTGGATTACTCAGTTTGTCCAATATTGTGAGACTGTAAATAAAGGAGCTGCCTAACGTTCAGGAAGTTTCGCACGTAGGGATTGTAGTTTGACGAAGGGTAGTTTATTGTTCAGAGAATTAAAAAATATAATTACTCTAATTAAAAAGGCAGTAAAAAGCAGGCTAACACTTCTTGCTAGTCTTACAAGAGCAGCACATCTTCTCCCTTCACTCTCTCTCGCAATTCCAATTCTTCTCCGAATCATCATAGATTGAATAATTATAGTTATAAGAAACACGGTCAGATTGATGGAAGACGGCATTTCGATAGAGCTACCAGAGTTTTCTAGATAACAGTATGTTGTTTTTTTCCTAGTGAATTTTCCACTCTGTAACTTGCTGTTACTAAAGAGCCAAGATAATAAAATATAAAAATATGCTTAGATAGAAAACAAAATACGAAAATAAAAATTACATGACAGTAATCAAAAGCCTCTAATTTAACAAAAATGCAATTGTAAACAGACAAAATTGCGTGAGACGACATTAATGTAACGTTTTCATTGTGCAACAGCGATGACTTAATTACCGGCGCCGAGATGGTGTCCGAAAGATTTCTCTGTTGAGCTCACTATAGAGTGCACTACATTTATTTTCCTATATAGGGAGTAGGGAGTTGGAAATGAGTGAATGATTTCGTGTGTAAGTACTTCTTATTATTATTATTTGATTTTTAATGGCAGCTGGCATCCTTGATGTTGCATATGCCGCCATCTACTGGACTAAAATTCTTTCTAGTTATGCTTTTCTATATTATTTTAATTATTCCAGTTGACACCAGGAATCTTATAATTATTTTCCTCCCTTCTTTATTCTACTATAACTTTCAGATTATATTCTCTTATTCCTGTGTTCTGCAGCTCTATTTTCATTCTTTCCCTCTCCCTTCCATATCTAGGATGCTATCATCACATGTTCACCCTCAGAATCGGGTCTCTGCTTTTTGCAGATGATGTGGTTCTGTTAGCGTCGTCAGGCCATGACCTTCAGCTCTCACTGGAGCGATTCGCAGCCGAGTGTGAAGCGGCTGGGATGAGAATCAGCACCTCCAAATCCGAGACTATGGTTCTCAGCCGGAAAAGGGTGGAATGCTCTCTCCGGGTCGGGAATGAGATCCTTCCCCAAGTGGAGGAGTTCAAGTATCTTGGGGTCTTGTTCACGAGTGAGGGACGAATGGAGCGGGAGATTGACGGGCGGATCGGTGCGGCGTCTGCAGTATTGCGGGCTCTGCACCGACCTGTGGTTGTGAAGAGGGAGCTGAGCCAGAAGGCGAAGCTCTCTACTTACTGGTCAATCTACGTTCCCATCCTCACCTATGGTCACGAGTTGTGGGTAGTGACCGAAAGAACAAGATCGCGAATACAAGTGGCCGAAATGGGTTTCCTCCGCAGGGTGTCTGGGCTCTCCCTTAGAGATAGGGTGAGAAGCTCAGTCATCCGGGAGGGGCTCGGAGTAGAACCGCTGCTCCTCCACATTGAGAGGAGTCAGATGAGGTGGCTCGGGCATCTGGTTAGGATGCCCCCTGGGCGCCTCCCTGGGGAGGTGTTCCAGGCACGTCCCACTGGGAGGAGACCCCGGGGGAGACCCAGGACACGTTGGAGAGACTATGTCTCTCGGCTGGCCTGGGAACGCCTCGGGGTCCCCCCGGAAGAGCTGGAGGAAGTGGCCGGGGACAGAGACGTCTGGGTTTCTCTGCTCAAGCTGCTGCCCCCGCGACCCGACCCCCGGATAAGCGGCAGATGATGGATGGATATTACTATTTCGAATGCAACCTAGTAAAGAAGCCTTTTAACTTTAACTGTGTAAAAGTTATGTTGGAACACTCACAATTGAAGCAGTCAGAAAAAGTTAGCCTTTTAACTGGTAACCGTGTGTGGGTTGTGTTGGATTAACCCATAAAAGAAGCAGTCAGAAAAGGTCAGCCTTTTAACTGGTAACTGTGTATAGGATTAACCCATAGAAACCTAATAGCACTCAGAAAAGGTCAGCCTTTTAACTGGTAACTGTGTGTAAATTGTGCTGGATTAACCCATAAAAGAAGCAGTCAGAAAAGGTCAGCTTTTTAACTGGTAACTGTGTATAGGATTAACCCATGAAAACATAATAGCAGTCAGAAAAGGTGAGGCAAAGGAAATAAGCCTTTTAACTGTTAACTGTGTGTAAATTGTGCTGGATTAACCCATAGCAGAAGCAGTCAGCAAAGGTGGATCAAAGAAAAAGCCTTTAGTACTGTAAGTAGCCTTTTAGCTGGTACTGTAAAAGCAGTCAGGAAAGGTGAAAGGTCTATGTGTGTTTTATTAAACCAGGATAGCAGAAGCAGTCAGCAAAGGTCAGTCCATAGTCTGTGTGAGAAGACTACAGGAATAAATAACTCCGCGCCGTGCGTTAGAAACAGAATCTTTCTTAAGAGAGTTTGCGATGAAATATCGCAAGAATTAAATCCATTTTAGTTTTGTTTGTGTCATACGTCTGATTGTTTGTTTGTTGAACGTCTGGTTGTTAAAACATTTGTTTGCTAAATGGGCTGGTTGTTAAATTGTTTGTCAAATTGTTTGTTAAAGTCTTTGCTGCAGTGTTGTTTTATTTGCTATGTATGTATGGGAGTAAAACAGCTGTGTGTGTGTGTTGTTGCTGATGGTAAAGGGCCTGGTTTTTTTGTTAAATTGTTTGTTTCATTGTTGAATTGTTGCTTTGTGACAGAATTGTTTGTTTTGCTAAGAGGGCTGGTTGCAGAATTATTTGTTTGTTAAATTGTTGTTTTTTCCTTCTTTGCTGCAGTGTTGGTTTATTTGCTATGTCTGTATAAGAGTGAAACAGCTGCTGGTGTGTGATGTTGCTGATGGTGACGACAGAAAAATGTATTACTGACTAACTGAGTTGAAGTGAACATTGGAGTCTGGTTGTTGCTCGTGACATAACGACAGAAGTAGTGTTTCATTCAGTAGTACTCAAAATAACTCCACTGAAAATTGATTAGCTGCAAGAGTACAGTATGGGAAATAACTGTTTTAAAGCTAACCGGAAGTTAAGTGGCAGTGCTAAAATCATGTTTCAGAAAAACCCCGAAAATATTAAATATTTAGACAGATGGGAGAAAATTTGGGTTTGAAGAGAATTTCAACGTTGAAAAGTGCGCAGAATTAATAAAAGATATAGAGAGAGCAGGCCGTAGAAATAAAAATAAAAATAAAAAGAACGGTCTCGTGCAGGCCAAGGCCTGGCTCACTGAGGCACAGAGGAGAAAATCAGAGAGAGAAAAAAAGGAGATAGATAAGCAACAAAAAGAGGTGTTTACGCTGATAGATGAAGAGGATGTAAATACAGTTTATAAGAGTAGACATCCGGAACTCAACTCGATAGCGAAAAGTCCACCAGCTTATAGTATCTCGGGAGCTACCAGTGGGTTGTCACCCCAACCTAGCTCCCCACCTTTGGAACCTTTGTATCCAGAGGGGGAGTTAAAAAAGATCATTAAGAGAGATAAGACACAAGTAACTAGGTCAGGGAAAAATTTTAGTTCTGCATGGAAGGTGTACCGTGATCCAGCTAGCCAGGACGTTGAGAATTTGCCCATGATCCAAGTACCTAATCCGAGAGAGGGGGAGGAGGAAAGTGAATTCATGTACGTTTACCGACCATGGACAGCTGAGGATGTAAGAAAAGCAACGGAGGACATTCCACACCCAAAAGTAAATGTTAAGGGGTTTAAAGGTAGCCTAAAGAATCTGTATGAGAGCTACAGGTGGAATGGTTTGGAGTTGGAAAAAGCAGTGAGAAATGTGATGAGAGCGGATTGGTGTGTGATCCGTGGTGATTGGAGTGCCCTTAATACTCATGGAGCAGTTTTGCAGTATCAGTCAAGAGATCTAGCCGACAGATTTGAAGCTTTACTGAAACGAACTGAAACTAAATATACAAAACGGGCTGATTGGAACCAAATTAACCATTGTGTGCAGAAGGAATGGGAAGATGTTGATCTATATAATCATAGACTAATAGAGGTGTTTGAATTCCACAGTGGACTGAGTCCGCCAGAAAATGGGGATGTTGACTCTCCTTATGAACAACAGTTGAAGAATGCCTTTCTGAAGGGATGTTTGCCACAGATAAGCAGTTTTGTGACCAAACACATGGTAGACCACCGCACAGCCAGGGTAGAAAACCTAATGGATTGGGCCAGACATGCAGAGGATCACCTTAACAGCAAAAAGAAAAGTAAGAAAGGACTTAACTTTTTGTTGGAAGGGAGTGAAATGCCTGTGTATGTACTGAGGGGAAGTGAGAACACAGATCAATACAGGAGAAAGGAGACAGGAGATAGAAGGAGAAATAGAGGAAGGAAGGCATGCCGGCTGAGTGGGGGGGGACTGCAGGAGCAAGGATGAGGTTGGGAGTCAATTATGACTAGATAAAGAGAAAACAACTCCAGCTGTAACCAGGATGGAGGAAGAGAAACCAGAAGAAGTGTTGAACCTGGAGGGAATCGAACTAATGTTACAGTATGATGTCAAACCTGAGATTACACTGAATGTTTTAGGGGTGGAGGTGACTTTTCTATGCAACACGAACTGTAATTCACCCTGATGACATTCCTGGAGTTGAGAAATCCAACGAAATTATTTGGGTCAAATCAGCAAATGGTTAGAGCCATCCTGAGCGTTTATCAAAACTCTTAACAGTAACAGATGCACGGACTGGAGTGAGTGCTGATTGTCAAGTTGTCTTGTCCACTCTGTGTCCCTGTAATTTGCTGGGAAGAGACATACTTCATGCATTGAAACTAGGGATAGTTCCAGAAGAAAAAGGGTTAACTGTTGTCCGAATGAAGCATTCGCGAGACCACCTTCATACTGGTATAGTTTGGATCTTGTTTCTACAGGCCCCAGTTCTATCGCGCTTCCGCTCCTTAAAAAAGCAAAAGAACACGTCTCAGGAGAGCTCACCCTCAGGTCACCAGAGGAATTACACTGCACTATGTATTACAAATACACTCAAGGGCCTGACAGAAAGTATGAGAAACAATTCTTCAAAGAAAAACAGACCATGTTAAAATTGAAACACTTATACTGGGCAGCTAGTTGTTCACTCTCCTCCAGCATGAGAAAGGTTTTAAGATCATGTAATGCACCTCATGTGTCACTCTCCAAATCCACAGACGACCACTGGAGGCGTTTAGGTGTGTTTGTGACTGCATGTGAAGAAACCTCAGATTGGGAGGAAGTAAAACCAGGAATAGAATATTCCGAGATATTGGATGCATATACTACTCCATTAAATTGGACCACACACGCAAAACCAAATGTGCACCTAGAAGGACAGATATGGCAACAAAAAAGCAGATTCTGATCCATTTTCACACTCACTGAAAGTGAAGAAGCAGAAATATAAGGGGTACCAGAACACTTGTGGTCGAAGGGAGCAGCAGACGTGGGACTAATAAAAAATGCCGAACCCGTCTGTATAACTCCTCTTTCTTCTTTCAGGCCACATCAAAGACAATATCCACTTAAACCTGAGGCTGAGGAAGGAATAGGTCCAATTTTGGAAGCTTCTCTTAAATCAGGTTTTATAGTGGAATGTCCTGACTCTCCATGTAACACTCCATTGTTTCCTGTGAAAAAGGCTCCTCCCTCCACTGGTTGGAGGATGGTGCAGGATCTGCAGGCAGTTAATAAAGCTGTTGTGCCACGGGCCCCCACAGTACCGGATCCAAATACTCTGTTAAATGATTTGTGACCGAGGAATAAGTACTTCACTGTTGTTGATATAAGTAATGCTTTCTTTTCTGTACCTGTGCACCCAGATAGTCAATTTTGGTTTGCTTTCACTTACAGAATGAAAAGATACACTTATACCAGACTTCCACAAGGATATGTGAATCACCAACAATATTCTCTCAAGCAATGTCAGCTAACCTAGCCAAATTCAATCCTCCAAATGGCAGCCAAGTGTTGTTATATGTGGATGACATTTTATTGGCTTCACCGACAGAACAAGACTGCAAAATAGACACACTAGCGCTTTTGCAATTCTTGGCGGAACAGGGTCACAAAGTCAGTAAAAACAAATTACAACTTTGGGAAACTACTGTAAAATACTTGGGCTACGATCTCTCACAAGAAGGCAGACATTTAGATGAAGCGAGAAAGACAGCAATCTTGCAAGCACCAAAACCAAAAAAAAAAAGACAAAATATGTCCTTTCTGGGAGTTATTAATTTTTGCAGGAGTTGGATATCGAACTATGCATTCATTACAGCCCCCTTATCTGCCTTGATCTATTACACCCCCTTGGCTGCCACAGATTCTTTAGTATGGACACCAGAAGCAGACGAGGCATTTTTAAAAATAAAACAACTGTTAGTCAGTTCATCTGTGCTAGGATTACCAGATTACTCAAAACCCTTTGTCTCAACAGTGGATTGCAAAGAGGGATATATGACATCAGTGTTAACTCAAGCACATGGGGGAAAATCCAGACCAATTGCCTACTACTCTTCCCGATTGGATGCAGTGGCCAGAGCACTGCCACCTTGTGTTCAAGCAGTGGTAGCTGCCTCGATGGCAGTGCTCTCATCAGCAGCCATTGTGTTATTTCACCCACTAACACTTAAAGTACCTCATGCTGTGGCTGTAATATTATTGCAGAACAAAATCTCGTATCTATCCCCCTCCCGACATCTCTCCTGCATGACTGTTCTCCTTTCACAGCCACACCTCACTGTGGAACGATGTACTACACTTAATCCATCCACATTGATGCCTACTTCACAGGATGGGGAGCCACATGATTGTATAGCAGAAATATCTATCAGTGTTTTGCCCAGACCGGATTTGACTGATACTCCCTATGAAAATGCAGAAATAACTATGTTTGTAGATGGTTCCAGCAAGAAGAATACTGATGGAACAAATGCTACAGGTTTTGCTGTAGTAACTGAAACTGAAACTCTCTTAAAGCAACCACTACCGAAGAAATTCTCTGCTCAAGCAGCCGAATTAGTAGCTTTAACGGAAGCTTGCAAATTAGGAAATGGTAAGGTTGTGAATATCTACACTGACAGTCAATATGCTTTCTCAACAGTTCATGTTTTTGCACAACAATGGAAAAACAGGGGAATGACAACTTCTACTGGAAAAGCTATAAATCATAAAAATTTGATTTTAGCATTATTAGATGCTATCCTGCTTCCTACTAAAGTAGCAGTATGTAAATGCACTGCGCATACTAAAAACACGGATTATGTTTCAAAAGGTAATAGAAAGGCAGATGAAGAAGCAAGAAAAGCTGCTCAGCTGCCTACTGAGAACCTCCTCCTGTTCTCAAAAGAAGAAACTGATACAGGAATAAACCATCAAGTGTTATGTGATATGCAAAAAACCGCCCCAACACCGGAAAAACAGAAATGGCTAAATAAAGGTGCCATTTACAACACACAATCAAACTTATATGAGTGACCTGAAGGGAAGCCCATACTGCCAAAAGGCTTATTTAGATGTGCTGCAATAGTGAGTCATGGACCATGTCATGTCTCTGCAGGAGGGATGGCTGCAACAATAAACAAAGTCTTTAGCGCGTATGGCTTCATTAATTATTCAAAGAATTTTTGTCTAATGTGTCTAATCTGTGCAAAACACAATCCACAGGGCAATCTAAGACCAAGAAGACGACAATTCCCCAAACCAACGTACCCTTTTCAACACATTTGTATGGATTTCATTGAACTAAATAAATGTAAAGGGAAACGATTCTGCTTGGTGATAATCGATGTTTTTTCCAAGTGGGTTGAAGTATTTCCATGTACACAGGCAGATGCACTCTCAGTAGCAAAAGCATTGGTAAAAGAAATAATTCCTAGATTTGGAATTCCTGAAAAAAATTATAGTGATAATGGGACACATTTTGTAAACAATATCATCTCTCTAATGGCAAAGAACTTACAAATAGATCTCAGAAACCACTGTGCATATCATCCACAGTCAGCAGGTTTGGTGGAGAGGCACAATAGAATAATTAAATCAAGACTGAAGAAAATCATGGAAGAAACTAAAAAGAACTGGGTTTACTGTTTACCACTAGTAGTCCTAAACATGCATGTAACTCCAACGAATACAGGATTAACTCCATTTGAAATTATGTATGGCAGACCATTTTTACTCCCACAATTAAAACCATTCTCCAGACATGACGAAGAAAGAGAAGAAACTCTAGCAGATTACATGGTGAAAATGTTAACAAGCAGAGAGATCTCTTCTGTCAATTCTGTTCCAGGTGAACCTGTGGAGGAAGCGCTGAAGACAGTAAAACCCGGTGACTGGATCCTCATCAAAGTGATAAAGAAAAAGAACTGGTCAACTCCAAGGTGGGAAGGGACATATCAGGTATTACTTACAACACCCACAGCAGCTAAAATAGCAGAAAGGACTTCCTGGATTCACTTATCCCATTGCAAACTAATAAGGCCACAGCTTTTAGAAGAAGGGAAAAATTTGTTACCCACCACAGTTCTCTGAGGCATAAGTCTGACTACAAAGGGGAATTCTCTCAACAGGAGGGGGATCGTCTCAACCTCAGTGAAGAAAACAACGGCTAAAACGGGAACATAGGGTGTGGCTAAAATAGACAGGGGAAATGGACAGGCAGCGGCCGTGGCATCCATTCAGATTAGAGGGATTATGTGGATTAAGAGGAACCAGCTGTGTACTTTTAGTCATTGCTCTTACTTTGGTACTCCCGATTATTTGGAATGAAAAACAAATAAATGGAACTAGGGAGAAAGTGTTATATGAAAATACCACTGTTCTGCCTCCCACCTTCTTCACACAGATGATCCAGAGAGAGACAAGGTCCATGAGATTCAACAGAGAAATTGTCAACCTGTTTTTTGTTGCAGGAATGGACGGAGTGGCTGAGATTGATTTCTGCTCGGTTGTTAACTGTAAGGACAACCAGAAAGCCCATGTATTCTCTGAAAAATACATTTGTGAAACCTATGCAGGTACCAGATTTCCAGGGGATCGCCGATGTAACAGTTGGAATTTTGTAATAACGAATAGTGGACCACATCTTTGGAATTATAAACCCCAAAAAGCATCAACCGGCCCGGACCCCCTTTCTGATCGTTTATCCATCATTAAGGGGCAGTTTGATCCAAACTGTAAGATTGACGAATGCAATCCACTCATTATAACTTTAAAAAGACCCAAACCGAGTGACACAGGTGTTAGGCTCACATGAAAAAGGGTTTGATCGGAAACTTTATGATTACGGTAACAGATATTGAAAAAAAAACTCACAAGAACAAATCCTACAAATATGCAAACATCTTCAGTAATACACCACCTCCTGAGCGCCATATCAAATATCTCACTGATCTAACTTACGAGGACAAATTGGCCTTGGAAACAGATTATGGAGTATCGTAATGAATGGCTTGAATGGATGGTGTATACAGCACGACAAAACAATCGATCTAATTGCATTGCATGTGCTAAAGCCAGACCATACTTGGGAACTGTACCATTTCACTTAGGCGATCATCATCAATCTGACCCCACTAGTTTACAATGTGTATTACAATTGCATAATGAATCTTTTGTACCAATCACAAAGCAATGTAAAACTATCTCTTTGTTGTTCCCAGCAGTTAAGAAAAGAGATGTACCACCCTTAGCGTTGGTTTATAAGGGTAATTATACATGTTTCATTCACAGGGGTACAAGTAAGGATGTGGGTACACTCATGTCAGATTATTGTCAAGAATCCATCAATGTCACTCAGGACGCAGGTAACTACCCAGCATCTTGGTTTCGGAACCAGACTTCCATGAGAGCAGACCTCTGGTGGCTGTGTGGGGATAGGAAACTGAGGCCAGTCCTTCCGCCCAATTGGCAAGGCAGTTGTGCAGTGGCCCAACTACTGATGCCTTTCCATCTGTTAGCCTTGGAGGATTTCAAGGCAGTGAGTAAGAATCTCTCTGCAGAGGGACTGGGACGGAGACGTCTAATACGTTCAACTGCGCCTGGGGGTTCATTTGACAACAGAGTGTACTTGGACAGCATTGGGGTCCCTAGGGGGGTTCCGGATGAGTTCAAAGCTAGAAACCAAATAGCTTCAGGATTTGAATCTTTTCTTTTCTGGTGGGCAACAATAAATAAGAATGTCGATTGGATAAATTACATCTATTACAACCAACAGCGCTTTGTAAACTACACTAGGGACGCTCTTAAAGGTATTGCTGAGCAATTAGGTCCAACATCACTTATGGCATGGCAAAATCGGATGGCTTTGGATATGTTGTTAGCAGAGAAAGGGGGTGTATGTAAAATGTTTGGAACCATTTGTTGCACCTTCATTCCTAACAATACTTCTCCAGATGGAAGCATCACCAAGGCCCTAGAGGGTCTCACATCACTCTTGGCAGAACTGATAGCGAACTCAGGGATCAACGACCCCTTCACGGACATGATGGAGAAATGGTTTGGCCGATGGAGTGGACTAATTACATCCGTCCTGCTATCTCTGTCGGTTTGTTCAGCCATAATAATCATCTGTGGTTGTTGTTGTATTCCTTGCTTGAGACTACTGTCGCAGAAGCTGATTGAAACCGCTCTTACCCACGTGATGTATCAGCAGATACAAGATAAAGAAAATGAGGATGAAGAACAACGCGAAGATAACGTTTAAAGGACAATGCACCTTGCATGGCCCCGAGTGAATTCTCAATTATTTGTTTAATGAAAATCTTTTTGAAGTGTTAAACGATGATGTCGAAGATGTACAGGGCTATGCAAAGGAGACAGGGAAAAGAGGTGGTAAAGACCTCTTCCGGGAAGTGAAGTGCTAGTAACCTCTCCTTCCAAGATTCTTAACCGTTCAAGACCAAGCCGGACTGATTTTCCGCCAGAAGCAGACGATTGCAGTGTTGGTGACGGAACTGCACTGAATAAACAGCATTGTATTAATTTTTGTTATGTTATTCATATTTCCATTTTTATTATTCCATTTTATTAATTGTGTTACTAATTTTTGTTATGTTATTCATATTTCCATTTTTATTATTCCATTGTATTAATTTTGTTATGTTTTTCATATTTCATATTTCCATTTTTATTCATTAATGATTTAGTCATAGTTTTATTCATTAATAATTTAGTCATGGTTTTATTGATTTTTGTCCTTATTGCCATCTATTTTTGTTATTATTCCATTGTATTAATTTTGTTATGTTTTTCATATTTCCATTTTTATTATTCCATTGTATTAATTTTTGTTATGTTTGTCATATTTCCATATTTCATATTTCCATTTTCCCATATTACATATTTCCATTTTTATTCATTAATCATTTAGTCATAGTTTTATTCATTAATAATTTAGTCATAGTTTTATTGATTTTTGTCCTTATTGCCATCTATTTTTGTTATTATTCCATTGTATTAATTTTGTTATGTTTTTCATATTTCCATTTTTATTATTCCATTGTATTAATTTTTGTTATGTTTTTCATATTTCCATATTTCATATTTCCATTTTCCCATATTTCATATTTCCATTTTTATTCATTAATCATTTAGTCATAGTTTTATTGATTTTTGTATTATCCTTATTGCCATGTATTTTTGGTTGTGTATCCGTTTTGTGTTTGCTGGTCACACCTAGATCCATCCCCATTCATTGAAATTAACGGTTCGGAGTGCGACCTTTGATACTGAGTGAGTGACTAAGCGGTCGGTGGCCAAGGAGAGAATGGGACCATAGGAGAATTTTCCCGTAAATGAAGCAAATGGGTTTTTCGCTCCTATGCACTGCGAACGGTAGAAATACATTCAATGTTAATTGTACGGGGTGCAGGGTTTTTGGAGTTTTAATACTTCATAGCATAAACAGGAGGGAATGTTGGAAAAATTATATAGTTATACTATGACAGAAGAGTCCCTCCATCTTTTCCTCTTCTATGATTCAAGCAAAAGTGTTTTGACTCTTGTACTAGTCTTTCCCATAATATTAACTGTAGAGAAATGCCTTTTCCCATAACATTGAATGTTCCTTCCCATAACAAGGAATGGGGAGAGAAGCACCTTTTCCCATAACATTGAATGTTCCTTCCCATAATAATGAATGGTGAGAAAAGCGCCTTTTCTCATAACATTGTGTGATCAGCAAGCATAAACAACATAAATAGCTGGAGCACCATTTTGTCGGGAAGACAACTCTGAGCCATCTTCCCGACAGGTTGTGTGGATTTGTGCGGACTTGTCTCTTTCTTGCAAGAAATAAATGTTTTGTGTTAATCGTATCCAGCGACTCTGAGCCTAATTTTGAGAGAATTTTTCTAACACTGTGTAAATGCCAGAAGGTGAGTCTAATAACGTTATCCTGTCCTATCCTATCCTTTTTTTTTTCTCCTTCTCCTGTTCAGCATTATGGCAGCAGAATTGTAGTCTGAATATCTTTGATGCCAAATAGATTTGCTTTGCCAAGGGAAGTTTTATAAATGTAAAGCTCCCCTTGATGCCCATTTATTTATTTCTGTTGACAATATATGACATGTAATAGAACTGAACCGGACCGGGGGACAAGGAAAGAAGAACAGGAAAGAAGAGGAAACAGAACAAAAATAGAAACAAAAACCAGACAACCAGCTGCTACACCTGTAAAAAACAAAACAGACAACAATCCATGGCCTCTGAGGGGAATCCAGCCTTAGCGCCACCAGGAGCACCTGAAAGCAGACAAGCAGAGAAAAAACAAACACACAAACAAACAAAAACAAGCACACGAAGCGGTAATCGCATATAACACAGCTGTGGATATAGATGACCTGAGACGACATGATAATACATCAACTGCTTAGCGACCATGCTACTGGGCTAAAAACTGTATGTGTGTGTGTGTGAGAACATGCAACACCCATGGCACAGGACCTACATGATAACCGTGCTTAGTTATGAGTGTATAAGTGTACAGAGCCACAATCCACACAGCCACGCAGTGGGTCAGCGCCTGCCCCAGGGCCCCTGGCCAAGTGCCCTGGGAGTCAAGACGTGCCCGCAGGTGGGTGAAGTCGCGAGCGGCGGGGAGAGGCAACGCCGCCCCCTCATCGGGAGAAGCACAGGCAGGCCAGGTGACAGCAAGTCCCAGATCCAGGCCCAATCATTACCACACACACTTTCACGTCCCATACATCCACACATCCACACGTCCTCCCTCCCTCGACTCCGCTGGGGTGTAGTGCAGTGGGCACACCAGGGGGCCAGCAGCCCCCCAGCCACCACAGACCCCGAACCAGCAGAACAATTAATTAATCCTCCTGGCCTCTCCCGCCCCGAGCAGCAACCAGGAAGCAGGGGTGTGGAAAGAAGACCCCTCCCCTCACCCTTCTGGCTCTTCAATATTTTCTAATAGTGAGCAATTAAAATTGAGGGGCAGCCAACCTTGTAGAACTGGGAGCGCGGCCCTCTGGGCAGCCTACATACCCAAAGAGCCCCGCCCACCAGATGCCACTCAGTATAACCACCCCCCAAGACCTAATGTGTGTGTGTGAGTGTGTTTGATAAGTAGTAATGTCTAAGGTGTAATTAAAACAGGGGCGGGGAACTGCAGAGTGCAACCAAAGGGGACCACCTACGTGGCCCCATCCACTACACCCCACCGAACACACACGCCCCCAAAACCCTTCATGTGTGAGTGTGTGCTGTGTACAGGAGCCAGAAGGGAGAGGGGTATGGGGATATACACTACTCTCCCCCGGAGAGGGCAGCCAGGGACTGGCAGCAATAGGCAGCCCCGCTACCTGGGAGCCAACCCAGGGTAGGAGGGGCCTGCAGCGACCACATTCCGGGAGCTACTGTACCCCCAGAAGGTACCCATCCTGCCCCACCCCACCCCGGAGGACCTCTACAAAAAACAAACAAACAAACCACCCGGTCACACCAGTCGCAGCAGCCCGGGCCTGAGACCCACCATCACCCAGCCCCCCCCCCCCCAAAAGGGGAAAAGCACCGCCCCCCCCACCGCACGCCCCAAAACCCTGAAAAAAAACCAACCATCTGCGGACACCTTGGAGGTCCCAGAGCAACAAGCCCGGCACCAGGACCTGCACCAACCCACCCATACTGTGGCGCGTCCAGGGCAACCCAGCCTCCCCAGGCACAGGCAGGGCCCCCCCCCCCCCCCCGGGGCGCAAGGCAGCGCCCAGCCACCAGGGCCCAGGCCCAGCACCACCACCCACGCCAGAGCGGCCCGGCCACCTGGCATAGAGCCAGCAGCCACCACCCCAAGGCCCCTAAGGGACCCCGCCCCACACCGCAAGACAGCCCCACCCACAAGCCCCCAAAACTGCCCTCCAAGCCCGACACACAGTCCCCCCCAGCAATGACCAACCCGGTCCCCACGACCCGAGAGACCACCAGACGCCCGAAGCCACACAGCCCCCCCCAGCACACACCCAACCGCCCAGAGCGACGGGACAGCAACCCACCACCACTACTATGTGATAAAGCTAATCAGAGGGGACCAGAGAGAATGAAATTCAGCCAATTGATGTTTTGAGGAGGCAGACATTGTTTCCATGCTAATATAGTCTAAAAGAAAATTTCTAAACTGGTTAATACACAGATTGTTCTTCGCTTTCCAGTTCATGAGAATAGTTTTCTTTGCGATACATAACACTGTGAGAACCATGTGTGCTGAGTTAATTTCCATGTTGATGTTGTCTAAGTCACCCAGTATGCACAGTGTGGGGCATGCAGGGATGCTACACTTTAGCCATGTTGATAGGTGTGAAGGGACTTTACTATGTTATATGATCCATATGATATACATGAACACTAAATACAGTCCTTTGTAATCTTAGTTATCGTATTATGTTTGTGTATCATGGATGGTGTTTGCTATGTTGATGGTTACTTTATATTGCTACTGCAGACCAAAGCCAAATAACAGGAACACAAACCCTACACCTTGCTACTCTAAACAAGTAAACGTTCTGGAGACAACATCTTCTCTCCTTTTTAAATAAAATAGAATAAAAGAAGCTAAACATAGTTTTTTGGAGTTTCTCATGTTCACAAAACAGATAGAAAAACTAAATCTACATCTGTCTAATTAGTTAGTTAAGCCTAACTAACTAATGAGATGGGAGCAAATAAACTGATGAATTAATGAATCAATTAAACAAATTAATTGTAAAACTGATAAATAACTGTCACCAAGTCCTTCCTCAGAGAAACTGCTGGGTTTTTATTTCCAACAAAATATCATCTCACATCACTTGTAAGATGATATTTTGTTGTGAACTGACACTTTATAAATAAAATGAATTGATTTGAAACAACGTTTAATGCTGATTCAGCTGTTTTTCTACAGTTAATAAATAAATAATGTATTTAAAAGGAAATATATCTATTTTTTGTAATTACAGAGCTTTGTTTTATGGGCTTTGACCACTGGCAGCAGCCTCAGAAGAGCCTCCTCTGAAGCAGAGTATTTCCTCAGGTCAAACACATCCAGATCTTTTCCTGATGACAGTAAGATGAAGACCAGAGCTGACCACTGAGCAGGAGACAGTTTATCTGTGGAGAGACTTAAAGCAGACTGCAAGAAAGCTGGAGAGACAGTGGCGTTCCTCTAATTTAGAAGAGTCTTAATTAGTCTGGAAAGATAGTTTAATAACATATAAGAAAGTACTTCGTAAAGCTAGAACTGCTTATTATTCATTATTGATAGAAGAGAATAAGAATAATCCCAGGTTTCTTTTCAGCACTGTTGCCAGGCTGACAAAGAGTCCGAGCTCTGTTGAGTCATGTATTCCTTTAACTCTCAGCAGTGATGATTTCATGAGATTCTTCATCAATAAAATTAGAGACGAAGATTAATGGAATCCTTCCCACTATTATCACTGATGTATCATCAAGTAGAGCAGCTTTAGAAGTATCTTTCGAATCTGATTTGTATTTAGACAGCTTCTGCCCAGTTGATCTTTCTGAGCTAACAACAGCAATAGTCTCTTCTAAACCATCAACTTGTATTTTAGACTCAATCCCAACCAGACTGTTCAAGGAGGTTTTCACCTTAATTGACACTTCCATATTGGATTTGATCAATCTGTCTTTGTTGATAGGATATGTACCTCAGACTTTTAAGGTTGTTGTAATTAAACCTTTACTTAAAAAACCTACTCTTGATTCAGAAGTGTTGGCTAATTATCGACCTATATCCAATCTCCCTTTTCTGTCTAAAGTTCTTGAAAAAATAGTTGCAGTTCAACTTTGTGATCATTTACATAGAAATAATCTGTTTGAAGAGTTTCAGTCAGGATTCAGAGTGCACTATAGCACAGAAACAGCACTGGTGAAAGTTACCAATGATCTCCTGTTAGCTTCTGATAGCGGACTTGTTTCTGTGCTTGTCCTGTTGGATCTCAGTGCTGCATTTGATACGATCGATCACAGCATTCTGTTACAGAGACTTGAACATGTTATTGGGATTAAAGGAACTGCATTAGGCTGGTTTAAGTCATATTTATCTGATAGATTCCAGTTTGTTCTTGTAAATGAAGAATCTTCCTCACACATTGGAGTAAGTCATGGAGTTCCTCAGGGTTCTGTTCTTGGACCGATTCTTTTTACTTTATACATGCTTCCATTAGATAACATTATTAGACAGCATGGCATAAATTTCCATTGTTATGCTGATGATACTCAGCTGTACCTATCTATGAAACCAGATGAAACCAATAGGTTGGTCAGACTACAAGCCTGTCTTAAAGACATAAAGACCTGGATGACTCAGAACTGTCTGCTTTTAAATTCAGACAAAACTGAAGTTGTTCTCTTTGGACCTGAGCGCTTCAGGGAGAAATTGTCTAGTTATATAGTTACTCTAGATGGTATTTCCTTGGCTTCTAGTTCTACAGTGAGGAACCTTGGAGTTATTTTGACCAGAATTTATCATTTGACGCACATATAAAACTGGTTCCTAGGACTGTCTTCTTTCACCTTCGTAATATTGCTAAAATCAGGAACATCCTGTCTCAGGGTGATGCAGAGAAACTAGTTCATGCATTTGTTACTTCAAGATTGAACTACTGTAATTCCTTATTATTGGGCTGTCCCACATATTCTCTGAAAAGCCTCCAGCTGATCCAAAATGCTGCAGCCAGAGTTCTGATGAGAACTAACAGGAGAGATCATGTTTCTCCAGTTTTAGCTTCTCTTCATTGGCTCCCTGTTAAATTCAGAATAGAATTTAAGATTCTTCTCCTCACATATAAAGCTCTTAATGACCGAGCTCCATCATATCTTAAAGATTTAAGCTGGAATAAGCTGCCAGTAAATGTCCGGGAAGCAGACACCCTTTCCACTTTTAAGATTAGGCTTAAAACTTTCCTATTTGATAAAGCTTATAGTTAGGGATGGCTCAGGTAATCCTGAAACATCCCATAGTTAAGCTGCTATAGGCTTAGACTGCTGGGGGACCTCATCTGTCAGACCTTTCCTCACTTTCCTCTCTTTTTCCCCGTTTAATTTCTCAATTGATTTTATGTACATGTGACATTATTGCTGTTATTAACTTGTGTTTCCCTGTTCCAACAGATATCCTTTGAATGGCGTTATGGTGTTTTTCCCCCCTCTTTTCCCTCTTTTCTGTCTTCTCAAACCCCAGCTGGTCGAGGCGGATGGCCACCCTTCCTGAGTCTGGTTCTGCCGGAGGTTTCTTCCTGTTAAAAGGGAGTCGTTCCTTTCCACAGTCGCCACAGGCACGCTCAGGACGGGAGATTGGACTAAAGACAAGTTTCGGTGCAATCTGTTGGTTTCCTTAGCTAGGATATTATTTTTTTAATTGGCTCTATAAGAATTAATTGGATTATGATTACAATTAATTGAATTCCAATTGGCTTGAATTGGACTATATTACTTAAGTGCCTTGAGATGACAATTGTTGTAATCTGGCGCTATATAAATAAAATTGAATTGAATTGAATTGAACAACATGTGCACTTTGCAGGCTGTGGATCAGAATATATGACAATGGAATGTGGGGTTCCACAAGGTTCAGTTTTGGTGCCGAAACTCATTTGTGAGGTTACAGAACTCTTACACTTTGTCTTGTTTGCAGATGATGCAAATTTCTTTTGTTCAGGTGATAATTTAATAACATTATCCAGTAAAGTTGGAAATGAAACGGTTAAACTTCAATCTTGGTTTGAAAGAAATAAGTTATTGTTAAATTTGTAAAAAAAAACTAAATTCATGGTTTTCTATAAAAAATGGATAACATTCGATTATCATTTGCAGGTGTTAATATTGAGAAGGTGTCAGAGATCAGGTTTCTGGGAGTTATTTATGAAGCATTGACATGGAAATATCATACAGCACATATAAAAATAAGGTCTGAAAAAGCATTTTCATTCTGAATAAGGTTATGTACGTTTTTCATTGTAAGACAATGAGAATGTTCTGCTGTTCACTGATATTGCCTTATTTTAGTTATTGTGTGGACGTTTGGGGGAAAACGTATGTAAGTAACAGAAACTCATTGAATCTATGTCAGAATCTGACCTAAAGCTGAAATTAGAAAACACACCGATGCATTATTTATTAAGTCAGCTTTATTGAAACTTACAGATATAATAGAACTGCAGACGTTATTTGTCGTGTTTAAAGCAAAAAAACTAAATTATGCAAAGGTTGCTTGTATTTACTGCAAAAGATGAAAATCACAGAAGGAAATCTGATCTCAAAAATCAAACGGCTCGTACCAATTTAAAACAAATGTGTATCTCAGCTGCTGGAGTCAAACTTTGGAATTCTCAACATAATGATTTAAAAGGTTGTTCAGATGTTTGTCACGATTGTTTAAGTGTGGACCCCAGAGCGGATAAACAGAAACGGGCAAGGTGGAGGTGATTTAAAAAATAACTCACTTTATTGAGGACCTGAACACACAAATACCACCTGCGGAAAGGGCTGAAGCAGATAGGCAGCTGACTCACAGGTGAGCTCAGGCACATGACACAGATAATCCAAGGAAGAGTAAATCCAAAAACGTAATAATAAATCCAAAACGGTAAGAGTCATCCAAAACAAGACTATGGTTTAACATTGAAAACCAGAATGATCACTGATAATGCAGACTATCTGGCAAAGAATGGGAAAGACGACAAGGTATTTCTACATGGAAGGTAATTAGGAACAGATAGAAAACGGATGTGTCAGGGCTGCATATCATCCCTTCCTCTTGTTGGTGGAAGGAAAAACCAGGATAAGAAAAAACACTAAGCGGAACCTGGAGTTGCAGCCTTGGCTGTGCCACTGTTTCCCTGTTCAAAAAAATGTATAAGGAGAAAACAATTAGACATTATAGACTGGAATTCTAACTGGATGTTTATATTTACTCATTTATTTAGAGTTTTCTCCATGTTGCAGCTAATAAGAGTGTTTGATGGTGAATGTAAATCGAAATAATAAACCATCTTAGACTTTTTTCTGTTAAAGTAAATCAGTTTATAAATAAGAATTAGATTCTTCTAACTGCTCCTTCCCAATCTTGAAAAGTGTCGATTTAAATTATGTTTCACAATTTCTTTTCTTTTTATTTGTTGTACTGTTCATGAAATGAATATATTATGTATATATATATATATTCTAAATAATGTGCTGTTGAATTATTCCACTCTATTTCACTCAGTTTCTCCTCTATCAGCCTGAGTTATTGCATCAGGTCAGTGTGGGGTCGTCAGAGAGCAGCTTTTAGTTTTCCAGTCACATGCCAAGCAGTCGACCTACAACACAGTTAGATTCAGCTCCATCTGTTTCTTGGTTGCTTTGCAGAGGTTTGTTGTTGGAGATGAGACAGATGTGCCTGGGATCGTAGGCTTGACCCCCAAAGAGCAGGTAAGATTCTCCACCGGGCAGAGCAGCTGCAGTCAGGATGCTTGTATTTCAGATCTTTATGATCTCTGCTAGTTCCTCAACTCGCTGACGTCCTGATAAGGGATCACAACAGTGCAGCCTGTAAGTAACACATGCATGGAGCAGTTTTCCTGCATCACTCTAAGGAAGGATGTTCCTGTATGTGTGTGAAAGAAGGACATCCAAGAAATGTGTTTTATGTGTGAGTTACAGGACATATCCAGACCGAAACAACCCAGAGGTGTCCTTAGAGGTGTCATCTCAGGAGTCAAAGTCATCCAGGCCTCTACGTTCAGGTTTCATCAACATAACTGGATGTTATCAACATCACAACGAGTTGCTATAAATGAATACACCGGAGGACACTTTGTGAGGAATTATAGGATTTATTCATAAAAAAGTACACACAGTTAGTAAATTATCATGTCACATAAAACAAAGTCAGAATAGAAAAGATGAGTAAAAAGCTTCATTTGGGTTGGTGCTGAAACCTCTCCTATTGTAATGGGATTCATCTGTAAATGTGTTGATGATGTGACTGTGGTGAAAACTGTTAAAACACGGTCCACAAACAAGTCATGGCTGACAGGCGAGGTCCGTTCACTCCTGAAGACCCGTGACTCTGCCTTTAAAGCTGGCGACGCGGTAGCATACAGGGAGGCAAGAGGCTAAGAAACAGTATGGGAGGAACTTGGAGAAGCACTTTGAAGACATCAGGGACACGAGGTGCCTGTGGCAGGGATTTCAGACAGAAACAGGCTACAAACATCCAGCCAAAACAGCTCAGTGCAACAATCCATCGCTCCCAGATGACCTAAACAGGTTTTATTCCCGGTTTGAGGTCACTAACACCAGGGGTGCACAAAGACTGACACTACTGACCAGGTTCTGCAGCTGTCTGCTGAGAGTGTTTGGAGGACCTTTGTGAGGATAGATCCTCCAAAAGGAAGAGAACAGGCCTCTCCAAATCAGCCCTGACTGCGTTTTACCAAAAGACCATCGAGAGCACCCTAACCTACTGTATGACTTCCTGGTACGGGAACAGCAGAGCAGAAGAGGGACAGAGACTGAGCAGAGTGGTAAAAACAGCGGAGAGGATTGTTGGGAGTCCTGCTGTTACCACTGGGGACATTTACAACAAAAGCTGCAGAGGGGAGTGCATCATTCAGGACCTCTCAACTGTCTCTTTTCCCTCCTGCTGTCAGGAAGGAGATTCAGGAGCAACAGTTTCTTCCCGACTGCTGTTGGACTGCTAAACACAAAGTAATCACTGGCTGTCGGTCCCCACTATGCACTTTAACTTTGAAATTTTTAGTATTCAGCATTTATTCTATTATTATAATTTGTATTTAGTTTTTTTTTTTTTTTTTTTAAATACTGTATTTTCTTATAAATTTTACCTGACAATTTCTAAGTTTGCTCTGACTTCTTTAAAGTGTTTTAACTTGAGAAATAGCATTTAGTTTTTATGTACACATAATGACAAAGTGAATCTGAATCTAAATGAAGGCACATTCACCTGAAATAATGAGCTTTAAACAATATAATTCAGTCTTACACAGGCACTAAATGAATGACAAGTATTGAAATAAACCTGTCTACAATCACAAGCTGGTAGTTGGTTCTATGGTGGAATATTAACAAAGAACAGCAAACTGTAAGATGCTGCTGAATGTATGTACTATATATGTACTTTTAGTGTGAATGCTTTGACTGGAAACACAGAAAAACAACATCCTGGAAGAATGGCAGCTTCCATTTTAAAGGACTGGAAGAGGAAGAAGTTTCCAAGGAATCATTTAGAAGAGTTTCAAACAGAAACTGACTGAATCCATGAATCTGGAAAGGTGTTTCTGAGTGAAAGAGACAGACATGTACAGACTGAACTATCTGTTCAACAGTGGTTCTCTGACAGGAGGAAACTCTTTATACTCAACACAGAGAGACTGAGGAAGCAGGTGACCAGAACCCAAATCCAGGCAGCAGAGGTTCTTCAGTGAATGTAGTGTTGAAGGTGTGGAGGTGGATCAGTGTGTCAGAGGAGACTCTGTAGAAGGACAGAGTGCCAGCAGGACGGTCCACATACACTGCTGCTCTGTTAGAGACAGAGGAGGAGGATATGATGTGTGTTTCTCTCTTATTGTGATAAACAGAGTAACCTCTATCAGAGCAGCTCAGACTCCAGGACTGATCATTGTATCCAAACACACAGTCTCTGCCTCCTCTCCTTCTGATTCCTCTGTAACTCACTGATATATAAACTCCTCCTCTCCACTCGACCTCCCAGTAACAGCGACCAGTCAGAACATTTCTACACAGCAGCTGACACCAGTCATCAAATCTGTCTGGATGATCAGGATATGACTGAACCTCCTCCTCCACCCATGTCACCTTCCTGTTGCTGTCAGACAGTTTCAGTTTTCTGTTCACTGTGTTTGTGTCGATTGTGAGTTGACAGGAATCTGATGGAGAGAACAAACACAATCCAGCTGCAGTTATTGATCTATCATCTGTTCACTTTGATCAATGAGTGATGTGACAGTGTGAAGATGGTTGGATGTCATGAATCAGATGAAGAACACACTTACACTTCCTCAGACCTGGTGTCAACCATCGTTCTCCAGCAGGCTCCACCCTGAAAGGAGGGGGGGGGGGGGGGGTCAGAGCAGCACAGTCTCTTTCAGCATGCAAACATGGACATTATATGGCTCTCACACACATGTTCTACACTGAGAAAGGAACACGAAAACATCTGGATACATCCACTGGAATTTAGCATCTGGAAACTAGAATGAAAGCTGTTGGACTAACATTGACAGATACAAAACTGCTTCTTTCAACCATTTCAGAGTCTGTTCATTTGAAACAAATATTTTAAACTGAAAGTCTGATTTTGAACTTTAAAAAAAAAAAAAAAAACATTTTTCAATTTATAATATTCGGTTTTGTGAAAATTATTACCATACATATTTCCAGGTTGACGGTAATTCATAAAAGGGAACTTTAGCTGAAAATGGTTTTACAAATCTTTGTGCTTGTTATGTTTGTTGGTTTTGTGGATCCAGGTCCCTCATCTGGCCGTCTGCCAGAGTGTCTTCAGCTTCAGGTCCCTCTTTCCTCAGATCCTCACCGTCATCCATGTCATTGTCACTCATGGTATCAGGTTTGTCCTTGTTATCCATGTCAGGTTTTTCACAGTTCTAGTCAGGCTTTTGTTTTCGAAGTTTTTGTATACTGGCTCAGCCACGCTTTTTGTTAGACTGTTTAAAGAAATCAAGTTTTCAGTTCAAAGATCTGCATCCGGGTCCTATCTTTGCCACGCACATCACCCTAATCTCTCTAAGCTGGCGGTGCTAAGCTAGGCTAACATGTTCTGGACCCATCTCTGTATCTGATCCAGGGTCAGAGGACCAACAGACACTTCTCACTGTTGTTCCTGCAGATGTTCTCCTTAGAGACCTCCTCCACAAATATCTGCTGTTTCTGTTCAACCAGAGTTTCTGCTGTGAGCAAAGGAAAAAGGCTCCTACATGTGGGATTGTTCATGTAACACTCAGCAGGAAGCAAAAACACAGGGCTGAGTGCAGGACAGAGAACATGTTTCCAGCTCTTCCTCCTCTATCAGACATTGTGTGTGGCTGCAGCAGGCCTCTCCATACCTGAGTTTGTGTGGATCCTTCAGTGCAGCCGTCAGCAGCTTCACTCCTGAGTCTCCTGGATGGTTGAAGCTCAGGTCCAGCTCTCTCAGATGGGAGGGGTTGGAGGTCACAGCTTCAGCCAGAGAAGCACAGCCTTCCTCTGTGATCAGACAGCCTGACAGGCTGCAGACACACAAAATGTAAATGTAATTATTTACTCAAATGTCCTCCTTAAATTTCCTAAATAATTCTCTTTTCTGTTTTGGCCCAAGCACCAAAGGCGGTGCGAAGGCCCTTTGTGTCACGATGCGTAGTGCCAGAAGGGAGGACCCAAATGCGACTTAAAAAAAAAAACAGATTTACAAAACAAAAAGCACAAGGCAAGAACCAAGGGCGCGGCAGAGCCGGAAGATAAGACTATGGCAAAACAAGTGGCAAAAACCTGAACTGCCAAGACGTGGCTAACAAATGTGGCATGAAACATGAAAGGTAAGGTGAGGATTTCGTGATGACTGTGAGTGAACCTGGAAACTAAATACTGGGGAAGGTGATTGGTGACAAGGTGCAGCTGTGAAACAGAAAACAGGTGGCTTGAGTGAAGCTAAGTGACAAGGGGAAAAAAATTAAAAGAAATTAACCTGGAAACATGACAAAAACCTCAAAACATGACAAAAGAAAACTTAAAACCTGACAATTTGTATCTGTAGCATTTATTTTCCTGGCAAACAAATTGATTTTGGGGGCCTTGGAAATTTAGCTCATGATTCAGGAATGGTGAAAAGGTTCATATTTGAACTGTCTCAGAAGTGGGTAGAACTCAGCCCTGCCCACTAACTTCACTGACGTGGATGAAATTTGATACATGCATGTCAACCCTACAAGACAGCTCTTGGAACCATCCAAAAATCAAACAGGAAGTCAGCCATTTTGAATTTAAATCTGATTTTAGCTGCAATTTTGTTCCTTATCAGGACTTGTATCTTAACAAACTCCTACAGGTTTTATCACAACACCCTGAAACTCGGTCAGTATTTAAATAAAACTCATGTCACCAAAGGATTGAATTTTGATGTTTCACCATCTCATAGGATATTGTTGGTTTGATCTTTGACTAATGACTCGGACCTCATTCACCACACCAACTTCAAATGGTGTCAGACATCAGATAACAAATACTTCATTTAGAAAACTGACTTTTCGCTGGATGGTGTGGCGAGTTTCAATATGTGATATTAAAAATCACTGCTATAATCATCCGAAAGTCCTCAGATTGATGGGGTTTCATCTCTTTCACCCTAAACAAATGCCCATAACCTTCCAACGCCCTGGCCCCGCCCACTGACAACAGGAAGTGATAGGCCTATATGTATGAATAATATATAAGTGAATATATGGAGAGATTAACTCCATATATTTATGGATTTTGACAGAAAATGGGCAACCCTTTCACGATGCTGATTACTAAAATTGTTTGTTCTCCATCTATACATCCTTCGAGGTACGAGCTCAGGCTCAACACCTTGGTGACAATAGCCATCATCGCTGCTTTTACCTTTTATATGTTTATTATTCTTTCTCTCATTCTCAGAAGTTCAGACATGAGGACAAAGTTTAACAGTAATGTTTGTCCTGCTAAAGTTTACAGTGTCATCCTCTTTAATGTAAGACAGAATGTGGAAGCAAGATTCTCCCATTTCTTATGGGTCGGGATCTCAGGACACTCCATGCATCACATTAAGATTTGCACCATCATCAGTTATACAAGTTGCTTTAACCTAACCTGAGAGATTCCAGTTTACAGTTTGGACTCTTCAGTCCAGCAGAAAGCTGCTTCACTCCTGAATCCTGCAGGTTGTTGTTACTCAGGTCCAGTTCTGTCAGACTACAGGACTGGGAGCTGAGAGCTGAGGACAGAGCTTCACAGCTTCTCTCTGAGAGGTTACAGCCACTCAGCCTAAAGAGATGATAACAAAACAAGAAAGTCTTTATACACGTCAAAGATAGCACAGTACTGATGATCAAATCTAACAATCAGGATACTAACAGAGCTTTGTTGGAGGCTTTGACCACTGGCAGCAGCCTCAGAAGAGCCTCCTCTGAAGCAGAGTATTTCTTCAGGTCAAACACATCCAGATCTTTTCCTGATGACAGTAAGATGAAGACCAGAGCTGACCACTGAGCAGGAGACAGTTTATCTGTGGAGAGACTTCCTGAACTCAGGAACTGTTGGATCTCCTCCACTAGAGAACGATCATTCAGTTCATTCAGACAGTGGAACAGATTGATGCTTCTCTCTGCAGACAGATTCTCACTGATCTTCTCCTTGATGTAATCGACTGTTTCCTGATTGGTCTGTGAGCTACTTCCTGTCTGTGTCAGCAGGCCTCGTAGGATACTCTGATTGGTCTGCAGTGAAAGACCCAGGAGGAAGCGGAGGAACAGGTCCAGGTGTCCATTTGGACTCTGTAAGGCCTTGTTCACAGCACTCTGGTAGAAGAGAGTCTCTTTTAGTGTTTCAGACTCCTGAGACTTTGATTGTTCTCCCATCAGGTTGACTCCAGAGTTGATGAAGGTCAGATGCACATGAAGAGCAGCCAGAAACTCCTGAACACTCAGATGGATGAAGCAGAACACCTTCTCCTGGTACAGCCCTCTCTCCTCTTTAAAGATCTGTGTGAACACTCCTGAGTACACTGAGGCTGCTGAGATATCGATGCCACACTCTGTCAGGTCTGATTCATAGAAGATCAGGTTTCCTTTCTGCAGCTGCTCAAAAGCCAGTTTTCCCAGAGACTCAATCATCTTCCTGCTCTCTGGACTCCAGTGTGGATCTGTCTCAGCTCCTCCATCATACTTGACCTTCTTCACTTTGGCCTGAACCACCAGGAAGTGGATGTACATCTCAGTCAGGGTCTTGGGCAGCTCTCCTCCCTCTTTGGTTTTCAACACATCCTCGAGGACTGTAGCAGTGATCCAGCAGAAGACTGGGATGTGGCACATTATGTGGAGGCTTTGTGATGTCTGGATGTGGGAGATGATCCTGCTGGCCTGCTCCTCATCTCTGAATCTCTTCCTGAAGTACTCCTCCTTCTGTGGGTCAGTGAACCCTCTGACCTCTGTCACCATGTCAACACAGTCAGGAGGGATCTGATTGGCTGCTGCAGGTCGTGTGGTTATCCAGAGGCGAGCAGAGGGAAGCAGTTTCCCCCTGATGAGGTTTGTCAGCAGCACATCCACTGAGGTGGACTCTGTAACATCAGTCAGGGGCTCCTTGTTGTGGAAGTCCAGAGGAAGTCGACACTCATCCAGACCGCTCAAGATGAACACAACCTGGAACTCGTCAAAGCTGCAGATTCCTGCTTCTTTGGTTTCAGTAAAGAAGTGATGAACAAGTTCCACCAAGCTGAACTTTTTCTCTTTCAGCACATTCAGCTCTCTGAAAGTGAATGGAAACATGAACTGGATGTCCTGGTTGGCTTTGCCTTCAGCCCAGTCCAGAGTGAACTTCTGTGTGAAAACTTTTTTCCCAATGCCAGCCACTCCCTTTGTCATCACTGTTCTGATTGGTTCATCTCTTTTAAGTAAAGCTTGAAAGATGTCTTCTTGCCTGATGGTTGTTTCTGGTCTATTTGGTTTCCTGGATGCTGTTTCAATCTGTCTGACCTCATGTTCATCATTGACCTCTCCAGTCCCTCCCTCTGTGATGAAGGGCTCTATGTAGATCTGATTCAGAGGGGTTGGGTTTCCTGCTTTAGGAATCCCCTCAAACACACACTGGAACTTCTTCTTTAGCCTATATTTCAGTTTACGTTGACACACTGCAGCGAGGGTTTCTGAGTGAACACGGATAAGACTTTTGTCAGTGCTTCATAAAACATTTAAAAAAATCATCTAAGCTTCATTAAGTATTTGAACATGTGTTGTTCTGTGTGTTGAGACATCAGTAAATGTGTCATTTATCCAGCAGGTTAAATCTTTAGAGAAATCCTCTTACTGCTCTGCAGACGGTCAGCCAGCTCCTCCTGCTTCATTCTCCTCAGGAAGTGAACTGTGATCTTCACTAAAGCCTCTCTGCTCCACCTCTGCTCTTCATCCTCATCCTCCCTCTGACTCTCTAAGCATTCTGGGTAATCTGGACTCAGAACCTTCTGGATCTTCTTCAGCTCCTCCTTCACAAAAGTGACCATGTTGTCCTCCAGCAGCTGGAACAGAATACTATATGAATGAGCCAATCAGACTGAAATCATGGAGCCAAACATCAGATCCATGTTGGACACACTGACAATCCACTGGTCTACAAAGTGCAGCATGGAGATGACTGTGAACAGAATAGATGGAAAAGTAGTTGTTGTACATGTACAGACCATAAATATGGAGTCCAGCTGTGTTTGATGCTGCTGGGCAGACTGACCACTGGGAACCTCTGAGCTCTGCTGGTCCACTCTGTGGAGGAATCATGAAGAATGAGCTCACATTCTGTCTGTCCACACAGAGACAAACACAAGGTAAAGCTCCATGAAGTGATGTGTGGATGTGAACAGTGAATCAGAGGACTCCCTGCAGTGGGAAAGCTTTACTAGTCCTGCTGATCCCACTGAGAATCAACAGCTCAGTCTGCAGCTGCTTGGAGCTTTCAGCTCACTTTGGTTGGATCCAACAGCTCTCAGCAACCCCTTCAGAAAGCTTTCCCTCCCTGCTGAAGTGCCCTGGAGCAAGGCAGCCAGAGCCAGTGTGTGCTTGGATCAGACTGGTTGTACTGGTATGTTCCCAGTGTTAGACAGATAGATGTTTAAAACAGAGTCGTCACTGAGATAACTTGATCTGTCAGTCAAGTTGTACTGAAGATGTAAAAAGAGATTAAATGCTTTAGTTTCTTCCTGTCATCTGTAAACTATTACAGTACCTTTGAACATCTGGGTGGTGCCTTTTCCTTGGAGTACGTTTTATAGATCGGTCAGTCTTCTGGCACTTGGAGCTGGATTTAGGTTCAGGTGAGCCTGGCTTTTCCAGCTTCCTCCTAAAGAACACAAAATAATTGACAAAAGACAAAAATGCATTTAATGACAATACATCTGAAAGGATATTTCTGAAAATCTCAAAATATTCAAAACCATATTTTGTCTCCAAGTCAAGACCAGACTGATGGGCAATATTTCAACCACCTAAAAAATACCCCCAAAAAAACAGATGCATCGTAATCAACCTGACTGTGTCCTTCAAACAAAGTCATTAATTTGTGAATGAACTGCACTTTTACTTTGGAAGTCAGAGGCTTCACGCTTCCTACACTGTGTTAGAGCCAAAGCACAAAGGTGACACCTGCTGGACCAGCCTACAGACACTCAGAAACACCCCCTCCAACATCCATTCTTTCCTCTTGTTCCTGCTGTGTTTGTGGAAAACATCCAACACACACCGCTTCACATATGTGGAAGGGAGGAACAGGAAGTCCAGAACTTAGAACAGGCAAATGGGGTTGAGTTAATAAAAGGGGCTGGAAGGCTCATTTGGGCCTTTCTTCCTGCACTGACACACCTGGGAGCAGCTGAGCTGAGGCCTTTGTTTGAAGCTGAGTTGGTAGGCTTTACTTTTTAGATGTTTGAAAGCATGATTTTAATATTACTTGATCACTAGAGAATAACCATTTGGCTGTTTATTTGTGGTATGAATTGTTTGTAGGCATTCTGTGTTGGGAGGGGACTGATCTATTGAATGATTGTTTAAAGACATCAGCCAAGAAGGAGGTACGCTTAAGCAGTGCTGAGATATTTTAAAATAGATTTTATTCTTTCTACAACAAAACTAACATGATTATCTCTGAATGTTGCCCCCAGTCACCTGCATGCCCAACTGGAATGAAGGATTATGTTCCAGTGTGAAAGGTTTTCAATGGAGATGGGTCTAAAAAAGCCAACCACTGTTTTTCCCAGGTTTATTTGAGTTTGTTTTTAATTTATCATTTGGGCAGGTTTTTTTTTTTGTTTTTTTTGCGGCGTTTTCTGCCATCTTTAAGGGGGGAGACTGCGTAGCAGTGCGGCCATTTGCATGTGCGCTTTATTGTGTGGTTTGTCACTTTAAGATTGCTGTGAATAGGTAAATTGAGTGTGTAGTGGTATTTCAGTCATAAATTGCCATGTGTTTGTGATGTTTTATCTTGCTGTGCATAACTTAAGAAGGCTCCCCCCTCCCCCCGGTCGTGCAGTCTAGTCCCAGGGTTGTTTTCTTTTTAACCATCTCATGTTTGGTCTGATTGTATTTTTTGTCTTTCATAATTTACCTACTCTATAAGTATTTTATCAAAAAATATATTAATAAAATTGATATTTTTTGTATGGCAGTCTCTGGTTCCAGTTTATTCTGGGTCTGTGCAGTTAATATCACTTGGTCACGGTTATATGAACATAGAAATGGATGTGAAACAGAGCTGAGCTCACATTAAACACATGTTGGAATAAAAACTGTTCAAACTGACTCTGCTACATTTTACTCCGTTACAACATTTACACTCAGCTCACCTCTTTGTGGATGGATGTTGGTCTGATTTGAAGTTAAGAGGAGGATCCATTGACCGGTCACTCTTCATGGACACACAGCTGGGTTCAGGTCCAGGTCTGAGTCTCTGCTGGATCCTGACAGAAAAACACTAGTTTTCTTCAAACTAAAGTATTCAGTGATAGTGTTTGAGTCTGCAGTGAGACGGCCTGTCAGAGTCAGTGTGGCTGCTGTGGAACAATGTTACAGCTCCCCCTTGTGGCAGCTCTGCCACTCTGCAGGCAGACGTCAGCAGGTGTGTGAAACTGGAAGGCGGAGTGAGCATTAACAGCCAGCCGCAGCATGAAAATCTGACCGCCTCAGAGCAGAGTGCTACAGACAGGGCTGCTGTTTTTCATCTGTGAGGAATTTGACCAAATAATTTCAGACATGTCATTAAGGTGCCTGGGATTTGTGTGAACCAGTGGAAAAGGGGTATAATTAGGCACACTCCCACTGTAGGAACCTTTTGCAGTTCCTCTAACCTTTTAAGGAACTAGGCCGTTTTTTCGCGCATTCGGACATACAGGAACTAGGGACCACGACCCTCGGTTCCTAGAACCATTTTAGCTCCTCCTCCGAGGCGGGGTCTTTTCTGGGTTCCATAGGAACACATGATGTAGGTGTTTGGTGGTTGGTAGCTCCGCCCCTTGTCTGAAATGTTTACTCATACGACACGGACACAACCGGCGCCTGTTTAATAAGTTAAACTTATTAACGTCGTCTCCTTTGTCTGCGGCGCTCTGCTCTCCTTCTCTCCTTCATGAAACGAAGAAGTATCGCCTGCTGCTCGATTCTTCATCTCCTGACTCTCGCTGTGCGCTCTTCCAGCCTCCATCTTAGATGCCTGATGTGATCGTCCATGATTAATATCACCGTCATGCAGACCATAAACACGGTGGCCTCCTCGCTCTCCATGTTAGCTTCTTGGTGGTGTTGTTTTGTTTTCTTCTCTCCTTACTTTTTGTGGGTTTTGTTTTGCTGTTGAGTGGCGCTACAGTAGCACGTCACGGTTGCAGATCAGTCCCGACCAAGGTCCCCGACTTATGTGCGAATGCAAAATGAAACAGTTCCCCTGGGGAAGGGCAGTTCTTATAACTAAATTCGAGGTGGACAGTTCTTAGAACTCTCTGTCCGAATGCACCTATTGTTCTCAATGAATTGAGAAATTTTCCTTTTTTTGGCGCTATCATTTTTTAATTTTCTGTAGAACCGGAAGTACTTTATTTTGAAGGACTTGAAACTATGTAATTAATGTAGTTTAATAGAACATTGGACAACAACAAAAGGAAAGAACAAACTTTGGTTCAAAGTTAAAATCAGGACAAATAAAAAGGCTAAAGGTAAGGTTTAGCACCATTTGAAAAGGAGGAACAAAGTATATTTCTGTGTACTTCCGAAATGTTTTGCATTAAATTAGTATAGCACATGCTAATTGGGAGCTACAGGTTGATTTGGTCATTTTGTTCTTGTTTCTTCAGAAGGTCGTTTTAAACTGACGTCATTAAACACAACGTGTGAGAACGTAATATTTCTACATCAGCCGCCCTGTTCACTACATAATCAGCATCCTGTGAAAAAGCCACATCAGTGGACAGATATTCAGCAATATTCTCCCTTTGTTTTAATAAAGAGCTGCAGGACTGAACTAAAATATCACATTACACACATGATGCAGCTAATTAGTCTCATCAGAGACATCAAGAACTGATCCAAGTCTCAAGTAATTCAGCTGAAAACTGGTTATCATCTGAAACCTGATGCAGCCTCCACTGAATACTGACAGATACTCACTGTTGGGCTGATGGAACATCATGTTGGAAATTAATAAACCAATCATGTGACTTGTCGCTCTTAAAGGACACACAGCTGGGTTCAGGTTCATGTTCAGGTTCTGATTCAGGTTCAGGTTGGTTCCTGTGAATAAAGGTGGTTTGGTGATGTGAGTGCTGAGCTCTGACATGGAGAAGAGTCATGGACAGTTAGAGATGGTCATCTCACCTCTGAGCTTTGCTCTGGCTCTCATGTTCCCCACACAGAGTGGTTTTAGTGTCCTCACACTGATCCATGCTGCTGAATTCACATCAACTCACACACACTTTCTACCTTCATCTGCAGAGGAAACACAAATCATTCATCTGCACATCAACTCAAATCCTCCTCTCCATCATTTGGGCAGTAAAAAGATCAGCTGCTGTACTTCCATCAGTCCACTAGATGGAGGCATGGAGCAGCACAGACATCATGATCATGATGATGATGATGAAGCATTTCCATTCAGTGACACACACTAATTATCTGAACCTGCAGCATTATGATAAATCTGATATCTGAAACACTGATGGGCTGAATGCAGGACTGAACTGACATGAACAGCTATACTGTAGATAAGTAGCAGCAGGACTCCAGAAATCCATCCTGCAGGATCACTGCAGTCTGACAGGAACCACCAGGGAGCGCTCACTCCTCTCTGTTAAATATTATTCACCCACTGATGAGTCCACATGATCACACACAGAGGCTCCAGACACACCTGAATTATGATCCTTCATAAAACAGGTTGAGTATCAGAGTCCAACAGGATCAGAGTCCAGGATTAATCTGGGTCTCATATCAGGACTCAGAGTTTTATTGTGAGTGTGTTCAGAGAGCAGTGATGAACAGAGTGTCAGTGAACAGCACATTCCAGTCAGAGTTCCTCTGTTGGAGGAGAAAACAGCAGCAGACTGAGTGGGAAACATTTCATGTTGGTAACAAGCTGCAGCTCCTCATCAACACACACTGATTGTTGCTGTTTACTCTCAGCTCACATGACTTGTGTCTCATCAGCAGAGGAAATCTCTCTCTGCTCAGAGACTTTGTTAAATGAATCAAAGTGTCACTTACTCAGCTTCTTCCATGAACTTCTTCCCTCTGCAGCTCTCTGCTGTCTGGACCAGGTCTGTGTGGAAGAAGAGGAAATCCTCTGCTGCTTCTCCGACATCAGTCCTCTGTGTCTGCAGGCTGCCGTCACTCTGAAACTCTGCAAACCATAAAAGAGTCTTAAAGTGATCAGAGGTCAGCTGCTGCAGCTTTATATGACTTTAATTCATCAATAATTAACCTGCAGAGCAAACAGCTTAAACAGAGCTGAAGCCTTCAGTCAAATCACTGATGAGCACCTGAACCATCAACAGTCAAACTTGTGCATATACACACTCTCCGGTTGCTTTATTAGGCACACCTTACAATTTCTGAGTTGGACCATTTTTTGCCGTCAGAACTGCTTTAATTCTTCATGATGTAGATTCAACACAGTGTTGGAAACATTCCTGAGGTTTTTGTTCATAATGACACTCGCTGTCGCTGCATCTATGAAACAAATCTCCCGTTCCTCCACATCCCAAAGCTGCTCTGTTGGACTGAGATGTGGTGAACTCTGTGTCGTGTTCAAGAAACCAGTTTGAGATGATGTGAGCTGCGTGACACGATGCTTCATCCTGCTGGAAATATCCGTCAGAAGATGGGCACACTGTGGTTAGAAAGCGATGGATTTTCATGTTATTTATGCCAGATTCTGAGCCGACCATCTGAAATCAGACCAGGCAGCGTTTTCCAATCTTCTACTGTCCAGTTTTGGTGAGTCGGTGCAAACTGTGGCCTCAGTTTCTGCTGCTGCCCGCTGCTGTGTGTTGGCCTTCTGCTGTTGTAACGAGCGGTTGTTTGAGTTACTGTTCCCCTTCCATCATCTCCAGCCAGTCTGCTCATTGTCCTCTGGATAGTTTCTCTTCTTCGGACCATTCTCTGTGAACCTTAGTTTAGATGCTCAGACCAGCCCGGCCACGTTCACTCACTTAAATCCCCTTTCTTCCCCATCCTGATGCTCGGTTTGAACTTCACCACATCTGGATGCTTAAGTACGCTGAGTTGCTGCCATGTGATTGGCTGATGAGTTATTTGTCTTAACAAGCAGTTGAGCAGGTGAACCTCACAAAGTGGCCGGAGTGTGTGTGTATATACACTGAAGATTCCTGTTTATGCCGCAATATTTCAGTTCAATGAGAAGAGGATTATTTCTATTTAGTTTAAGAGATTCTAAATCACTGAGTCTCCACCACAGTTACACATACATGATGGTAAAATGTCACTGCATAAGTCACACATTTAATGCTCATCTGACAGAAAGGATCAAATACAGCTCTAAGTAGCAACAAATCAATGAGAAGTCAAGGTCAACATTAAGTATACAGCACTTTAAAAAGAACAGAAGCTGCCCAAAGTGTTCTCCTTTCCAGAAAACTTTACAACCAAACAAAACACTTTCAAATGGCTCTGAAGCAGGAACACCTGTTTGATCTGTTCCTGCTGCTCTTTTCTGCTTCGGAAGGTTCCCAAGTGAGTGAAATAACCTGCAAATATCAAAGCAGCAGCCATGATAAGAGCTGGCTGAAGTATCTCAATGCAACTGAATTAACGTCTGAACCAGAAACTGACTAATATGCTGTTAATGCTGTTAACAGAACCTTCTACCCTGGGAAGGTTCCATCTTATGTTTAAAAGTACAAATAAAATGTCTCTGATAAAAACTTGAATGAAACGTTTTAACTTTTAGTTGAATTCAACAAACAAAAATAAACATATAAAGGAAAGGAAAAAGCTGAATAAAACATCACAAACTGACCCATAAAGTAGACAGAACATCTGAATCTACTTCATTTCATCATTAGACAATATTAGTGGATTATATGTTCCATCAGAGCTGCACACAGCTTCATAACTGACTACAGTCAGACACATTTAACTGACATTCATGTTATTTTATTCTGAAAGGTGACACAGGAAGCAGCAGGAAGCTGCTGGGTCTGACTGTAACGGAGGAACTGATGGTTTCATTCTATAAAGATCAGTTCTTCATGTAGAAAACAAACATCATCAGCTGATCATCGTGTTGTTTGATTCCAGTTCATCAATAATCTGATAATCATGCAGATTTGTCTTAAAACTCAAAAGTGATCAAAGTTTGTTCTGAAATAAGAAGTGAACATGTTCCCCAAACATTACAGAGCAGAAACAAACAGCTTACAGGTTACAGACAAAGTTACTTTAGACAAATTTCATACTTACAGTTTGTTGAAACTGGCTGACACAGGTGAGCTGTTTCCTGGAATTAGTCAGGAGCTCCACCCCTGGTAGGATGAGCACAGGTAGGGGGAGAGGATCCCAATAAGAACAGGTTTTACAGGACGACTCAGGTGAGAAAGACATAAAACTTAAAAATAAAAATTGAGTAAAACAAACCACAGCTGAATATTTCACACACAACATGCAGCCATTTAATTAAATGGTTCAATTAAATTCAAAAGTAATTTCTAAAACACAATAAATATGACCTTTCTGTGTGTAAAGTCATCCTCAGCTCAAACAACTTTTCCAGCCCGTAAATTTGATTAACTGAGGAATTAAAAGTGAAAATGTTTTTAAAAGTTTACCTTCAGTTGAACAGCAGCAACAAGTCTCTGAAGGTCACAATAACTTTCTGTGATGCCTTAACAAGCGTTTCTGTGAAGAGATGCAGAGCAATAAAAGATTCACTGATCTCCTCTGAAATGGAAGAAATGTAAAGTTGAAACATGAAAATTGTTGAGGAAAGCTAAAGTTCTTTAAGTAGAGTAAATGTAGCTTATTGCTTCCAACACATGAAGTTACAGAACCAGACAAACACTGAGAAACTGAGCCAGATGCTGTGCTAACAGCCAGAATTCAGCACACTGCGGGCTGGGCTTACAGTGGATGCTCTTTGCTCAGGTAAAAGCTACAAATCCTAGAAAAGCTCAGATAAAGTTCTGCAGTGACTGTATCTGCCAATCAACAAGCCAGTGTTGTTCTGAAATATGATTCTTTGCTAAGTCTGACCCTCTTTGGTCTGTAGTTAACCTATTACAGCACTGTCAGATGCATTCAGCTGGACTTCTGCTCAGTGGGTGTTATAGGGGGATAAATCCTCCACAAAGACTTCCCACAATCTTAGAATCTGTTAAAAATTAACTTTCCATCTGCTTTTTTTAAACTTACAGGACAGGCGTGTAGAAATGGACTGAAACGTGGTTTTAGAGACCATTTTTACAGTGGATGCCTAAAGATTGTCCCTGAAGGTTAGTATGCAGGGTTCCTGCTCAGAAAAGAGCCAAAATCAGAAACAAATGATCTAAAATCCAAAGCAGCTCGATGTTGGTTTCATGTCCTCTGCTGCAGAACGACTGTGGACATAAAACTCTGAAACTAAACTCATTGCTAATCCTTCAGGTTTACTGAGAAAACACAAAGCCAGGTTCTCCAAATCCTTCCCATCTTTTCAAGAATTTAAAACTGAAACCAACTCCTTAAAAATATGTGTATATCTATATGATAAATATTAGGAAATGGTCTCTTAATGCCAATATTGTGTAAGAACTTGTGAAAGAAATATTATTTATTGTCTAATTCTTTTCATTATTAATGAAATGCATGCATGTAACAGTCCCTTGTGTTGTACAATCTGTCAGCTAATCTATAAATGATCATATTTATGATTTTGTGCCTGTTTTCAATACTTTGCATTGTTAATGAAAAACATTTTTATTGTAACATTTGTTTTAATTACACCATGATCACTAATATGTTACATTATCTATATTGTATTTTTATTATTTATTTCAGTAAAATGTGTTTAATTATCAATGTGTTTAACTGATGACAGGGTGTGACTTTGTTGCAATCTTTTTTTTTTTTTGGGGGGGGGGGGGGGGGGGTGGGGGGTGGAGGAGGGCCACAGCAAGATCAGATCGTGCCAACCAACAACGGCACTTCCGGTGGCAACATGAGCTGCTACAGCCGTTGCTTCGACAGCGGGGTGAAATTGGTTTTATATTCGACATTCGCCTATTTTTCCCAAGTTGTAACTATAACTGTGTAGTTCCACACCTTTTATTATCAAGGAAAGCTTTTAATTTTCTTTCAAAAAGGTTTTAATGAATTTGAATTAATTCGAATTCAAGGCTTTTATTTTGTAATAACTCTCTTGTTTTTATAGATATCAACACCAAACCACTTCTGATGTGTTCATGAACTCATTGCGTAGTTCCCACATCCTTTATTTTTATTATTTATTTTTCAGCCCCCCGAGCGACACCGGCAAGCGGTCTTCCAAACGCCACATTTCCCATTCGGAGGGGATTTAATATTAATATTTCATATTAATATCAAGAACAAATCAGAAGTGGTTTGGTGTTGATATGTCGAAAAACCAGTAAGTTATTAAAACTAGAATAAAATATGCACCCTGAGTACATATTCTACCTAAAGGGTTTTTTCTGGAAACTAAATGGCTGTGAAAGCTTTATAGTGAGTTCACAAACACATCAGAAGTGGTTTGGTGTTCATTGCATGAATCTCTAGTGAGAAAAAAAAGACGTTTCACTTTTTTGACGGTCTCTAAGCGCTCAGGCTGAATTAGGGCACTGAGAAGGATATTCAGCGGTTACTCTGAACTTTCGCCAGACTTCGTTACAGTTGGTAAAGCCTGTGAAATGTTACTATTAGCTTTATGTACAAAATAATACCACCCTGAGGGTAATTGGTGCGGTTTTCGTGACGCAATTACAGTTACTGCGCCGGAAAATGGGCGAATGTCGAATATAAAACCAATTTCACCCCACCCGCAGCCTGCTGCCGCTGTCTGTGGAACGCTGATTAGCCGCAAACGGGTTATCAGTATAGTTCTTAACTGGCACACTGTGGCGGTTCAGGTTGCCACCCGAAAGGCTGTTTTTAACTGTCACTACCACGATTTGAGCTGCTGCTGTCTCAGCTCAGGCCGCTTTCAGAGGCTCAGACAGCGGGAGAGCAGAGACTCATCTCCGCCTCAGGAACAGGCTGATTCAGGCAGGAAGAAATGCCGTCGATCGTTAGAAATGGGAGCTATAACGACTCCGTGTTTAAGCCTTGACCCTCATTCTAGTCTGCTGCCAGATATTGTTCTCACACAGTAACACAAAATGGTGGACTTGTTGTACTTGTCCCGTCGCTGGTCCCACAGTTACAGTTTTACAGAGACAGCAGTGAATCAACAGAAAGGACGATGCGGCAGATTGTGTTTGTTTCTACTTGAACTAAGCTGCCAACAGCAGATATTATAGTAAAACATTAAAAATAGTTTCCGTTACCTTCAGACGGAGAATTTCACGGAGCAAATAATCTGCGTCACAAAAAGCTGGAGGTTTAGTGGAAAGTGAAACTAAACTCTGAAAGACACACCCAGAGAGGCGTTTTGCCGGAAATGAACATCCTAACCAGTTCAGTTTAAAGTTTAACCTGTTTAACTATGGAGGGGAAATGTTAACATCTGGATGACTTTACACAGCTGTGAAACTGTTCAACTGTAAAACATGTTTCTAGAAAAAGTTTCCCGTTAGACCAACTTTCCATTTCCATCTCTTTATTGTTCTGTCTCTTCATGTTAATCTCTCAATGTCAATTCCTCGAATTAATGAAAAAAGTATAAAAGCACAGTTAGTATTAAAAATGAGGGCTTACCTCCAGCTTTATTATTCTATCAAAATAATATCAAGAAACTTAGTGTCTCTCAACCTATTTCTGCCTTTTTCTTCCTCAAATATTAATTTACAAAAACCCCAGCACCTTTAAGTTTTTTTTGTCTGTTTCAACACTTCAATCTTGTGCTTCTTGTTCACAAACTTAATAACAACTGCAGGCTTGGATTTGTTATCCTTTCATGCAAGAGCGTTTGATATTTGCTGGTTTTCAAGATGAATGTTCTGACTTGTAAGGAATTGAACCACTTGTTCATTTATATCCTCCACTCACTCTGATAGCTGCTTAATACTGTGTCTTCTGAGCTGGCTGGTTTGGTGGTTCAATATCAACAACAAAACAAATGTAATGAAGTTTTAAAAATGCAGCAAAAGAGATGGGAATAAATGGAGATCTGTCATTATGAACTACAGGACAGTTAAGATTAGCTGTTTGCATGAAGATAAAATAGATTTTAAAGGTGTTGCATCTAACATTCGGAAACAGTTGGTGTAACTCTAGAGCACCAGAGCCTCTGACCAAAAGAAAAACTAATATAAACTTATTTACTCTAAGAGCTTCAGCAGCTCATAAGGCACTTTATCTCGAGAGTGGCTGACTCTGGTCTTATCTCGCTCTTTGCTAGAGGCCTTTTAGGCCAAAGGATGTGAGCTCTTAGGATTACTTTAAGGAGGTGGAAACCTGGTTCAAATATAGAAATAACTTATTTGTATGGTATTGATTTAAATGTGTCCTCTCAGTAGCTTTTTAAGTTTTGTCAGTAATACTGAGCGGGACTCTGCATTGATAGAGATTTGTCTCCCTCTGTTGGTGAATAGAGAAACTGCATGATGTCAGTTTAATAAACACAGAAGCGTTCAACTATAGGAGGAAGTGAAACTCTTTCAGTAGTTCCTGCAGAATCCTGACTTACTGGATGGTTTCCAGACGAGCAAAACGGACACAGTGGACCTGATGCTGGAGATGTACTGAACACAGATGCAATGGTTGGGAAAGATGGTTGGAGAGAATCAATCAATCATTCAATCAGACTTTATTTATATCGCACTTTTCATACAAGAAAAATGTAGCACAAAGTGCTTTACAAGATAAAAGCAAATAAAACAAAATGAAACCCAAGGCCATATTATACACCAACATACATATGCACACACACACACACACACCCACACACACACACACATATATATATATATATATATATATATATATATATATATATGTATATATATACACACACAAAAACACGCCACATATACTGGAACAAAGGTAACTGAAGCGCTGTAGTCAGCGAGTTGCAGTGAGGAAACACCAGAGACTGGGTAAAACCAGATAAAGAATGGAGCTAAAAATAAGTAACACAAATAAATAAATAGAAGACTAAAAACATTTAAAAATAAAATAATAAATAATAAAATAATAAATAAATAAATAAACATAGAAATGAAAAGTTGTTAATAAAATTAAAAAAAAGAAAAGATCAATTCAAACCAGAATAAAAAAATTTGCACTATCACAAAGACATCAACAACTAAAATTCTACAATAAATACGCAAAATACACAAACAGACAGAAAATTAAAGCATATGGCTAAAAGGATAGGATATAATAAAACTAAGAATAAATTAACCAAAAGCCAGGCTAAAAAGGTGGGTCTTAAGCTTGCTTTTAAAAATGTCCACACTTGCAGCTGCTCTCAGGTCTTCAGGAAGGCTGTTCCACAGGCGTGACACAGAGGAGTGAAGGTCAGATGTGGAAAGAAGAGCACCTCCAAGTCTGCTATCTGATACTGATATCAGGGAAAATGGGCTTCTTCTTCTACTGTTTGATGATGTGCTCAGTAATTTCAGTGATACATCCCTCAGCTTCAGTCTTGGTTGGGTTGGGTTTACTTTCTCTCACAGCCTGCTGTCTTTTCCACTGACTGATTTCATCTGAGTTATGAAGCAAAAACAGGAAACTATGAAAAGATGTGAAAAACATCTGGATATAACTGATGTGTGTGTGTGTCCCGTTACTTTAGAAAGCCTAAACTGATAAAGGTCCATATATTGACAATGTGTTCTGATAGTGTTGTTTGAGTTTTATAAACTCTGAGGTGTCAAACAGAAGCTGTGAACATTACAAGTGTCACTGCTGCCTTTCCTCCAGAATCACACCCGCTGCACCGGCTTCAGGAGCCAGTAGGAACTTTGTCCGTCTCTGACGTCATAAATAATGACCAATGGGAGAGCAGCTGAGAGTCTGGAACAAGCCCCGCCCCCTCACTGTCAGCTAAATGAAGCGAGTCGTCCCCTCCATTATTGGACACACGCTTCGACTCCTGTCCGTCGCCGAAGAACTCAGTAGCTTAGTCCAGCGATTATTGTTCTGCAACTGGGAAAAATGTCTTCTGTGGCAGCCGTGAAGTCGTTACGCTGAGCTGCTCCGGAACAGCTTGCAGTATGGGCAGGTCGACAGCGGAGTCAGGGCCACAGGACAAGACTGGTGGCACAGGCTTCCGCCAGCCGCCGGACAGGTTGAAGCTCATGATGGAGCCTGTCTGGCTGACAGGACACGTGCAGACGCCACTGGACATTCTTGTAGCAGGTCGCTGGAACAGGTTATCAGTTTGTTTCAACCCTTTACTAATGAAACTACCTCAATGCTTAAAGTGCTGTTTCCTAAATACACACACCATGAACTTCCTTTTCTTCAGAGGTGACACTTTTCATTGCAGGACTTCTTTTGAATCAGTGCATTGTGTCCATGGAAAGCTGCTTTAACAATTACTGTATGAACTGCTTCACATAAATACCTCCAATGTCATTCCTTATGGTCAAAATTACAGTCGTACTAATCTGAACCGCAGGTGCAGTTTTCCACAATAACATTCTTTATAAGTAGAAATTATATTTTAAGATATCTTTAACTTAGTTTGCACTTGTCAAAACCAAATTCAAGATAGATAAAGGTCTAAGTGAGCATTATCAGTGCTGATGCTGGATGTACAGGGCAGATAAACATCAAATCATTCCTTTAAAATACTCATTTCAGATATCCAAATCATTATTTGTCCGTGGAAGAAATTTTGCTGCCATGTGGGGTTATGAATTATAAAAATCCCCAAATACATCCTTATTCTTATTGAATAATCTGGATTCCTGGAACATGCTTCCTCATACATTTGTGACATATGTCTTTAGATTTCTCTTTGTAACAAGTTTAATTTCTAAGATCTAAATCTGATCCAGACAACCATAATGTAATCTGACATATTCAACATGTCAAAATAAAACTTACAAGTAAATACAAACCGTAGATATATAAAAGTGCAAGAATAACAAAACATAACATGAACAACAAGTAAGAATTATGCTGCAGATATTAAAATTTCACACCACATATCACCAATATTTCAATTTGTTTAAAGAAAATGACCTTTTAACCTTATTTTGATAAAATGATCCAAATAAGTGTGTAATTTTTATCATTTATTATTTTATTTAAACCCATAAATCAGTGTAATAACAATTTGTGAAGGAACATATATTCATATTCTTATCTGAATGACACAATAATGCTCTTAACAGTTGTGAGAACAATGCACTGATACTTTCAGTCAGTGCAGCTGTTCAGGATGGAAAGATACAGCTGTGCAGAAGGTAAATGAACTGTAATTATATTTTATTGATGTTAATATAATATAATGTACAGAGAAGATTTCAGATTTTTTTTACGGTGACAAAGTGCTGACTCGTCTTGTGTGCGAACGCTAAACTCTGCTGTTTCTTTCTCTCTGGATGTTTTGGTCTTTGTATTGTCGGCGATGTTTTGGCGTCATACATTTTTTTGTTTCCTCCACATTGAAGGCACCTCTGGTCTTTCTTCTGAGGGGTTAAATTCTGCTTGTTCTGGTGCTGCTGTGTCTTCTGTGGTCTGTAAGGGGGCAGATGTTTGGGAGTCCTCTGGATGTTTAGAGGTTGGTTCCATTTCAATGACAATGACAACTCTTTCTTGAATTTTGTTTTTGTGCTTTTTAGAAGAAACTATTCCTTTTGGTGGCTCTGAGACGTCTTTTGGTTGTTGGAATAATTCCATTTGGATGTGACTCATCAGTTCTGGGACCATGTCTGGTCCAGTCTGCTGAGCCAAGTCTAATGGAATCAATTCCTGGGTGTCTGCAGAAGTTTCTGTTTCTTTTTCTTCTACAGGTTCGGAAATCTTCTCTGTTTCCTGGACAATGAAGGATGATGAAATGTCCTCAGTGTCTTGTGGTTCCTGGAGTTCTGGGATGATGTCCACCTCTCTTTTTTCTTCTTGCTTGATGATGACAGATATAAATAAAGCCTTCGTGAGTTCTACCACCTTCTTTTCCTGTCTTTGTTGCCTCCTCCTGTGCAGTTAGTTTGGAGGCAAGCTCCAAACTGGAGGCATTCTCTTCTTTAAGTTGCTCTTTCAAACTCTCTACCTCTTTCAGAACTGACTGATATTCAGTTTCTGCTACTGATGGTTTCAAACTTTCAAACAATTCTGCAGTTACTTCATTGCATTGCTTGAGCTCCTGCTCACACTTTCGACGGAGATGACGCTCACACATCAAACAGTTTTCCATGATCTTCAGGTTTTTCATGGAGCAGCTATTCTCTGCTGCGACTCTTCTGTCTTTCTCTCGAGTTAAAAAGAAATTCTTTTTCACCAGCTTTGTCTTGAGAATATCCATCCGATGGTATAAAGAGTTGATCTTGTCATTCTTCTGCTGGTAAGAGTCCTGTAATTTCTCTGATCCATCATCTTCTTCAGCAGCAGAGGAGTTAGAGGGAATCCCCTCAGCTTGTGAAACTGGAAACTTCCACTTGACGCGAACTACGGAGGCCTGGAGATGATCCTGCACAAGCTGGGCATCCTCGGAATGAGGAGTCCCAGCTGCAGCACAGACCTGGGATTGTTCTTTTTCCAACAGGTTGGTGGGTTCTTCATAACTTTGGTCACTGCTAAAAGTAATGGTATACGTGTAGAAATCCTCAGGCAAATCGTGGTCGACCATCAGGAGCAAGTAGATGGTGTTCTGGTTTGACTCATTTTGTCTTTGTCTTTAAACACTTGTCAAAATGACTTTTTAAGATAGTAAGTAAGCGTTGTTTTTAAGTGCTTGTCAAAATTACTATTTAAGATAATAAAAGTAATTAAGCGTTGTTCTTTGAGGCGATGTGAAACCGTTTGCTGTGACTTTCAAATCTGCTTCAAAAACTGGACGTGTTTCTTCAGATAAACTCCTGACGAACTGTGAAAAAGGGGTTAAAACATCTGGCTTATAGAAACTTTGGGTCCTTTGACACATTTGCATTGTGATGTCAAACAAAATCAGAGATGACATCAATTGTGATGTCACCATCAGTGATGACATCACAACTTTGTGATAAGAGTAAGAAAGAGCAACGGCGCTCTGTTCTCAGTCACCATCTTGTGTGCTGTTTTGCTCTCTTGTTCAGTTTCATGATGACATTTTTAAACTTTTTTTCTGTGAAATCTCAAAATATTATTGTCCAGGTCGGTTTTAATGCATTAATTGTATGTTCTGGTACTCACGACTGCTTTCTTCATACCTCCACTGGAAAATTGGACCTTATTCTGTGATAATCTGCAGGATTGAAGGCTTCTGTTCTGTCTCTCTTCTGGTCTGTGGTTCAAACCACAGATTCTGGATGGAACTGAAGTCTAGATTCCAGAATGTTGATTTGTGTTCTCTGTTAATCTCTCGACGACTTCAGCTGAATACTTCGTGTCACTGTCACGTGGGTCCGTGTATTTGACGGCCAACCGATTTATCATTTTATTTTCAAAAACAAAAAATGAGCTGTTATTTGTGTTCCGACAGCATGTTTCAAGATGAAAACTTGGAATTGGAAAAAATTGGAAAATTTAGATTTTCAATATTTAATTACGGTCTGTGGCTTTTTTGGTTGTGACTCGGAAGCGATGCCATTCCCACACATTACGCGCCCACGCAGCACATCAATAGAAAGTTGCTCAATCCTGTTGGGCAGGGGCTATATATACATATATATATATATATAGTTGAAACCCTAAGAGAGCAGGACGTTACATGGCTCTCACACGCATATTGTTCCACATTGAGAAAGAAAAAGTCCAACATCTGGACACATCCATTTGAACACAGCGTCTCTAAAATCCTGTCCTGTATTTGCAAGAATCCATAATAGTTTGAACTGATGCATTTCATCAGTATCAACTGAATCAACCAGGAGGTGGAGGAGGCCATACACCAATCTTTGAAACTGCAGCTGTTTTATATCGCTGCACCTGGGTTTAGAATCACACTTGGCTCTGGTATATTTAGAACTTGGAGTTCTGGAAAGGAAGTTCAAATGTTGGAGGGCAGGTGTTCACATGAGGGACATCAGACATTTTAGGACACTACTGAGGCACTTATCAACCACCCTGGGATCATGCTAGTTCAGATGTTTTGCTTCTCTCCATGAGGACAGATTAAGGGGAACTTACATTCAGAAGATATGGCTCCAGATGATCGTTTGATTTTCAGCAGCTTTAGAAACATCTGCGCTGCTGACCAAAGAAAAAACAAAACAACGATCACACACAGTGAGAAAAGGCTTAAGCTGTTACTGCCAGCTGAAATGACACCAAAGCGTCCGGAGTGGCGCTGCTGGGACGTGAATTTTGGAACGGAGCATTATGCACTGTCACTTCCTGTCTAAGCTACAGTAAGTGTATTGTGTACAGTAACAACAACATTCATTTTGACAATCCAAAAAGACTCTGTTGTGCATTTCTTGTTTTATTCTAAACTATAGTGTTTCATTCACTGATGTGCACTGACGTGTGTCGGTGAGGCATTTTCATCACATATGCTGTGACGTCTTTGTGACGTATTAGAACCGAGGTTATAACCTGGAGTCCTTCAGACCAAACCTCTGTCACTCCCTTCACATCCCAGGCGAGACATTAGGGGCCCACAGTGACACCCATCCCGGGGGCTTCACTGGGGGAAAAGATGGAACATTTCATCTCCTGAAGCACGAGGGCCGCGGGAAGCATCCAGATGTTCCAAAAGGATGATGGAGCATCTGAATGCCTCTGGAACATCTGGATGCTTCACTGTGTGGTGGTTGTAGGCCGTTGTGAGTGTGTGTGTGCATGCGTGTGTAAGTGTTTGTGAATTTGTGAGCGCACGTTATTATACGTGCATGAACGTGTTTACCTGCACGTGCATGTGCTACAAATACTGAACTGTAACACTGATATTTAGCAGCTCCTCAGTTACAGACAAAAGAGGAAACACAGAATGTTCCACATGTGGAAGCTGCTGTGTTGTGTCTCCTTTGGGTTTTATATGGCTATAAAATGATGTGTGGATTGACACTGAGATCTTTTAGCTGTGTGGCGCCATCTGGTGATGGAATGCAATATAACACAGAACCTCTGATCAATGAATGGATTGCACTGATATAGCGCTTCTCTTGTCTTGCTGACCACTCTGAGCTTCACAGTGAGCCTCATTCACATTCTCACACACAGTCCCACAGAAAATCACCGGGCTTTCTAATGATGGACAGCTGCTCCTACTGAACCCAAACCTCATCTGACCACTCTGCTGTGATGCTTTACTGAGCCCACTGTACCCTGGACTCTTCAACATCAAAAGTCCATCTACTGTTGATTTATAAAAGATATCATTAAGATCTGTATGGAGAGAAGGAAAATCGTGCTGACTGATAACTTTCCAGTGGATGTATGTGTGTGTAAGATTGGTTTAAAGGTGTAAAGTTAGGGTTAAATGATGAATGTAAAGCTGTTGGTGGATGGAGGCTGGAGTTGTTTGCTGTCAGTTGGTAAAAGCTGCTGGTGGATTTGTTTGCAGGCAGATGGTGGAGACAAAAGTTGTTACTGATTTAAAAAAAAAAAAGAAAAAGAAATAACTTATTTTTCTTTTTTTTTTTTCAAATCAAAACTTAAATGTTGGAAATAATTTCCAGATTTGATCATATTTAACCATTGAACTCATATTTGTGTCAGACAGATTATTTGCTATCAAATAGATTTCTTAGATATTTTTTAGATGCTTTGGTTCACGTAAATGTCATAAAGGGAAGGATGCACTCCAGTCCCAGAAGACACATCCACAGTCAGAAGCCTGTCTTTAATTGTAAAGACAATTCATCTGAAAGAGTTGCATCTTGTGATAGAGACAGATGGCAGCAGGTCATCAACCACCTTGTGGTAAATCTGTAGGAGCTCCTCCACTGAGTGGTTGAGAATCTTCAGAGGGCCGTCGTCCTGCAGCAGAGACCTGGAGGGCTGCAGGCCACAAATGACACTGCCCACTGACACTTACTGAACAACATACTTTTATATTCCTACTCAGCAAATGTAGAAAAGTTTCACTGTGACCACTTTGATTCTGTTCATTACATCAGATTTCCTGTGGCCACCACCAGGACAATCAGCAGAAATGCTTTGTGTGAACAGCCTTCCCCAGTGATGCAGATAAACAGGGATTACAGAGCCGTGCCTGTATTCAGACTGAATTCATAGCACATACTAGTTCATAAAGTACAAAGGAGACCAAGAGGACAATGAAAATACAAGTGAATGGTGCAGGAAAGAACCCACCCAGACAATTGGGACCCCATTATTGAAAAAGCACATTTTCAGGTCATTTTACCAACAACAATCACAAGAAGTTGAGAGTAGCGATAAAAATATTTTCATTCAACCCAATAAAAGATGTAGAATGTCCAGAAATCTCATGTCCAGAAATCCAGTTACTTTCGCAAGCTGTTCCTGTGATTCTGAACTCTCTCAAACATGATGCATAATTATGGAATGATGTTTACGTTTTGTCAGGCATCAGCAAAGAAGTGGGGAGCAAATATTTCCAGACTTAATCATTTAGTTGTAAAAATAAAAATAATTCCTTCTCCCCGTCGGGGAATCGAACCCCGGTCTCCCGCGTGACAGGCGGGGATACTCACCACTATACTAACGAGGAGATGACGTCTTCACTGTGATGATGCTTTCACGGCCGGTCAGAAATTCGAAAATTAATCATTTTTGAGGGAGACCATTGCTTATATCTGGTGTACTGCCTCTGCAGGGAATCTCATCTGTTCTTCATCTCTTTCGCTGACAGACAAAGTCAAACTGTGAGCAAAATCATATTTATAAAGTGCAAACAGAGGTTATGTGTTATAAATTCAGCATATTATTAATTAAAAAATAATTAAATAAATTAAAAAGTACCAAACAAAGCTGTTATTCAACCATGAACAGCTATGAGTTAACAGTATCATATCACTTGTATATCTTTGATTTTGTTGGACTTTTAAGCTTTGTGTCTTAAAATATTCCATAGCTGAGTGCTTCTGTACAGCTCAGAGGCAGATAGAGATTCATACCAGATATAAGTGTCTCCCCAACCTGCTGCCAGAGCTCTGCTTTTACAGCTTAGTTGGCGTTGTGTTTTTCAGTGATGTCATAAAGAGCTCGTCTCTCTGAATCATGGTTATCAGCAGGTCCTCAGTTTGTTCACACCAGATGGGCAAGTTTCTGTTAAACTCTTGCTTGTGTGGAGAGATGCGTGATGCAAGAAGTCAGACATTTTGCTTCAGGGAGACATAAATAGTGAGAGAGCAACACTACTGTCTTGATGTGTTATCAGTGGTGCAACGAATGCTGGATCATATCTCTGGTCTGCTACCTGCTCATGAGTTTTGCTTTTAAATTGATCTCTTATTTCTGTTTTTCACTTTCTTGTCCCTGGTGGTTCCTGCAGGAATCCTCACATGCCTCTGCAGTTATCTGCACCTTTAAAGGTGGATAAGGCACGAATGTCAGGGAGGGTTGCTGCTCCTGCAGTTAGATTTTTACTGTCGTTTCCTTTGCCTCTTTTGTTTCTACTTGCAGTTGAGTTGCTGACAGGGCAGGAGGGTTGACAGTATCTGGGTTCATGGAAACACAGGAGTCAGTTACAGAGTACCACAGCTTCTGAAGGTGCTGCTTAGGCCCGACACCTTTTTAGATTGAGGTGAAACAACTTTCAGAGAATTGGTTCAGCATTTCAGAGAGGAGATCTACTTCCTGATGACACAGCACTCACTGTTTTGGTTAAATAAAGCTGCCTCATCTGTAACTGCTGTGCTTTTCTTGCACAAACTGGGCGTGCACTGGACTGGCCTGCCTGCAGTCCTTGCCCAACAGAGAAGGTTGGAGAACTTTGAAACAACCACCACCCCGTGCTGTTGCACACCTTAAGATGTGTTTGCAGGAAGAATGGAAGAATGGGACAAATGTGGGTCCACACCTGTCAGCTGTGGACAGGGCAGTAAAAGCTAAACTGGATAGATAAGAAATCTTTAACACTTGGACAATAGCAGTAAATAATAACAGCAGATTATGATGGCTTTGAGGGAATAAAAATGGTTTAATAACCACAATAAATCAAATGTACATTTGTGGTGGAAATAGAAATAAACATAGTAACATAAAGTGTGAATACTGATTATATTCATTCTGTATTTTATTTGTTCTTAAACCACAACAACAGTAGAAAGTGTATGGAAATAATATTTACAAACACACATGAATACACAAATGCATGCATTCATACATTAATAATATAATACATGTTTCAAAGAGAGTGAAAAATAAAAAAGATCAAAATAAATGAATAATAAGATGTAAAAAAAAGACAAAAAAGGAGACAGAAAGACAGGACTCTTCTTTGAGCTTCAAACGTATTTGATTTCCATCAACTGGTTTGATTCATATGTGATTAAAATAATTGTCAGAATTTGTTTCTGAGTCGTCAGTTTCATTTGATGGAGACGTGAGTTTAGTTCTCAGACTTGGTTCTGGAGATCTTTACCTGTATATAAAAGCAGCACACTTCAACAGACCCAACGCTCTGACGGATATGCTTAAATAATACGTCATATTTGTGTTGTGTAGACAGTCAGATTGTCGCTTTTTGTCCCTTTGTTTCCTCTGCTGTCATCCAGAAACAGTCTGATGTCCTGTTCACGTTTTTCACCATGTCAAAACGCAGACTTGGGCTTGAGAAGCCTGTTTAACATTTATTCTGTTTTACCCTGAAAAGACAGAGGCCATGTAATACCACCTGGGGGTCTCTGAAAGGCGTATTTCTGCTCTCTTGGTGGAAATAAAACAAAAAAAGATGTGAGTTCACAACAGGTTTGTTACTGCAGCACATTTACAGCAGCTTAGAAGAATGAAATGGGCTCAGTTTGTCATTTTGCTCCAAGAAAGTATCAGAAAATATGAGCCAGCTCTGTTTCATTCATCATCCTAAGTTCTGCTCATTAAGTAAATTCATCTTGGCTGATTGCAGCTCAGTGATTCCTCTCTGATGTCACAGTTTGTCACATGTGCAGCAAACTAACTGCAGCTGACATCAACTGAATGGTCTCAGTTGAGCTGCAGGGAAACAAAATGTAAATGTATGTACAGACTGAGCTTTCTGTTCTACAGGGTATTTCTCAGACATTAAGAGTCTTTGTTCTAAACTCAACACAGAATCAGGGAAGACAATCAGACGCAGACACAGGAGGAAGGGCAAGGTACCTGAAAGGAGAGGGACGTTAGTGATTTCAAAATAAAACAGGAAATGACGAGACAAGACAAGAATCAAAACTTGAATCGTGACAGATTTCTTTTTTAAAAAAATCAGAGGTTTAAAAATACTTTTGACAGTAAAATTGCACATTGGAAAACAACTTAGACCCCAAAAAGTGACCAAAGTCCGACTGTGTTTGAAGTACTTGAGGGAACTGAAAAAATGACATTAACATTAACTATCATGGCACAAGAAGCTCTGACAATGAAGACATTTTCTTGAAGTCCATGTGTGTGAAATGTTGGGATAATCTGTGTTTATATTTGAGTCACCTTCAAATGAAGAGAAGTTACAACATGAACAAGGGAACCCAGAGAAGGATGCAAGATTTGGATAGCAAGCATTTCCCAGCTGGTTGGCTATTGTCATGCTTCCTGAGCGATTTACACAAGTCAAACAAATTCCCAACATCTGACACTGAAACACATGTTTGGTCCTGCAGTAAACCTGGAGATTAAGAGGGGTTTCCCCTTTTTTATCCTTTCAAAATAAAGAATGAGCAGATTTCTCACTCATTTTGGTCACAGGCCCATTATACGTGACTTACAGTTTATCATAGAGGGAGAAGGACCAGGAGAGGAGCCGTTCATCCCTGCACTCTGTGGGGCTACAGACCGGTGCGCAGCCGCAGCTTCTCTGCAGACTCAGACTGAGTCAAATGAACACGGAGCAAACGACTCCCCTGCTCCATGGAAATTTAACTATGGCTGCAGCCCTGACGTTTAATGTACTCATAAACAACTGTTGCTTTAATTCGCGTGACATATTTTTCCTTCACCCACACTGTATTCAAAGTAAAAAAAAACTTCACCATTTCTCCAAGGAAAGACAGCGCCAGTGCATTATGAAGCTCATTTATCCTCCTCTCTGCGTCAGACACATTCATGCTGCGTTCACTGAAAAAAACGTTATTTCCACGTTGCAAATTTGAAAGTCCGGCCAAAATGCCATCCTGTCAACTTGGTGAAAACGGAAAACTCGTGCTACAACATTTCAAATGTGGGACTTTCAAAGTAATTAGGCTTTGGAACTGTAAAAAGGTTTGAAGAAAATCACAGGACTATGGTGGGAAACCGCCCAAACTCGCTTTAACCATGGCCCGAACAGGCCAACGTTAGGCCTGTTTGAGTCACTGTAACAAATATCTATTATATAGCTGCTTGAACCATATGTTTCTTTTAGTTTTTCACCTAATTGGCTTGAGAGGCTGATGCTGATCCTGCACATGTTCTTCTCTCGTGTTGGTTCTCTGCAGCTGAAAGTGAGACTCTCAGATAACTTAGTGTCTGTCGACCTCTTCTGTTCCCTGTGTGTAGTTTTGTGTTCAGCGTCACACAGAGAGACCGAGGCTGCTTAGTTAGATGAAATCATCACAAATTGCTCATTTTTAAACAGTTACATTATATTCTAGAAGTCAGAACACAGTGATAAATGTTGTTTCAGCATCTATAAAAAGCTGATTTGTGACTGATTATCTAGCTTACGGCCATACCACCCTGAACACGCCCGATCTCGTCCGATCTCGGAAGCTAAGCAGGGTCGGGCCTGGTTAGTACTTGGATGGGAGACCGCCTGGGAATACCAGGTGCTGTAAGCTTTTTACACCTGCAGGAGGCGCTGCTGCTCACTCAACACGGACAGCTTCATGACATACTTCACATCAGGAAGGAAATCACTCAAATAAATTCACTTTTCAATCTTTGTCAAAGACTGGAAATGAGCGCACACATAAACCTCATTTAGGTCACTCTGTCATATCATCTTCCAGCACTGCTCTGCTCACAGTGACTTCATCTGTCTCAATTCTTCTCGATACCAAACACACACACAGATATTATTGTCTCACATTAGTCTGCAGACTGTTAACAGATCTTCCTGCAGTCTGCAGATTCATCCCATTTCCTTCCTTCCTAAGAATCCCTGCTGATATCCAAGGTGCTGATCCCAGATCTGCTCAGATGTCCCAGGTTCTCCTCTTCTTTTATCCTCACACACTGAACTGTCTCCTCATCTACGTGTTAACAACCAGAACCCACTGATGTGGGCTCAGAAATAAAGTTTCCAATGTTTTACAAACACAAATGAATAAATTACAGAGATTTACTGAGGCCAGATAGAAAAAGTGCACGTGCAGCCACTTTAAACTGTCAAACAGGCAACTTTATATCTAACAGCAAACACTGAGAGCTGCTCTGCAGAATAAATACTTTTACTGGTGGAAGTGTTAGTAAATGTTGCTGATGACACTTTGATTCTTTTACCTGAGTGAGGTTTTAGATGCAGAACTTTTACTGGGAGTTGAATATTTCTCAGTGTGGCATCAGTACTTGTAAAGGATCTACACCACTGTCACCTTTTATAAGTGAATTATAAGCTAAAGGCTTCCTGTTTGCCCCAGGTTAGGGCTAAGCTGATCCGGGTCAGGGGGTAAGTTGCACCGTCTGGGGGTGAACTGACCGTCAAACTGAATCTAAATCAAACCCATAAGAAATTTCAACCATAACTTACCTCTTTGAAAAACTGATTTAAAAGTCCATTATTGTTTTGTAAGTGGTCATATTAATTTTCTTCAGGATAACTTCACATTAAATCTGATAAAAAAAAAATGTCATTAAAGTTGGAATCTTCCCTGAAACAGAAATGCTGAAGTGGAATGAATGAATAAATGTCCCCAAAACTTTCCATCCTTCCACTTTCTTTAATTCATGGTTTCAGGGGGACTGGAGCCTATCTGTCACAGAAACTCCTCAACATTCCAGTCTAATAACAAGTCTGAAACTAAAGCAAAAACTGCAGCCCCAAATGAACATTGGCATGATATAGGCTGTGTCAAATGCAAAAGCAGTCCCTGTTTCCCTTTTTGGAACTCATCCTTTCTAAGGACAAAGTTAAATGTATGAGGATCAAACACAACAAGTACCTGGGACATGTCAACAGATTCAGGAAATCCAGGAAACAGCAAACTGAGAGCCAAAGAGAAACTGAGGCGTCTGCCAACAAATCAGCAGCAGCTGAAGCTGATCAACTTCCTGATGTGTCATGAGGTGATCACATGTTTCAACAAAAGACATCAAATAACAGCTGAAGCTGCATTAAAGACAATAAGAGATGTGGAAGCAGCATCAAAGCTGAAAAATGGGATCTTTAAACCTTGTTGGATGTGAAATTAAATGTGCTTGAAGAGCAGGATTTCTACACACGTCAGTCATCATCATGATGTGAGTGTTCAGCTGCATAGAAACATGAGAAGAAGAAGCTCCACTTTAAGACTGTGTGATTCCAGAGATGATCCAGCATTGATCACTTCCAGTTTCTGGAGAATTTGTTTAAAAAAAGAAGCTTTCTGGTGAATTGATTTGATTGTGGATGTGAAGTGTGTCAGCGCCCCCTGCAGGTTGTAGAGAGAAGAGAAAAAGCTTACAGCACCTGGTATTCCCAGGCGGTCTCCCATCCAAATACTAACCAGGCCCCCTGCTTAGCTTTCGAGATCAGGCGTGTTCAGGGTGGTGTGGCCGTAAGCAAAAGTCACCGTAACAAATATCTATTATATAGCTGCTTGAACCATATGTTTCTTTTATTTTTTTCACCTAATTGGCTTGAGAGGCTGATGCTGATCCTGCACATGTTCTTCTCTCTCGTGTTGGTTCTCTGCAGCTGAAAGTGAGACTCTCAGATAACTTAGTGTCTGTCGACCTCTTCTGTTCCCTGTGTGTAGTTTTGTGTTCAGCGTCACACAGAGAGACCGAGGCTGCTTAGTTAGATGAAATCATCACAAATTGCTCATTTTTAAACAGTTACATTATATTCTAGAAGTCAGAACACAGTGATAGATGTTGTTTCAGCATCTATAAAAAGCTGATTTGTGACTGATTATCTCGCTTACGGCCATACCACCCTGAACACGCCCGATCTCGTCCGATCTCGGAAGCTAAGCAGGGTCGGGCCTGGTTAGTACTTGGATGGGAGACCGCCTGGGAATACCAGGTGCTGTAAGCTTTTTACACCTGCAGGAGGCGCTGCTGCTCACTCAACACGGACAGCTTCATGACATACTTCACATCAGGAAGGAAATCACTCAAATAAATTCACTTTTCAATCTTTGTCAAAGACTGGAAATGAGCGCACACATAAACCTCATTTAGGTCACTCTGTCATATCATCTTCCAGCACTGCTCAGCTCACAGTGACTTCATCTGTCTGAATTCTTCTGGATACCAAACACACACAAATATTATTGTCTCACATTAGTCTGCAGAATGTTAACAGATCTTCCTGCAGTCTGCAGATTCATCCCATTTCCTTCCTTCCTAAGAATCCCTGCTGATATCCAAGGTGCTGATCCCAGATCTGCTCAGATGTCCCAGGTTCTCCTCTGCTTTTATCCTCACACACTGAACTGTCTCCTCATCTATGTTTTAACAACCAGAACCCACTGATGTGGGCTCAGAAATAAAGTTTCCAATGTTTTCCAAACACAAATGAATAAATTACAGAGATTTGCTGAGGCCAGATAGAAAAAGTGCACGAGCAGCCACTTTAAACTGTCAAACAGGCAACTTTATATCTAACAGCAAACACTGAGAGCTGCTCTGCAGAATAAATACTTTTACTGGTGGAAGTGTTAGTAAATGTTGCTGATGACACTTTGATTCTTTTGCCTGAGTGAGGTTTTAGATTCAGAACTTTTACTGGGAGTTGAATATTTCTCAGTGTGGCATCAGTGCTTGTAAAGGATCTACACCACTGTCACCTGACTCAAAATCAACACTAATCAAATTGAAAGAAGTTCATAATCAGCTTTTTTAAGTGAATTATAAGCTAAAGGCTTCCTGTTTGCCCCAGGTTAGGGTTAAGCTGATCCGGGTCAGGGGTTAAGTTGCACCGTCTGGGGGTGAACTGACCGTCAAACTGAATCTAAATCAAACCCATAAGAAATTTCAACCATAACTTACCTCTTTGAAAAACTGATTTAAAAGTCCATTATTGTTTTGTAAGTGGTCATATTCATTTTCTTCAGGATAACTTCACATTAAATCTGATAAAAAAAAAATGTCATTAAAGTTGGAATCTTCCCTGAAACAGAAATGCTGAAGTGGAATGAATGAATAAATGTCCCCAAAACTTTCCATCCTTCCACTTTCTTTAATTCATGGTTTCAGGGGGACTGGAGCCTATCTGTCACAGAAACTCCTCAACATTCCAGTCTAATAACAAGTCTGAAACTAAAGCAAAAACTGCAGCCCCAAATGAACATTGGCATGATATAGGCTGTGTCAAATGCAAAAGCAGTCCCTGTTTCCCTTTTTGGAACTCATCCTTTCTAAGGACAAAGTTAAATGTATGAGGATCAAACACAACAAGTACCTGGGACATGTCAACAGATCCAGGAAATCCAGGAACCAGCAAACTGAGAGCCAAAGAGAAACTGAGGCGTCTGCCAACAAATCAGCAGCAGCTGAAGCTGATCAACTTCCTGATGTGTCATGAGGTGATCACATGTTTCAACTAAAGACATCAGATAGACATAGCTTTAACAGCTGCAGACCAATATCAATACTTTCACAGTTTGTTCAGAAACTAGATAGTTTTATTGAAAACAACAGCTTATTGAATGAGAGTCAATATGGGTTTGGGTCAAATAGGTCTACAGCTGCAGCAATAATGAAGGTGACAGAAGAAATCCCAACTGCAACAGACAGAAAGAAGTTTACCATATGAACCATTCATTGAGCTGAAGAAAGCTTTTCACACTATTGATCATTCAATATAACTTTCAGAGTTAAATAGCTTTGGTGTGAGAGGAGTTGCTTTAAAGGGGAACTCCTGTATTTTAAAACCTGGACCTTATTTCTGGCATGAAATACGTTTCATCTACTCACAGAACAGTTTGGTGAAAGTCGGCGTCCTTCGGGAGCTATTTAGAAAACTCGCGATCAGCGTATATCCATATAACGGAGTTAATGGACGATGCAGCCTCTAAATAAGACATTATCTGTCTTAATTTCACCAATACTTTAAGAAAAATGAATGAACGAACGTGTACTATAGCTCTGTTAGCTCATAGGTGCTGTTATGTGGCTACTTGCGGCTATAGGAGAGCTAACGGAGGGATTTCTACACAGGCCCTCTACTGGGACAACCAATTTAAAACAAATGTGTATCTCAGCTGCAGGAGTCAAACTTTGGAATTCTCAACATAATGATTTAAAAGGTTTTTCAGATGTTTTCCTGTTCAAAAAAATTTATGAGGAGAAAACAATTGGACATTAAACAAGACATTAGACAGTGGAAGGAGCTGCACCCATCTGTCCCAGACAGCCCTGATGGGAGCAGGCTGGTCAGATCTTTCTCTGGTATCTCTGTTGTCAAATCTGAGGACTCTTGATATCATTTGAAAGGTCTGAAGTGACATTGTTGCTCGAAAATATTTCTTCCTGTCGATGCGTCCCAGAGACGATCAGTGGCCTCATTGCAGGATCTGTGCACTCCAGCAAAAAGAAGAAGCATCCAGGTGTTCCTCATCAGTGTCTTTCCACATGTTGCCATGGACTTTTGTTCCTTCAAGGTTTGACTCTTTTTAATGGCATAAATAGCTCAAAACATGTGTTGATGTCACTGATTGTGGTCACAGCAAACCCTGTGATTCCAGGAGTCATTTTGATGACGTCTGCAGCAGCTGCCCTGTCATCATGTACATCATGAGGTACTGAGCTCCAACACATCTTACCATTTTTGGACTTGAGTCTTTCAGCAGGAGCAGCTTCAGCACCGGTGACCTCCTCATCAGATGAGTGTCTTCTGGATGATATTCCACTTTGTCTTCCTCCTCAGAAACCTGCTCATCCGTATCTCCATGCTGCTCTGTGTCCTCTCCCTCATGTTCACCAGAAATATTATCCAGAACTTCTCTCACTGAGAATCTTCTTTTCATTTTGGCATGCTGCACATTGGAGATGTGCACTCTGCACGTCACCAACTCCACACTGAACTGAGCTCACATGTGTGGACATGCCCGTCTTTGCTTGTTCTGTTTCTGTGCAGGTAAACTGGATAACAAGGCAAAATGAGAATCCCCTAAAGCTCACATGATGAGGAGAGGAGCTGGCTGTCAGTGTGTTGGCTGTCAGTGCCCTGATGATGTCAGCTGTGGCTCTAATTATTGCTTTCTAATCTTATTTTTGTAACTGGGTCGAAACCGACCCTCACAACACAGAAGCCATAATTTCAGCCTGAGCTTTTTACAATTTAGTTTTATTTTGGTTCCTGACAATAGATAAATCAACTCCAGTTAACTGTAAAGATGAAAAACTGTGGTATTCATGTCTCATCCCATCATCACCATTACAGCACCGCTGCTGGAGCTGATACAGACACACAGGAGACTTTTAACATTTTATCAGTATCAGTTTTACACAGACAGCTGGATCCTTGGCTTCTAGTTCTACAGTGAGGAACCTTGGAGTTATTTTTGACCAGAATTTATCATTTGACGCACATATAAAACTGGTTTCTAGGACTGCCTTCTTTCACCTTCGTAATATTGCTAAAATCAGGAACATCCTGTCTCAGGGTGATGCAGAGAAACTAGTTCATGCATTTGTTACTTCAAGATTGAACTACTGTAATTCCTTATTATTGGGCTGTCAGACATATTCTCTGAAAAGCCTCCAGCTGATCCAAAATGCTGCAGCCAGAGTTCTGATGAGAACTAACAGGAGAGATCATGTTTCTCCAGTTTTAGCTTCTCTTCATTGGCTCCCTGTTAAATTCAGAATAGAATTTAAGATTCTTCTCCTCACATATAAAGTTCTTAATGACCGAGCTCCATCATATCTTAAAGATTTAATTGTAAGATATTTTCCTAACAGAGCACTTCGCTCCCAAACTGCAGGTTTACTTGTTGTTCCCAGAGTTTCTAAAAGTAGAATGGGAGGCAGGGCCTTCAGTTATCAGGCCCCTCTCTTGTGGAATAAGCTGCCAGTAAATGTCCGGGAAACAGACACCCTTTCCACTTTTAAGATTTGGTTTAAAACTTTCCTTTTTGATAAAGCTTATAGTTAGGGATGGCTCAGGTAATCCTGAAACATCCCATAGTTAAGCTGCTATAGGCTTAGACTGCTGGGGGACCTCATCTGTCACACCTTTCCTCACTGCTCTTCCTCACTGTAGCTCAGGAGGAAGAGCAGTCGCCCACCAATCGGAAGGTCGGTGGTTCGACTCTGGCTTCCCCAGGATACATGTCGAAGCGTCCTTGGGCAAGACACTGAACCCCACGTTGCTCCCCCAGTGTATCATTGGGGGTATGAATGTGTGTGAATGCTTAGAAAGCACGTAGTTATATCCTAAGACGTGCTGTATGAATGTGTGTGAGTGGGGTGAATGCGGCATGTAGTGAAGCGCTTTGAGTGGTCAGCTAGACTAGAAAAGCGCTATACAATTACAAGTCCATTTACCATTTTTCCCCCTGTTTAATTTCTCAATTGCTATTATGTACATGTGACATTATTGTGGTTATTAATTTCTGTTTCCCTGTTCCAACAGATATCCTTTGAATGGTGTTATGGTGTTTTTCCCCCCTCTTTTCTGTCTTCTCAAACCCCAGCTGGTCGAGGCGGATGGCCACCCTTCCTGAGTCTGGTTCTGCCAGAGGTTTCTTCCTGTTAAAAGGGAGTCGTTCCTTTCCACAGTCGCTTCAGGCACGCTCAGGACGGGAGATTAGACTGAAGACAAGTTTCAGTGCATTCTGTTGGTTTCCTTAGCTAGGATATTATTTCTTAATTGGCTCTACATGAATTAATTTGATTATTTTGAAATTAATTAATTGAATTCCAATTGGCTTGAATTGGACTATATTATTTAAGTGCCTTGAGATGACAATTGTTGAAATGACAATGCAGTCTTAACAAACCTTTAATAGGTCAAATCTACATGTGAGTTAAGAGCTAATATTGGACTCTTCTCTGGACTCTGGTCCAGCCAGCCAGGAGTACAGAAAGTTTGCAGGTTAGGGGTCAGCTTTAGTTTTCAGGCAGCTCAACTCTGCAGGTTTTTACCTCTTCTGAAGTCCAACAGCCGTATGAGAGCTCATGTTTCATGTCACACACTTGAATGCACCAGGGAGAAGATTTAGGTGAACATTTCAGAAGAAGATCATGATTTATAAATTTCAAGCGGAAACTTCCTTGTTCCCTCCCCAAACTGATCTGAAGGTGGGAGGATGTGTGAAACCATTGTGTGATAGTAGAGGAGCTCTTAAGTGAAGATCAGCTGATCAGCTGCAACAAAAGGAGGTGGAATTAGTTTTGTATCACAGCACAGACGGTGTTTCTGCTCTGAGAGTCACACACTGCTCTGCCAAATGGAGGAAATGGCTAAGAAAAGGGTTAAACTGGACCTGGAAACCTTCTCTTGTTCGATCTGTCTGGATCTACTGAAGGATCCGGTGACTATTCCCTGTGGACACAGCTACTGCATGAACTGTATTAAAGGCTACTGGAATGGAAAGAATAAGAAGGGAATTCCCAGATGCCCTCATTGCAGGAAAACTTTCACACCGAGGCCTGTCCAGGAGAAAAGCACCATGTTAGCTGATTTAGTGAAGCAGCTGAAGAAGACTGGACTCCAAGCTGCTCCTGCTGATCTCTGCCATGCTGGACCTGAAGATGTGGCCTGTGATTTCTGCTCTGGAAGAAAACTGAAAGCCATCAAGTCCTGTTTATTCTGTCTTTTCAAAGAAATCTCACTCAGCTCTGATCATTAATGAGAATATGATGAAGAAAGGATGATTTCATCCAAATTAATGAAAAGATTTTGTGGTGGGGCTGAGAACTGTTTAACTCTCATTGTCCTGTTCCAGGTATTGTTTAAGGACCGTCACAGGTACAAGGGTCAAGGGTGCTGGAGAAGGCCTATCTATCTTATTTCAGCTTCTATCTAAACCTTGTTTTACTGAATGTCTCATGACCTTGTGTGGCATAAATAGCAATAGTATAATCTTTTTTAACTCAGACAACTCTGTGTCAGTTTCCTGATATGTCATGCAGACTCCTTGCTGTGAAAATAAATGTTTTGTGTTAATTGTCTCTGAGTCTCATTTTGAGATAATTTTCTTGACACCAACACAACAGACATTTGAAACAGTTTCACAGCTTGAAGTTGAGCTTTGTGCCCTTTTAGTGTTGGAACAGCCTTAACTTTCAACTTCAGTCATTAAACAGTTATCTGGAAAGTACAGGGAACAAATCCAAACCTTTTTCAGACTGTTAAAGATTTCTGGGTCTTTGGGGAATATAAGTCCAACTTTCCCTCGTAACCAAACACACATTTTCTTAAAAAAATAGCTCATTAGCAAGAACATGAAAATCATGAGAAATGTTGACATCTGACCTTCAACAAAATGCAGAACAATGAAATACAGATGAGTGGAAAGTTAGACTTCACATCAAACTGAAATTATATGTTGCTTCTACAGATGTTGTATGTTTACATAAATACCCACAGCTGGTGCAATGTGACTTTGTGAATTATAACTTTAAACAAAACAAATATGTATAGTATAAGAGAATAAAACATGTCTCTAGTTTCAAACAGATTGTATATTGTTCTGTTCATCAACTCACAATTGTTGCCATGTTTGTCTTGAACGGTGGGAGATCTGTCCACAGTTAAAACAATGAAAACGTATTTTAATTACTTTCAATCATTCTTCAAACATGTGCTACTCACAGAACATTCAGAGCAAAAGTCCTGACAAGAGAAAGGTGGTAATCCACACAAAATATTTTTAATCTGAAGAAAGAAAAGGCTTCTGATTGGTAGTTCCTGTTGCTTCTCCTGGATGAATGTTTTCTTATCTGCTGTAAAATAGGTTGTTGATTTAAACCAATCATTTATCTGTGGGAGTACATTGGTGTCTCTTTAGACTAGATACTCGAGTGAAAGCTTCCCCACACTGACCACAGATATAAGGTTTCTTTTCTGTGTGGATACGTTGGTGTCTCTTAAGACAGGCAGATGCAGTGAAAGTTGTCCCACACTGACCACAGATGTAAGGTTTCTCGACAGTGTGAATATGTTGGTGTGTCTTTAGATGAGATAATTGAGTGAAAGCTGCTCCACACTGACCACAGCTGTAAGGTTTCTCTCCTGTGTGAATACGTTGGTGTCTCTTAAGACTGGAAGATCTAGTGAAAGCTGCCACACACTGACCACAGATGTAATGTTTCTCTCCTGTGTGAATAGGTTGGTGTGTCTTAAGATGAGATAACCGAGTGAAAGCTGCCCCGCACTGACCACAGCTGTAAGGTTTCTCTCCTGTGTGAATACGTTGGTGTATCTTTAGGCTATATATTATAGCGAAAGCTGCTCCACACTGACCACACCTGTAAGGTTTCTCTCCTGTGTGAATAAGTTGGTGTGTCTTAAGATGAGATAATTGAGTGAAAGCTGCTCCACACTGACCACAGCTGTATGGTTTCTCTCCTGTGTGAATACGTTGGTGTGTCTTTAGGCTATATATTATAGCGAAAGCTGCCCCACACTGATCACAGCTGTAAGGTTTCTCTCCTGTGTGAATACGTTGGTGTCTCGTTAGCCTAGATATTATAGCGAAAGCTGCCCCACACTGATCACAGCTGTATGGTTTCTCTCCTGTGTGAATACGTTGGTGTGTCTTAAGATGAGAAGATGTAGTGAAAGCTGCTCCACACTGACCACAGCTGTATGGTTTCTCTCCTGTGTGAATACGTTGGTGTGTCTTTAGGCTATATATTATAGCGAAAGCTGCTCCACACTGATCACAGCTGTAAGGTTTCTCTGCTGTGTGAATACGTTGGTGTGTCTTAAGATGAGAAGATGTAGTGAAAGCTGCTCCACACTGACCACAGCTGTACGATTTATCTCCAGTATGAAGCCTCTGATGATACCTCAGCTGTGATGATCTTTTGTAAACTTCCCCACAGTGCTTACAGCAGTGCCATCTGGATCCCTCTTGGGCTATACGTTTCTGCAATGACAGAGAGGCAGAAGACTTAGATTCTGTTCAAAGTCTAAGTCAAAGTCAGCTTTACTGTGAATTCTGTAACACTGGAAAAAAGTAGATCACGTTTAACTTAAGGTTGCGTGTGACATGCATGACAGAAAGTTGACAGCTGTCAACCTGTAACAAGCAGCTTGCGATCAGAGCGGTTACACACTCCTAAACATTAACACGGCTGAGGGAAAACGAGCCAAGACCCACTATGTTCAGCGGGGCAGCTTTCACTCAAATATCTCATTATGCCGCAATTATTGCTTCCTATTGCGTCAGTCACGTCCTTGTTAAACACAAGAAGCCATTCAAAGACGGCAAAATTGTGAAGGAAGCCTTTCTCGAGGCAGCGGTATGGGCCGCACTAGTGGGTTCATTGCACTGTGCAGAGAAAGTGAATCATTCTTGGATATCTTGAATGATCATTGTATAATTCACCAGCAAGCGTTGTGTGGAAAGATTTTAAATATGAAAGACGTGATGAATATTGCGATGAAGATTGTGTGTTCAGTTCAGGCCAGGAGTCTGCAGAGAAGGCTTTTCCGTGCTCACTTGGAGGAGAATGATGCTGAGCACACAGACCTGCTGCTTCACACGGATGTGAGATGGTTAAGCAGAGGTAAATTTTTGGCCAGATTTATGGAGCTGTTCCCTGAAATCAAGGAGTTCCTGAAGTTTTCAAAACATGTGGATTACAAGACCAAGCTAAATTGGCTTTTCGATTTATCTTTCCTCAATGATCTCACTGGTGAGCTCAATGAACTGAATTTAGTGCTGCAGGGCAAGGGTAAAGATGTGTTCAACATGATGAATTCAGTGAACAAGTTTAAAAGCAAGATACAGCTGATGTCAAGCAGGCTGCAGAGTGGTAACCTGCACAACTTCCCTCACATGCAAGCAGAAGTACAACGTTAAGGTAAAGGTGTGACACAGCTTGACAGTGCACATTATCAGGAGCATGTTCAGAGCATCTTGTCTGAGTTTGAGAGGCGTTTTACTGACTTTGGAGCCATCGAGCCTTTAACCAGCTGTTATCCATTTGGTACAAGTATTGATGTTGATGACATTGCTGCCAAAGTCAAATCACTTTTTTAGATCAACCTGGAGAGCATGTAGTGTTCTGGAAACTACTGGTGGAGGAGAAGTATCCCAGACTCAGAAGATGTGCCTTGAACCTGACAGCTCTTTTTGGATCAACTTATCTGTGTGCGTGTGTGTGTTTGAGAGAGGGAGGGGTTTTGATGTGATGTGTAGTGGTTGTGTGACAACAAGAAAAAGTGTTGTGTGGTTAGTTACTGCAGGTTGGAAATGATGGGTGTGGGTTTGTGATATTGACACTGGACTGGTAGATCTCGGGTGGTTGCTGAACTTGAAAAGTAGATCTTAGGTCAAACAAGGTTGGGCACCCCTGGTTTAAATTAATAAAAGTAACTGTGGTGGTAATACATGACATTCTTTACACTAACCCTTTGTTCCAGCTTACAACCCATAGGTCTGCAGCCATTGAGCTCAACAGCCATCAGAGAAACACTGTTTTAACTCAACCTTTGTTTCTCTCTAAAATAACTCTTTACCCTGAGGTAGAGAGTTCTACAAACCTGTCATCAAACCATTAAAGACCCAGAAGTATTACCACCAGGTTTAATTCATGTAATTCAGATACTTTGAACACAAATAATGAAGATTAGCTCCTGAACCTCTCAAATCTGAAGACTGAGAGCCAGAAAACGTCCCACCACAACAATCTGCCCACCGATTTTCTTCAAGCAGATCATTCAGCCTGCAGCACATGTTCAGTCTAAGCACATCTGTATCAGAGAGAGGAGATGAAACCAGGAAACTCTTTGCTGTTTTTAAACAGAGAAAAACACTAACTTTGACACTTTCTCCACATTTGATGGAAAAGCAGAACGATCAGAGGATACACAGAGCTTTGACACTCTTCCTCGTGTCTTTAGCATCCTCCACACTGACCTGTAGCCCGGTGGAACCAGAGGATGAGCCGGCTCTGTTCCTAGTGGAGGGGTTTGGATCCTGGTTCTGCTGCTCCATCCTGGTCCTGGTCCTCCGACTGATGGACTCTGTCTGCAACTGTGAGTAAATACAATAAGATTCAGCTGTGGCGTGCAGAATGTTAAACCACACTAGGTCAAAGTTAAAAATATTTAAAATTCTGTTAAATTCAGAATAGAATTTAAGATTCTTCTCATCACATATAAAGTTGTTAATGACTGAGCTCCATCATATCTTAAAATACGTCATTGTAAGATATTTTCCTAACAGAGCACTTCACTCCCTAACTGCAGGTTTACTTGTTGTTCCCAGAGTTTCTAAAAGTAGAATGGGAGGCAGAGCCTTCAGTTATCAGGCCCCTCTCTTGTGGAATAAGCTGCCAGTAAATGTCCGGGAAGCAGACACCCTTTCCACTTTTAAGATTAGGCTTAAAACTTTCCTTTTTGATAAAGCTTATAGTTAGGGATGGCTCAGGTAATCCTGAAACATCCCATAGTTAAACTGCTACTGCTGGGAGACCTCATCTGTCACACCTTTCCTCTCTGGAATGCTGTGCAAAGTAAAAAAATTGAGCAGTATGTAACATGAAGAGACCAAACCCCAGCTGGTCGAGGCAGGTGGCCACCCTTCCTGAGTCTGGTTCTGCCAGAGGTTTCTTCCTGTTAAAAGGGAGTCGTTCCTCTCCACAGTCGCCTCATGTATGCTCAGGACGGGAGATTGGACTGAAGAGAAGTTTTGGTGCAATCCGTTGGTTTCCTTAGCTGGGATGTTGTTTTTGAATTGGCTCTATATGATTGAATTGGATTATTTCTAAATTAATTAATTGGATTTCATTGGCTTATGATTACAATGAATTTATCTCCAATCGTCTTGAATTGGACTATATTATTTAAGTGACTTGAGACGATATTTGTTGTAATTTAGCGCTATATAAATAAAACTGAATTTAATTCGTGGGAGTCGTGTTTATTTCCTGCCGTTTCCATAGCGGCGCGCCAGAGAAATTCATATTATATATGAATACAATACGGTGTGTGGCGGGAGTGCGTGACAAAAGACCGATAAACGTGACTGTCACGCTCAATGCTTGAGACCCTGGTTATGACTTCCGGACGAATCAGGCCTTAATTTAACATTCTTCACGAAAAAGTTGTCAAGAGTTCTTTTCAGTTTATCATCCGCGGCAATTTCCAATCTAAATCTGATGGGCCGAGGCCACTCACCTCTCTCTGTCTGACCGCAGCACACGCATTCAAACGTTGATACACACGTACACGAATATCTAAATCACGACCAATCAGAGGGAGGTCCCGCCCTTCACTATCTCTGATTGGTTTAGACCACGATATGGGCCTAATGAGTGTCTGTTATTGATCCAAAAAATAAGAAAAGAGTAAGAAAAAGGGCCAGAAGTCTGTTTCACACATAGGTAAAATGATAAAGCTCTATTGTATTTGTCCATCTGGCCGGCTTATTGACATCTATAGCGGAGGTTGTGTTTTTGGTATTGTGCACTGCTTATAGTACGGTTTGTAGAGCATTAGCATTAGCAGGACATGCTAAATATGAATAGCAGCCAGGTTATTTTAACGGTTTCACTCTCTGGTGCTTGTTCTGGCTGCCAGTGTCCAAGTGCAGGAATCAAACCAATGATTTATAGCACTTTGAAGACAATTCTGCAAATGTTTGACCGCTACATGTATTCTTTTCTGGTCTTACCTGCGTGCAGCTTCCTGTAGCGATGTTCGCAGATGTGCTGAGGCTTCGAAACGTGTATGTAAGCATAGACGTATATGTCTATGGCTGTGTCAAAAATCACTCCCTAACCACGATATAGTTCATCGTATAGGGACCACGCCATTTTGTAGTGGTGTCCGAATGTTAAGAGATTTTTGATGCTCACTATATAATGCACTCAATGTATCCCACAATTCAACGCGAAATGCAGTGAGCATCCGATGGCAGTGTTGCCAGGTGGGAAATGTAGTATGATCATACCAGAGACGTATTTTGAGGAAAACTATCCGTCATAACCAAAATAACAAGTCTAGTGATGCGCTAATTTCACTCTAGTGTAGAACAGCGTCTAACAGACACTCGCGGCTGAGCATCAGCAGCCCCACAGTTGCTTTAGTAAATGTCCCCGTAAACACTGACGACTGGGAGCTAATGAGCCAAATGAGCTCATGAGGCCTGAAGGCCACCTACTGTTAGGAACTTCTGAGGCAAACGCATGCACGTCACTCGTAGCTCACATAGAAAAGCACGATTGGCTTGAAACTTGTCTCATGGAAATGGAAATGCCTTCAGGGTTCACAAAAAAATCCAACAGACAGTTGCGACAGGCTGATAACAACCACACATTTACAGAATGGTCAAATTATCGTATTTTTGGGGGATTGTTGATCGTACACAGGGCAAAATTATCTTACAAATACGACAATTATCGTACACCTAGCAACACTGTCCGATGGTCTCCAACCGGAGCAAGATATCCCATAATGCATTGCCAAATATTTTCTGGGCTGCCAGTAAGGGATGGCAGACAGACGCCGAATGAATGTTTAAACTTGAATATAAAATGAATAGATATGGTTGCAGGTTTATCTAGAAAATTGACATAGGTCGTTTAATAAGTAAAGCTTAATTCGCCATTTATTAATGATGTCTAGTACAGTGTGTGAATAAAAGCTGAGTGAATCTGACTACTCAGACACAACTGGATTACTGTTATAATTGGCATTGATATTAGACATTATAAATTCATATTCTGTATTTTCCTAAATAACCTATGTTCCTAGCTGGTACTTTTCCACTCTGCTCATACTGCACAATCGATGACCTTAAAAGGGTCCAAGACTTTAGAATGACATAAACAACTGGGTCAGACAAAATATCTCTAGTAGAGTAGATAGGTCTGGTACATTAGATCCACGCCTAAAACAGCACTCACACATACACATTGTTTATCACATCCAAAGAACACAACAAGGACAGCAGCTGGCCTGATCATGGCACTGAAGACTGGCCAATTATACTCTGACAAGTGTGAAAACAACTTCTGTGAGATAAAGCTGAATATAGATATGACATGTTTCTGGATAACGGGGCTCGGCCTGACGGATTTCCTGCGGGAGCTCTGGCACTCCGAGTCCAGCGCTGCAATATACTCTACTTGTGACCACTAATAAATACTTTTTTAATAAACGATTCCTCCAGCTTGTTCTTGAGCTTCCAATGAAAAAATCGGGAGAGACTGGGAGAACCCCCAGCGATCAAGAGCACAGAGTAAAAGATTCTGTGTAGAAGCTTCTTGGTCGGGTCCAACACTCGGGCATGGCGCCATTCACCCAGTCTGATTAACACGTGAAATACCTGAATATGTCACAAACCTTTGTTAATAAGTGGAAAACATGTAAACTCGGCTCATTGGGGTCGGTGTTATTTGACACGTTGACGAGAAGGCTGAAAAAAAAAAAAAAGTTCCAAGAGAAGACGAAAAAAGAGGGACAGATAGATTTGTAAACTGAACGAGAGAAATGCAAGAGAGAGGAATGTTTGGAGGGCGTGAAAGTGCTCCTCCGCAACTGAGTGATTTCTCTATGTTTTCAAAACAGGCAACAGGCAGTAGGAATCAAGCAACAGCAAAGCTAAAGGAGGCAGGTTTATTCCAGAAAGCAAGGGCAGATAAAGACGAAAAAAAAGAACATTTCTTGCAGACTGTCAGCATTTTTTTTTGGAGAAGTTAAATTCTCTATTCAGACGCAGTCCTCTGCACACCTAACACAGAATTTTCACCAATTCTGAGTTAATATTCATCATCAGTATTTATATTTGATCTCATTAAACCATTTAACTATTTAACTGCAGCAGATCTATGAATCAATCGATCTGTTATCTTAACAGAGCAGCAAAGTGCTTTACAGAAAGGTTTAAAGTGAGTTAGATTATTAGGAAATTAACAAAAACACGGCAATAAAAGGCACAACGAGAGTCAGATATCACCGATGAGTTTCTTAAAGAAGAAAACTCTAAAAGAAATTTAAAGACAGCTGCGCTGCAGTAAGTCTGAGTCATAACAAGTCAAGTCAAGGTTTGTTTTCATGGCACATTTAAAAACAGCCACAGCAACTAGAGAGCTGTACAGCTGAACAATATATTAATACTATTAGCAAATTCTAACCCTGCAGATAAATATTAATTAATCTAACTATAAACATTGAATAAATTAGTGAAATAAAAACAAAAACAGTGTTTACAGTTAAAGACATGCCTCTATACCAGACATGTGTCACTGGAAAAGGAAAGGCTTTGTGACCTCAGCAGGCACCCCGGTTAAACACTTGAATCAATTACTCGAACTATATTATGCCATACTTGAACCAAAACAAGTTGCTATAGTCAAGTGCAGAGGACATCAAAAGGGAGATGGGAGAGTAGCGAGAGGCAACAATGCGGCAGATAAGGCAGCAAAAACAAAAGCAGGGTATACTGCATTTAACCAGAAAACATTGGAGGAAAAATCACAACGAGAATTATGTTTAGAAAACATGAAAGAACTTCACGAAGCAGCGGCACCATCTGAAAAGCAAGCATGGAACGAAAAAAAAAAAAAAAAGATTCCACAGGACTCTGGAGGAATCATGAAGGCAAAATAGTAGCTCCAACTGGACTACTAAATTTGCTATGTCAAGAAGCACACAGGCTCAACAGGCTCACCCCCTGTTGTACTACAGGATGGAAACTTGTGTGAATGTGAAAATGAATGTGAAACAACAGAATAACACGGTGATGAGGATATCTCAACAGGTTACAGAAATACTCACCAAGGAACAGGACCAGGAAAGTGAACAAACTTAACTGGTCCTCTCCTATATGGACAGGACGCAGAAGCTACAACACATTGTGTAAAGGTATGGTGGACTGAGAATAGACTGAGTAACTGGATCCACAAGGATCACTGTACTCAGGCTCAAGATCCTGCCGGAAGAACATTAACTGAGGTCCGGACTGACTTAGGAACCTCACCTACTGACAAAGACTAGACCACGGGGACTAAAACTCTATCAGAGACTGAACGGACCACTGACTATGAAACCAAAGGAAAACACTACTGTGGAGACTAGACTGTAGAACCACAGTAGCAGAAACAATAAAGGTTACAATAACTAATTTTCACACCTCTCCGGTGTGCAAGTCAGACATTAAAAGCTAAAGTGACAAAGAACTACAACAGTAATCTGGACACACCCTCTCTTCCCACCACTCCACACCAGGTGACTAAAAGATCTCTGAAAAATGGCAACAATCCACTTCAATTGCAATTTATTGAGAAACAATATGTACAATCCAATCTGTGCTCAGTCATGACATGTTGGTCGAAAGAAAAGGATATGAATGGGATGAATAAAATGTTCTGTGAGAACAGTTTTAATCATGTGTTCTGGTTCATTCGAGAAATTACACGGGATATGACCCAAGTTGTTTAATCTGATGCAATCAATCAATCAATCAATCAATCAATCAATCTTTATTTTTATAACACTTTACATACAAGAAAATGTAACACAAAGTTCTTCACAAGATAGAAGAAAATAAAACAAAACAGTGAAACCCAAGGCCACACACACACGCACACACATCTATACGCACACACACACATCTATATGCACACACACACCCACATACATCCACACATACTGGAAGAAAGAAGTAAAGATTAAGTAAAACATAAGAAACTGAGGCAGAGCTGCTCTAAGTAAGGTAAAGCACAGAGCTTTGAACTGCACGATTAAAGGTCTAATTCATGTCAAGAAAAAACAAGAAGGATCCTGAACAATTTAGCTAACATTCCAAAACTGCTACGAGCAAAGAAAAATATTACAAAATAATATCAAGAATCTGGGCCCTTAGGTCAAAGCATGCATGCAAGATAACAGTGATCAATAACCAACCAAAGATCTGATGTCTGACAACACAAGCATGATGCTGTGGCACTGCTAAGGAAAAAGTTAGCAGCACAAGGCCACAAGGCTCATCTAAATAAATAAATAAATGAGGAATTAAGACAAATAGAAAAATAGAATAAACCTTTGTCTTTGATTATAATTTGTATGGAAATATGTTATTGTATCATGTGATGTTATAAGAAACTCTGATGTCACACTGTTGGTACCACATGAAGTGTTTCTAATTCAAATGAAAAAAAAAATAAAAATAATAAAAAAATTAAAAATTAAAACTTAATGCTGATCCTGAACTGTCTGTGGATGGCTCAGCATCATGAAACACAGCCACTGGTAAGAATTAAATAGAATTTAGTATAAAGTAACAAGTGAGAATTAAGCAGATCATGCTGAAATTTTATCAAAAGCACTCTGAGCTGAATTAAGAGGACAGACAATATTTATCCCAAAAAGGTTAATCAGTTACTCATTGAGAAGAAATGGCTGCTTTCTTGATGCTGTGCTGCTCCCAAAATGAAATCTAACCACAAACATTTCTGTCCTGCAGCAGCAACACAGGAGCAGAAACTGTAGTGGAAGAGTTCAGCAGAACTAACATACGGAGGAGACTAGGTCTCATCGGGGGGGTGGAGATACAACAATTAATCATAGTTTACTAACACTTCTCAAGTTTTTCCCAAAATTCTTCCTTTTGTCTTTTGTTCTATGTTGTCTTGTGTTTTGTCTTTGTCTTGCTGTTTTCTCTAAATGGTTTCAAGTTTTTTCCACAGAAAAAGTTGATGGTACTGGATTTCTCATTAATGCTGTACAGCAGGTTGGTGAGTCTAAAGGTACTGTCCTAAAATATGGTTTCTATCAACTGGCCAGTTGTTTTGTTTTTCATTTCATTTATTTTTATTTTTATTTATTTATTTATTTTTATTTTTTTTCGGTTTATTTATTTGTTTTTGTTTGGGGTTCATATGAAAACTTAATTGGTCGACCAATGAATACTGGGATTGAACCTGTTAAAAGGGAATTCCTGAATATAGAACATTGTGAAAATGAAATGTGCTGCTCGGTTCTCTCTCCTGCTAACATTCATCCACAGCTTAAATTAACTGCATCAGCAGCAGAACCTCTACAGGACTCACAGCCAAGTGACTGACAAGACGTCAGTCTGAAATTCTGGGAGGCATGATCATCATGCCAAGATAATGGTTGAACAACCACACAACCTTCAACCACTGTCAACAAAATAATCTGAATGCTCTCCTGAATTGTCCCAAAGAAAAAGATTAGTTAGGGAAAACAGGTGGTAAAGACCCCTTTGTGGAAGTGAAGTGCTGGTAACCTCTCCTTCCCAGTTAGCTCAGACTGCTGAACTGAGGTTCAGCCAGAAGGACAACCAAACACCAAGCAGTGACAGGATTGGACCACAAGAGACTGAGCTGCATTGCACCACTCTGCACAATGTTATCATGAAATTTTCACTCAAAAGAAATTGTCAGTTTTTACACTATCATTACTCATCTGTTCTCAACAGGGTCATATCTTCATATTCACATCATGTTTAAATGTCTGTACTGTATTGTTTTGTGTTTTGTGATGTTCCTCTTTAGTTTAATGATTTTAAGTAGACCAATTACTAATCATAGCCAATCATAAATATGTCCATTGCCATTGGTGTGAATCGGCTGTTCGGAGCGGGACCTTAGGCACTGAAAGGTAATTAAGTGGTCGGTCGCCAAGGGGCCATAGGAGAATTTTCCCGGATATCAGCCATCAGGTTTTTCGCTCCTATTCGCTGCGAACAGTTGAACAGTTACCTGATGGTGATGTTAATTGCCTTAAGCACTTTTTGGGTTTCAATATTTTATGAATTGTTGTAGCTTAGTTAATTATTGTTATGTGTTGTGATGGTACTTATGGGTGAGCAGGGTCTTGCCACTGCTTAAACCACATATAGTTGGGCCAAAATTAACTAAGATTCTACACAGAGATTGGGTTCGGGGCCACATACACACACTAATTTTAAGACATATTGAAACATTTATTGATTTATTCCTTGCATACACGTACAGGCGTGATACTTATAGCTTTTATGAAATGTGCTCATTGCAGAGTTATGATCAGTTGAGTAATGAAGGTTGAACTATTCTGGGAAAGAGGTTCTGTTCCCAGCATCATGATAAACACTCCTGATACAGAAAGGTTTAGCTAACGCATTACAATTATTTTACACATGCATATGCAATGAAAACTTGCTTGCTGCTGATAATCGCAAAGAAGAACAGCTTACACATAACAGCTCATATAATGAAGTTACATCAAAAGGGGGATAACAAGAATCTCCTGTCTGCTTGTGCTGCACCTCAAGGTCGGTGGCCACTTGCAGTTTGGGGACCTGCTAAGTTGGCTGCCGCTAACAGGTGTGACACAATACAGAATATAACAGTCCTACCTCATTTAGTTGACATGATTAAATCATGTCAAAGGGGGGAGTTGTTATAATTGGCTTTGATCTTAGACATTATAAATTCATATTCTGTATTTTACTAAATAACCTCTGTTCCTAGCTGGTACTTTTCCACTTTGCTCATACTGCACAACAGATGACCTTAAATGGTCCAAGACCTTAGAAGGACATAAACAACTGGGTCAGACAGAATATCTCTATTAGGGCAGGTAGGTCTGGTACATTAGATCCGCGCCTAAAACAGCACTCACACACACACACATTGTTTATCAGATCCAAAGAACACAACAAGGACAGCAGCTGGCCTGAGCATGTCACCCAAAACTGGCCAATTATACTCTGACAAGTGTGAAAACAACTTCTGTGAGATAAAGCTGAATATAAATATGACATGTTTCCGGATAACGGGGCTCGGCCTGACGGATTTCCTGCGGGAGCTCTGGCACTCCGAGTCCAGCGCTGCAATATACTTTACATGTGACCACTAATAAATACTTTTTTAATAAACGATTTCTCCAGCTTGTTCTTGAGCTTCCAATGAAAAAATCGGGCTAACAGCAGCGTGGGGGATGGAGCGGTATGAGGGTTTTATGGTGGAGTAGGAGTGGTCCAGTGTGTTGCTGTCCTGCATGGCGCATGTCACCAGCTGTTTGGAGCTCGTCAGTTCCTGGGAGAGGTTACACAAGTTGAAATCTCTCATCACAAGAACTATCGAGTTTGGCTGAGAGGTGGAGAAAAGAGCTGCTGAATCCTTGTTGAACGTGTTCATAGATGTACTTAGTTCACTTTTCTGATCACGTTAAGACCAGATGTGAACAGCTCCAGGGCACCGTTAGAACCACTGTGTGTCATTCATTACTGTAAAAACTGTGCATCATCCTTTCCTCTTTCTTTATTCCAAGATCTTCTTCTCCACTTCAGCTTTTGGCTAAATCTAAACACAGCTCACATGTCTTTGGACATTAATAACATAGATCACAGTGACATATGCAACACTTCAGATAAGCAGCTGCCCCAGTATAATTACAGATGGTTAAAATCATTGTTATTTTATAATATTCTTTCATGAACTGTGAGAAGCATTACACAGAGGGTTCATCTCCAAAGCAGGAGTTTTGGTCTGTCTGCAGCCTTTTTATTTTAATGTCAATGACTAGTTCAGCAGGTGTGTCCCTCAGAGGAGCTGGAGGCAGCTGTTCAGGGCTACTTTTTCAGAAGAAGGTTTACTGATTGGAAAGGGGGCTCCTCACGGTGACACTTTGTGGGTAAGAGCCTGAATAAGGGCAACTTCTTCTTCTTCTTGGTTCTTGAAGACGTTTCATCTCTCATCTGAAAGGATTATTCAGCTTTAAACTAGTTGGTGGGAGTATGGACTTCTAAGCATCAGAGTGGTCTTTTACACCAACACGTTGTGCTACATTCAGTTCTTCACTGGCGAGGTTTCAATCTGAAGTTCCCTGAGATCAAATATGTCCACAACCACACAGATGCAAACAAAAACGTATTCAGACAGAAATATTAACCACTGTAATGAGGTGTAGACTTATTTATTGACCTCCTTGCTTTGTTCACAGAAAGAGTTTTTTTCTCTCTCATGATCTAACTTTTCTCCGTCTGTGATATTGGCTTTTTTAGCGTGAGGTAAAAAGGATCCACAGGAGTCTGGAGGATGGACACAAATACAGGGAAATGAGAGGTATGCCTGACTGCACTGGGATGTTGTTTCCTCACCTGTGAGTCACTTTGGATCAAAGCATCTGCTAAATGACTAAATGGAAATGACATGAATGTCCATGATGACTGTACAGAAACATTCCACAGAACTGTGTATATGAGCTATCTTTGTAGAAACTGGATGTTTCAGGCTGTTAGTCTCAGTTGTTTCCAGATATTTGCCACATAGCTCGCTGTGAAAGCTGCCTTATATTTAACATGTAGAGATATAAAACTGTGGAGCTGATGGATCTAAAAGTGACATGAAATCCCTTAAAGATGATTGTTATTTCAGTGTCAGGGGAAGAAAATCATATCACTCTCAGCACATAATGAATGTCCTTGTGTAAATGCTTTGAGAAACGTGTTGAGCATCATGCCCTCACTGTGCATGTGTTCTGTTTCTGAGCTGTAATGTGGTACAAAGACTTCACGTGAATTTAGGAAGTTTTCCTGCTCCTGTCTCAGTCTCAGTGCACTCTGGATTCATCCTCTGGGAAGCAGAAACATCCACAGGAAACTGATGAACATCTGTCCAACAAAATCAGCGTCCTGATAAGCTGCTGCTAGAAGGACAAAATCCTGACCTGAGATCAGTCCAAGATCTGTCTTTTAAAATGGAATAAAGTGAAATGATGAGGTGAAATCTGCTGAAAGCTGTGAAACAACAAGTGCTGCTGGAAGTGTTTTCATGAAGAGCTCATTAAACTTTTTAAAGGAGGAATGGACTTTATTCCAGCAGCAGCACAAAGCAGCAGATTCATATTTATCTGGACATTTGAATGAAAACATTCAGTATTAAATTAATGTCTTTAAAATGTCTTGCTTTTATTTATGGTGAATTGAAGTTTCATTTGGATCATTTTCCAGAACAAATCTTTGAAATGTTCACAGTTTTTATCTTTGAACCTTCAGAAAACTTCTCTTGATAAGAAGAAAAAGTTTAATAAAAGTTGAAATAAATGAAGACAACAGTGAGGAAGAAACTCCCTCAGCTCAGTATGTTTGTGACTCTGTCTGAGATGGAGGTGAAATATGTGAACCTGGGCTGTGGTTTACTGCTCTCTCACAGCCGTTCTGTTTATTCACAGCTGAGAAATCATCTTTCTGAGGATGACCATAACCTTTATAATCATCACCACTATCTTTATTAATATCCAGAATCACTGTGAATGTTTCTGCTTCTTTCTTCTGGTACCAGTATATCCAGTTTTCATCACACTGGTCAGTTCCACAGCTGAAGGAGACACTGAAGGTGAATGTTGTCAGAACAGCTTTTCAACAACAAGCTGAAGATGTGGCTGTTGTGCTGCTTTTGATTCACAGTCAGTGTAGACAATATGGAAAGTAGAGCTCAGGAGGTGCAGCATAGAGATGACACTGAAATGCTTTTGTATTCAGAGCTTTTATTGATTGTTTAAGGGTGACAGCTTCATGACACTTTCTCCAGTCTGACCCTCACTTGGAACACAATCAAACATACTGGGACATGTGGGAAAGGATCACAGTGTTCATACTGTACATATCTGAGAACATCCACAGGAAGACACTTTATCATTTACATGCTGATTCTGTCATTTTAACATCTTTCAAAGTCAGATTTGTACTAGAAATGATGTTATACACTGTATGTTGACACGTAGAAATAATCCCATTCTGCTTGTAAGCTCTGAATAGAAACAACCATAACTACACTGTTATTACTGTATTATGTTGATGCATGAAAACAGCTGAATGATTGTGCTGGAAACACTGAGAACAGCCTGAAGATGTGGCTGTTGTGTTACTTTTGCTTCACAGTCAGTGTAGACTACATACAAAGCAGCTTCAAAGATACTTCCAGGTGAGGCGTGAAGAAAGCAGCTGTGAGCACCGTAACATACAATAAATACATTATTACTGATCTGGACACTGATACATTCAGATTCAGTTATCACATATATAGAAAGGATCTGCAGGTCACTGCTTCTGTTTTCATTTACATTTCACTCAGCATTCATACAATCCATGTTTCCCACCATTGCCTGGGCTCTATGAACATGTGCTGCATATTATTTACAGTTAAGATCATAAAGCTGAAAAAGAGAGCAGAACAGCACACGTGATGACTGGTGACTGAGAACAGAGCACCATCGCTGCTGACATCACAAGAAGTGATGTCATCACTCATTATGACCTCACAGTTCTGCATGTGATGCACCCTCAAAATGAACAGCCAAAAACCACGTCCATCTTTGTTTTTGCAACTTTTTAATCCATCCAAACGGTCCACGGTTCAACACAAGCATACGTTTTTTTTAACATGAGCTCACACCAACCCACTTTACTCGTCCTCTTAAAGAGACAGTACCTCCCTTCCAAAGGATCAACACAAACACTGTCAATCCTCAACATACGCAGAAATCCAACCCTGAAACAATAACCACCATATGAATTAACTGCAACACATACAAAGCAAACCATCTCCACACTCCAATCATAACACATGGAAATCACTGTTCCAGTGCGCCCCAGTGTGTTACTTTAGTTTGTCCAAAAGTAAAATCTTCTCTGCCTTCTTTAAAGAGATTTAAACCGTTTTGAACACATTCTTACCTTTCAACCCTGATGCAACGTCTGACCTGCATCAACATTTTCAATTTTGATGTCATGTTTCTGATTTCTTCAGAAAGTGAGAATTAAAACATCAGTTTCATGTTGATCAGAAAACCCTCTGCTTTCAGAAGCCTTGTTTTAGAGAGTCCCAAAACAGAAAAAAGTAGCCTTGACGTCATTGTTTCGTCATCTTGGTCGTGTATATCTCTTTATACATTTCAGGCCTGTAAAATGCATGCCTGTAAAGCTTTGTAATCTTCCTTCTCATGACACTGAAAAGACATTCAGGCATTGAGAATATCAAGTGATGAAGAGCTTTTCTTCCAGTAAAATCATCTTAAACTGTGCAGCAGTTCAGGCACATAACCATATTTGTCATTTCAAAGTTCAGGCAGCCAGTCCAGCACCCGTACCCTCTTCTTCCTCAGCCAGGCCTTTGGAATGTGTCAGAATGTGGTTTTCCATGGTGTGCTTGAACAATGCTTGGACGTCCCTGGAAAAGATGTGGCCTTGAAGGCAGCATATGTTGCTGTAAAATCTCAGTGAGCTTTTCTGCATTAATGCTGCCATCACAGAAGTGGAAATGAGCTTTGCCGAGGGCCCTGATCCAACCCCATACCATCACAGAGCCTGGCTGCAGGGACTGGTTGCTGACAGCAGGCTGGATGCTGCTTTTGCTCTTTGCTCCATTTCTTCCAACAAAGATCTGGAATACTGATGGGTCTGACCACAGTACACGTTTCCACCGTGTGATGGTCCATCCCAGATGCCTCCGAGCCCAGAGAAGTGGACGCCGCCTCTTTTCTGAGGCTTCTTTTCTGCACAGTAAAGCTTGTGAATGGAACTCTGTATTGTAGTGCTTGACAAAAGTTTCCACAGTAATCCCTTGTCCATGTGCTTCTATCAGCTGTTGATGAAAGATGGTTCTTGATGCAACGCCGTCTGAGGGGTCAGAGGTCACGGGTGTCCAGCTTAGGGTTGCTCCCTTGTCCTTTACACTGAAACTCCTCCAGATTCCTTGAATGCTTTAATGATATTCTGCTCTTTAGAGGCAGAAATATGCAGATCCCTTCCAGTCTTTCTCTGAGGAACATTGTTTTTAATCACATTTGAGGACAAACTTTAGCTCCTCTGAACATCTTTTGTGCCAAATCATAATAACTATTTTCTGATGTCTAATTTTCTTTATTACTAACCCACATCACAATTTTTTAAAAACATTTTTCAGACCTGAAACGCAACTAATAAAGTTGAAAAAAACATTTAATATCTTGAGTTTATACCTGCTGGATTTATTCTGGAAGAAAACGTCCTGCCAAAAAAGATGCTCCAGAATGGAAATATTAGAAGTAGATAGATTTATAGTTCCTCATGTAGGATAACAGTCATAAGTCTTTTAAGGTTTTATCATTTGTTATCATTCAGTTTTATTTACATACCATCAAATCGCAACAAATGTTATCTCGAGGCATTTCAACTACAGTCCATTTTAAACTAATTGTAATCCAATTCATTGTAATAAGATTCCAATTAAATCACATTCATTAAAATCCAAGTTGGTCTAATCCGTATAATTTCAGTCAGTTTAAAAAGGCTGTCATTTGATTTTGACATGTTAGATTTAATAATTAATCAATTTCTCCGCCCATTTCGTGAGTGTCAGCCCTGTCGGGACGGCTGGATTCTTTACCAGGAAAAGTGCTACCTGTTTTATGATGAACCCCCAAGTTGGAAGACATGGCCACAAAGTCGAACTTATTGCAAAGACAAAGCTGCAGATCTGGTTGTTATTGATAATCTGCAAGAACAGGTGAGCTATAAAGAGCATAAATGGCATTTTCCAAATTTCCATTTTCTTTTAAATTATTATAACTGATGCCTTTACTAAAGTGTGAATGATTCCGATGATCCGCCATGTCATGACTTCCAGGAATTTGTCAGTAAAAACATCCGGTATTACCAGAGCCCTAACCATGGATACTGGATTGGGTTAAAAGAAACTGACAACACCTGGTTCTGGATTGATGGACGCAACGACACTCTTGGGTAAGTAAAAATAAATATTGACCACGACTACGGCCCGGTGCTGAGACAGAAAAAGAAAGGATTTAGTTTTAATGCAAATTCAAAGTATAAACTATTGTTTCACCAGGATTTGATGTCAGCTGTTTGTTTCTTGCAACACTGAACTTGTTTGATTTAATTAAGTGCATTAGCTGTACTATGAATGCTATTAATATTGCTCATGTTTACATTTTAAGGTACTGGGTGGAGCAGGAGATAGGTCAATCAGGTCCATATGCACTGGTTATCCCTAAAAGGAACGCAACACAGAGCTGGGACACATCTGATCATAAATTTCAACTCAAATTCATCTGTGAGATGGAAGCTTTGATCAGGTCAAATTAGTGAACACTGTGTCCGACTTTGTCCTCTTTGTGTCGCATGCATAGCTGCAGACTTGCTTCATCACTTTTGAATAAGAAAATCCAAACATATGTTGATGTATCTGCTAATGCTCTTTAGACAGTTTGTGTCCTAATTTGTAAGAATGAATTTTATCACTTTAATGTGTCTTTTTAAAGACTGAATAATATTGTTCTGAATAATGGGACAATAATGAGGAACTTACTTCGACTTCTTCTGATTATAGATTGTATGGTAATTCATTCACATATGAGGGGTGGGTGTAAAAATGGAACTGATGTAAACTGTAACTGAGGCGTGATGTTTTTAAGTCATTTAATGAAAATAGTTGTGATGTATTTGCCATTTTTTTCAGGGAAATATCCTCGATTGGAAGATAATCGTCATGAAAACGCTTGCAAACCTGTAAAGGCATTGTTAAACTGTTTGTATTGATTAGCAGAGCGCTTTGGATTGTATGATTAAAATTGTGAATTGATTTGATAAACTTGATTGACATTTTATTTTATATTTTTTTGCACCAGCCTTCAGACGTTTAAATGTCGAGTTACATCTGCAGAGGAAGAGATTTGCCTGACTTTTTAGAAGATGCAAGATAAATAATGGCTCTGCGCTGTACACCAGTTCATGTTGTGATCTGTCTTTGAAGTGAAATGCCTTCTTAACATCATGAGTTGCTTCAGCTCATGTGGGTAAATGGACATGTATAGTGCTTTTCTTGTCTAACTGACCACTCAAAGTGCTTCTAACACTACATGCACTCACACAGCACATCTTAAGTCTACACATAACTACATGCATTCCAACACTGGGTTAGTCCATTCATACACTGATGGATACATTGGGGGTTCAGTGCCTGGAAGCTGGAGTTGAACCACTGACCTCCTGATTGCTGATTCCACCTGAGCTACAGCCACGCCATGTGATAAACAATCTCTGTGTTAAAGCCGGGGGAATAATCATACTAAGCATCCTCTGAAGACATCATGCTCTGCTACACCCAGTTGCTTTGGTTTCCTCTGGTTCTTCCTGTAATTGCATTGCATTCATGTGAAAAAGAAAACGTGTCCTCTTTCATTTTAAAAAATCTGGACGTTCTTGCTTCACAAACTGTGCAGCAGAACATCAAGACTTTTCTAGGATGTTTGTTAGATACAGATGGTGGGTGTGGTGCATCCACAAATCACCCACTGCAACAGTCGTTGCTCAGGAGAAGCGTGGGGAAACAAAAATGAATACCTGACGGTGCATTCATAGAAGTGTAAGATGATAGTAACCATGACATATTCAGAGGTAGTATCTGTCAGAAACGTTGTCTTGTCTATTGGTGAGTCCGCTCTGATTGGCTGTTCAGAACAGCGAATATGTCTATGAGGAAGTGTTTTCATTGTCTTTGAGAAACCTCGTCATACACAACGAAGAAGATCATAACCCTTGCTGTCTTTAATGTATGTTTTAAGAGTAGCAGAAGTGGAGCAAAGAACACATTAGGTGCATTCCCACTGTAGGAACCATTTGCAGTTCCTATAACCTTTTCAGAAATATGGCCGTTTTTTCGTGCATTCGGACATACAGGAACCAGGGACCACAGCACTCAGTTCCTAGAACCATTTTAGCTCCTTCTCTTTTCTGGGTTCCACAGGAACATGATGTAGGTGTTTGATGGCTGGTAGCTCCGCCCCTTGTCTGAAATGTTTACTCATGCAACACGGACACAACTGGCACCTGTTTAATAAGTTAAACTTATTAACGTCGTCTCCTTTGTCCGCGGCGCTCTGCTCTCCTTCTTGTCTTCATGAAAAGAAGAAGTATCGCCTGCTGCTCGATTCTTCATCTCCTGACTCTCGCTGTGCGCTCTTCCAGCCTCCATCTTAGACGCCTGATGTGATCGTCCATGATTAATATCACCGTCATGCAGACCATGAACACGGTGGCCTCCTCGCTCTCCATGTTAGCTTCTTGGTGGTGTTGTTTTGTTTTCTTCTCTCCTTAATTTTCACGGGCTTTGTTGTTGAGTGGCGCTAAAGTTAAATGTCTGTTGCGTCACATCAATCCCAAAGTGTAGGATAATGCAATGATAGTAACTATGACATATTCAGAGGTAGCATCGCCTGAACAGGAACTGGAACCCTGGACCCTCAGATTAAAAGTCTGATGCTCTACCGACTGAGCTACCCAGGCTCTGAATGTGACAGATCACAGTTTAAATGACAGTTTTTATAAAAACACACAACCCGACTGGTTTACTGGCTGATACGAATGTTAAAGCTTAAACCTAACAGTGTGTAGTTTGGCCTTCAGTTTCTAATTTAAGCATCTTTGGGACCTTAGACACCAAACAGTCGTCCATCAGACACGTTTGGAGCTCCAATGAACGTCTCTCGCTCTTGTATTTTTGGTGCTTGATCCCAGTTACCATTGTTGGACTTCAGCAGACTCCAATACGATTCAACTGTCAGAAACGTTGTCTTGGCTTTTTGGTGAAGAGTCCTCTCACATTGGCTGTTCAGAACGGTGAATATGTCTACGAGGAAGTGTTTTCATTGTCTTTGAGAAACCTCGTCATACACAACGAAGAAGATCATAACCCTTGCTGTCTTTAACGTATGTTTTAAGAGTAGCAGAAGTGGAGCAAAGAAGCATTCCCACTGTAGGAATCTTTTGCAGTTCCTGGAACCTGTTCAGGAATAGGGCCGTTTTTTCGTGCATTCGGACATAGAGGAACTATGGACCACGGCCCTCAGTTCCTAGAACCATTTTAGCTCCTTCTCCGAGGTCTTTTCTGGGTTCAACAGGAACACATATGACGTAGGTGTTTGGTGGCTGGTAGCTCCGCCCCTTGTCTGAAATATTTACTCATACAACACGGACACAACCGGCGCCTGTTTAATAAGTTAAACTTAGACGTTGTCTCCTTTGCCTGCGGCGCTCTTCTCTCCTTCATGAAATGAAGAAGTATCGCCCGCTGCTGGATTCTTCATCTCCTGACTCTCGCTGTGTGCTCTTCCAGCCTCCATCTTAGACGCCTGATGTGATCATCCATGATTAATATCACCGTCATGCAGACCATAAACACGGTGGCCTCCTCGCAGGTTTTGTTTTGTTGTTGAGTGTGGCGCTAAAGTAACACGTCTGTCGCTGACGGCTGCGTCACATCAGTCCCGATCAAGGTTCCCGACTCATGTGCGAATCGAAAATGAAACAGTTCCACTGGGGAAGGGCAGTTCTTATAGTTAAATTGGAGGTGTACAGTTCTTAGAACTCTCTGTCCAAATGCACCTATTGGCTTTAAAGTGACCAGTGTAGAGTTGTTCTCTGCATTCATAGAAGTATAAGATAATGCAATGATAGTAACCATGACATATTCAAGGGTAGTATCGCCTGAACAGGGACTGGAACCCTGGACCCTCAGATTAAAAGTCTGATGCTCTACCGACTGAGCTAAAGCTGGGGAACAATAGTCTGTATGAGGGGGGGAAGAAGGGGGAAAAGTGGGAAGAAGGGGGAAGGGGAAAAGTGAAGGAAAAGAGGACTTTTTGAGAATATGAGGGAAAAAATGGAATGAACTTGTAGTTATTTGTGTCTCTGCTGTCCATTTCAAGTAAAAGCACACATTCTGGTGTATTCATTTGAGAAATCTAAGCAAACATGACACTTTGCTGTGGAATAGTATAGGAGACTCTTAATCCAAAGGTCACCGGTTCGATTCCACCATTGGAAGATGACACAAACGTTTAGCAAGTGTTATCAAATGTACTTTTATGGTCATTTTTAAATTTCTGAATTAAGTGCTGCAACAATGTAATCTTCTTCTCTGAATGAGTTTGCATGTTTGCAGAAAAAACTGAAGACACTCACTGAAATGTAACAAATTTATTACTAATTTCACACACACAAACACTCAGAAACGTGTGAAATTAAACCTGAAGTAATAAAAACAGGAATAAATTAAACAATTAAAAATAGAAAAAAAATAAATGGGACAGTATATATTCCCATAATACTACCATTTTCTTTTATGCACGGCAGGTGACACTGACAGCATTTGTTTTTTTCCACCGTGCGGGCGTAAGCTCTCCGGGTTAGTGGAGGTGAGGGCAGGGAATCAGATGGCACAATCTGTTTGTTTCCATTTGGGATGACAAACACAACTGGCACAATGAAAGGACTGGGGTTTAAAAGTACAGGAGATGGAGATGGAGGAAGAGACAGAGGAGAAACGATCTGCAGAAACTTCTTGGGACTGCAGCCAGGTGGTGATACTTTTCTTTTGGTGGGGCTTGTGATGCGGTTGGATAAATCAGACGTCTGAGGGAATAAAGGCACAGTTCACAATATAGGATAACCATAGATGATAGTGAATTAATCTATCTATCATTATGGGTATAGCAGTCAATAAAACCAGATCATTTCAACATGAAATGAATGAAATGCATGAAAGTGCCACTATAGTTACTGCTACATGAAAACAATAACAATGTACATTTTTTAAAATCAAAGTCAACCTATGTATCATTCTCTTTACATTACCTTAGATGAATGCTTATCAGCTAAACTTAAGTTTGGCTTCAGCATGGCACCATGACAGCCACCAAACCGTGGCTTTGTAAACTGACAAAAAGAAAAACATAACCTTAACTGGGGCTTTGTACATTTTATACAGTTGAGTATATTAATAATATTAATATAAATATCAGCATAAGTAAATCCTCATTACTTACTGATACCAAAGTCACAATGGGTCTTCTCGGTTCATCACCAGCTAAGGAGACGTCCTTTGGTGGTGGTGAATCTGCAGGTGAGGGCCCTGGCTGCTCTGCCACCAGCACGTCATAAATGTATGAGAGCCTTCTGATACCTTCTTTGCATGCAAACCGCAGTTACAGCTCTGTGCACCTCCAAACAGTGACATTTGTCCCCTCATCTGCATTGGGCATTTCTCAATCTGTATTAATGTTTGACAGCAAATAAGAAGGTGTTCCCTTTAAATATGTCACAGCTTTACATTTAATATGATACACATATCACTCTGTGCAGGTTTACCTTCAGATACAGATCATGCCACTTTTTCTGCCGAGGTGCTGGTCTGTTTCCTGCCTTAGAGGGCCAAACACCCGAGGCAGCAAATTTTCGCAGGCGGGATATCCACTCCTCCTCTCCCATGGCCCTGTGTTTTTTTTTTTTTGTTTGGAAGCCATCTGCCATTAACAGAGAAAGAATATCTATACCAAACAGCTAATATTTGTACATCACAGAAATATGACCAATGTGCACTATTTTTAACTTATTAAAATATATATATTCATGCACACACATAAGTTCTTACTTGCATACAATCACACAAACACACAGCTAATTATTAACTAATAGCAGTAGCCTACATATTACACATATATTAGTACAGAAGTGAATACTACATAGATTTCATTCATACCCTAGCTTGTTATCAACTAATACTAGTAGCAGCAATGCATATTTAAGACTTTTGTGACAACAGAAGTTAATATGTCGTACTGATTAGCAGTACAATATAGAGCAGTACAATAGCATTAGCATGTTTGACAAAAAAATCGCCACGTAGAAAAAACGATATATTTACCTTCTGTAGTTAAAGTCACCTGAAGTCCTGCTGGGGAACAATAGTCTGTATGAGGGGGGGAAGAAGGGGGAAAAGTGGGAAGAAGGGGGAAGGGGAAAAGTGAAGGAAAAGAGGACTTTTTGAGAATATGAGGGAAAAAATGGAATGAACTTGTAGTTATTTGTGTCTCTGCTGTCCATTTCAAGTAAAAGCACACATTCTGGTGTATTCATTTGAGAAATCTAAGCAAACATGACACTTTGCTGTGGAATAGTATAGGAGGCTCTTAATCCAAAGGTCACCGGTTCGATTCCACCATTGGAAGATGACACAAACGTTTAGCAAGTGTTATCAAATGTACTTTTATGGTCATTTTTAAATTTCTGAATTAAGTGCTGCAACAATGTAATCTTCTTCTCTGAATGAGTTTGCATGTTTGCAGAAAAAACTGAAGACACTCACTGAAATGTAACAAATTTATTACTAATTTCACACACACAAACACTCAGAAACATGTGTGAAATTAAACCTGAAGTAATAAAAACAGGAATAAATTAAACAATTAAAAATAGAAAAAAAATAAATGGGACAGTATATATTCCCATAATACTACCATTTTCTTTTATGCACGGCAGGTGACACTGACAGCATTTGTTTTTTTCCACCGTGCGGGCGTAAGCTCTCCGGGTTAGTGGAGGTGAGGGCAGGGAATCAGATGGCACAATCTGTTTGTTTCCATTTGGGATGACAAACACAACTGGCACAATGAAAGGACTGGGGTTTAAAAGTACAGGAGATGGAGATGGAGGAAGAGACAGAGGAGAAACGATCTGCAGAAACTTCTTGGGACTGCAGCCAGGTGGTGATACTTTTCTTTTGGTGGGGCTTGTGATGCGGTTGGATAAATCAGACGTCTGAGGGAATAAAGGCACAGTTCACAATATAGGATAACCATAGATGATAGTGAATTAATCTCTCTATCATTATGGGTATAACAGTCAATAAAACCAGATCATTTCAACATGAAATGAATGAAATGCATGAAAGTGCCACTATAGTTACTGCTACATGAAAACAATAACAATGTACATTTTTTAAAATCAAAGTCAACCTATGTATCATTCTCTTTACATTACCTTAGATGAATGCTTATCAGCTAAACTTAAGTTTGGCTTCAGCATGGCACCATGACAGCCACCAAACCGTGGCTTTGTAAACTGACAAAAAGAAAAACATAACCTTAACTGGGGCTTTGTACATTTTATACAGTTGAGTATATTAATAATATTAATATAAATATCAGCATAAGTAAATCCTCATTACTTACTGATACCAAAGTCACAATGGGTCTTCTCGGTTCATCACCAGCTAAGGAGACGTCCTTTGGTGGTGGTGAATCTGCAGGTGAGGGCCCTGGCTGCTCTGCCACCAGCACGTCATAAATGTATGAGAGCCTTCTGATACCTTCTTTGCATGCAAACCGCAGTTACAGCTCTGTGCACCTCCAAACAGTGACATTTGTCCCCTCATCTGCATTGGGCATTTCTCAATCTGTATTAATGTTTGACAGCAAATAAGAAGGTGTTCCCTTTAAATATGTCACAGCTTTACATTTAATATGATACACATATCACTCTGTGCAGGTTTACCTTTCAGATACAGATCATGCCACTTTTTCTGCCGAGGTGCTGGTCTGTTTCCTGCCTTAGAGGGCCAAACACCCGAGGCAGCAAATTTTCGCAGGCGGGATATCCACTCCTCCTCTCCCATGGCCCTGTGTTTTTTTTTTTTTGTTTGGAAGCCATCTGCCATTAACAGAGAAAGAATATCTATACCAAACAGCTAATATTTGTACATCACAGAAATATGACCAATGTGCACTATTTTTAACTTATTAAAATATATATATTCATGCACACACATAAGTTCTTACTTGCATACAATCACACAAACACACAGCTAATTATTAACTAATAGCAGTAGCCTACATATTACACATATATTAGTACAGAAGTGAATACTACATAGATTTCATTCATACCCTAGCTTGTTATCAACTAATACTAGTAGCAGCAATGCATATTTAAGACTTTTGTGACAACAGAAGTTAATATGTCGTACTGATTAGCAGTACAATATAGAGCAGTACAATAGCATTAGCATGTTTGACAAAAAAATCGCCACGTAGAAAAAACGATATATTTACCTTCTGTAGTTAAAGTCACCTGAAGTCCTGCTGGGCTGAATTATGGAGAAGTGCCATCGTGATTGGCTATTACCAAAAATGGAAACGGGGCAACGTGATTGGCTGTTGGGCTGAATTATGGAGAAGTGCCATCGTGATTGGCTATCACCAAAAATGGAAATGGGGCAACGTGATTCCAAGCTCTGAATGTGACAGATCACAGTGACACTCAACTGGTTTACTGGCTGATACAAATGTTAAAGCTTAAACCTAACAGTGTGTAGTTTGGCCTTCTGTTTCTAATTCAAGCATCTTTGGGACCTGAGACACCAAACAGTCGTCCATCAGACACGTTTGGAGCTCCAATGAACGTCTCTCGCTCTTGTATTTTTGGTGCTTGATCCCAGTTAGACTCCAGCGGACTCCAGTACGATTCAACTGTCAGAAACGTTGTCTTGGCTTTTTGGTGAAGAGTCCTCTCACATTGGCTAGAGTTGTCGTATTGTAGGCAGTAAGTACCGAGGATTCTGGGAGTAGGAGTAATAAAACGGGGGCGGCAGGTTCTGAAAGTTAAACTCTGTATCCAGTCTCCATTAATGTTTTTATTTTAAAGTGTTAAGTTGAATTAACCCAGCAAGCTCGGTTATTTTGGTGGCAGAGGTGATGTTTTTATATGTTTAGACTTTTGCCGGTCCATGGAAGTTAGCTTGCTGTGTGAGTTAGCGCGAGGCTAAGTTAGCATCACGCGGCGTGGAGACATGACCCTGTCAAGTTCAGTTGGTCTCTGTTTGGTGGATCTACCCGCTCCTTTTGCTGGTGACGGAAGCCAGAGTTTCCTTGGCTGGAGGGACGGGAGATGGCGGCGACTACTATGGTGAGCTCGCGAGGATTCCTCCAACCTGTTTGAGCAAGTCTGCGTTTTTGCTGGTCGTGGAGGCATTTTGGAGATTTGGCACAAAGAGAGGAGAAGTTTCGACGCTTCTTCGCTGGTCTGGGTCCTGCTCTGAAAGCTAAGTTCCTTGAACATTGTGCCACTAATCCGGCGGCCGAGGCAGTTGCACCTGTGGTGGAAGGAGGTGCCAAGCCAGGTCGTCCCAGATGACTTCTGGTGCTATTCATCAGATTCAGAAGGAGGTGTCGTCAAGGAGATTTCCAGGGGCAGGAGTCCCAGCCCAGGGTGAAGAATGGAGTCACAGTTTCAAAAGTTAAACTCTTACCTACTCAATGACTTCAGTACTTGTAAACCCAAACAAAATGTTCTTGTGAAGAATAGATTGCCTGCTGTGGAATTAAGCTTCCATCTACTGGATATTTGCTGAATCTGCAACTGTAGGCCAAGCCGGTCAGTTTCAGGGCAAAGCTCCTGCAACACCAGCTCAACATCAGTCAATGCCATCGGTTCATGTTATCCTTTCTGCTGATTCCTCGATTGCAGATAACAAGCTGAGTATTGGCTGATACCGATGTTAGGACGATATATCTGTGCATCCCTCCATGAATCCATGAAGCTGAAAATGTGTTTCTGAATGAAAGAGGCAGGTATGTGCAGAGTGAACTTTCTGCTCAACACTGAGTGTTTCTCAGACAGAAAGACACTTTCTATAAAGATACAGAGGAATGAACTGAGCAGAGTGCAGGATGCAGAGGTTCTTCAGTGAATGTGGTGCTGAAGGTGTGGAGGTGGATCAGTGTGTCAAAGGAGTTTATCTTCATGGGATCAGGCAGGAGGAGAAGACCTTGTCATCAGTGAGTTAAACTGCAGTTTAACTCTGCTGTGAACAGCCTGAACAACACTGCTGCAGCTGTAGTTTGTTCAGTGAGTTAAGGGCTCGTAGCTGTGAACCAGTTGATGATTTTAGCTCAGAAAGGCAGTTCATACAGGTCAGTGGATCCACTGCTGGGAAAGACTGCCAGACCTGTTAGGCCCAAGTGCATTGTGGGAATGTTTGGCAGCGATGTCTGTCCATGAGATCTACATGAAATCACGTCTGTCTTAGTGTGGAATTCTAACCTGAGCGACCTTAAGACTCCCCGGGTGGAGTTCCTGGGGTTTAGGGCGGACATGTTGTTCTGACTGAGTGACGCAGAGCTGGATGCCGTCTTTGCAGAAATCCAACTAAGTCCCCCAAACACAGGACACAGAATGATGAAATCATTCCTTCATGCCAGGGGACTGCTGCTGCAAAGTGAGTCTGATATGAAGTGGATCCTTATGTGAAAGTCCTCTGTAAGCTGCATCAGTGCAGTCTCTCTGCTTTGTGTCAAAGAAGCTGTGAATGAACCTTCTTCAGATTTAGATCTGATGCATTATATCTTCTTTTTCTCTGTCCTTCACGCTGGAATAGATGCTTCAGCCGTTTAACTGTTCATCTGTCTGCTGCAACAAACAATGGAGCATCTCCAGTGCTGGAGAGCTTCCTTGGTGCCATCAACACGTCTGGTTTGCCATCACCTGTGCGCTCTGACAGGCTGCTGAGAATACTGAGGTCGCCCATTTCATGGTGGAACAGCGAGGAGAGAACCCAGACTCACACGTTACAGGAAGGAGTTTCCATAACCAACGGTGAGGTTTCCATGGCGATGTATTATGAGAAAAGCTCTGCAGGAGAGCACATAACGAGTGTTATTATTCCCCAACGTTCATCCTGCTGTTCCTCTGCAGGACTCTCACTGGCCTCATTCACAAACTCTGCTTTGTCCTCCATTACTGACAGAAAACACTGAACAAAGCATGAATGACATCTGTCATCTGCTTCAGAGCCTGTTGTTTTTTCATATTTCCTAAATGTAAAGTATATTTGAGGGGGAAAGACCTTCAGACATGTTTTCCTTCTTCTTATTTCTTGTGTTGGAACTGTTTGTATTTGCAGCAGCATCAAACATTTTCAGACTTAGTTTTTCAGGCGAGTGCTCCACCAAGACCAGATTAGGCTGGACACACATTTCTAAAGCCATCACTGAACTTATGAGCATCAGTTTCCTCATTGTAGAGTCATAACATCCAGCAGCTAGAAGTTCTAATTCAGAGCAGAAACATCTTCTCTTCCTGCTTGGAATGTTTCTCTGAATCATGTCTCTTGTTCTTCCAGGATAGAACGCTGATGGACAGATGTTTCCATTCCAGTCCTTGACCCATTCCATACTCTGTTTCTCAGCCTGGAGAGAGAAGGGCTTTTGACCCCTGATGATGAGTCATCTCTTTGTTCTCCACTGGGCTTTTCTGCCTCAGCTGCAGAGGCAACTTGCCTTCTTCATGGATGCTTGGAACCATCACGGCCTGAGAGCAGCAGGCAGCCAGTCTCCCCACCAGCTTTGGACATCATTCAGACACCTTCAGGATCCTGATCAGGTGTGTTAAAACAGCTGAGTGCATCATATCAGGAGCCACTATTTAAATGATACATTTAAAAGGCCTAAAATGATTTGGCTAGATTACAGAACTTAATATTTATACTGAGGAGAACTGATTTCATAGCTTCAGTTTAAAACTGCAACTGAAAATGTTTCAGTGAAACATCTGAAGATGCCAAAGCTTTTGTTTAAGTCTCCAGAAAGCCTACAAACTATTGAATAAGCTTAAAACTGTGATGGTGTTTTATTTGTGTTCAGGTGGAGGCAGACTGTGGGACTGACTGGGATGGACCACACGGCTCTGATGACCTCGGAGGTGAAACGGACCGAGTTGAAGGAGCCCAAGTGCAGCTTGAAGGACACCTGAGCGAGAACATGGCCAGGTCACCTGACCCCGATGTTCCCTTCATGGATGCACTCCACATCTATGCAGCCGCACCACAGCAGCTGATGCAGCCACAGCAGAACTGGACGAGTTCACCAACGTTCACACACTGCTGGATGGAAAAGTACACCAAACACTTCATGTTCAATCGTCTTTATTAACCAAACTTTAACATTTGTAACTAAAACTTCAGATTGAAATGTTTGTTCTCAGTTCTCCTGAACTGTTACCAACCTCACACACTTGCAGTTAATGAGGTAAAGCCTTAACATGGCTCACTGCTCCACAGCCTTCAATGAGCAACATGAAACAGAGGAACAGACTAACTGCTACAACTTTGAAATGTTCAACTTAAAGACGCTCAGTTTCTCACATTATTCACATCAGATCATTCCAAAGCCAAAGTCTGTACTTCTAACAGACGCTTGGAGCTTTTCTCTGAATGTCTGCTAGCTTTGGCTCTTCAGAGGCAGTTTCAGCAGGTCCTGCAGGCTGAGGCTACAGGCGTGGTCATTTCAGGAGGAACTCCTGCATACAGCTGCTGGGGAGGTATACTCCAACCTGTCCACAGCTTCAGGAGTTGGTGCAGTTCCTGAGAGACACAGTCAGAAGTATTTAAAGCTGCCAATAAGATGCTGAACAGCAGAACTTTCTCAAGTTTACCCAAAGATCAAAGAATCTCTGCTTCACCTGTAAAAAGAAACTGGTCTTTCTGCGGTAAAATAAAACAATGTTTCCATCATGTTACCGGGTAGATTTTCCACCACCAGGTTTCAGAAATATGGAGTCAGTGTGAAGAATCAGCAGCAGCTTTAGGAGATGAACATTGTTCAGGTCTGTTTCTCTGAGAGAACATTTACAATCTGAGCATTTTCAGTGTGGTCTCTCAGAAAGCCTGAGCTGCACGTCTCCTCCAGGCTGCTGTGCTCATCCTCACTATCTGGCATCGGCCTCATGATCCTTTTCGGGATGGTCTGAGAAGTAAAAACAGCCTCAGAGGCTTTTTTTTTATATAAACAACAGGTTGACGATCTGCTCACAGAGCAAAGAAAGGGGCTGTGAAACTCCTGAGCACTCTCCTCAATAACTATGGAGGAGGAGAGTGCAGCTGTGAAAATGATCAAACCAAAAGCCTCTCCACTCCAGGGGGAAAACAAAGAGCTATTAAAGATAAGAAACTCGCAGCTCTCCTAACGAGGCGGACTTAAACAAAAGAAGCTCTCTCAGAAACAGAGGCACTATGAAACCTTAACAGTTATCTATCAGCACACCTATAACGGCGGCGCAAAGATCCTCCAAGAGCAAAACACAAAATCACTCCACTAACGGAGGGCTATGAAACTAAAACAATTAACCAACGCAAAAGCTCCGCTAACAGAGATGATTAAAAGATTACAGCAAAGATCACTCCAAAAAAAACAGAGGAACAAAACCAGGCTGTGAAACTGAGCGTAATAAAACTAAAGCTGTGGATAAAGAATAAATTACAACAAAGGATACGCTCGACTGCAGGCTGAAGGAAGCTGTGGCTGTGGAACAAAGAGGCGAGGGTGAGGCTCATGGTGGAAACAACACACTGGCACAAGACAAGGGAGACACAGACTATTAGAGCACAAGAGGAGCCAAGGAGAACAGCTGGAAACACTTTGGAATCAGGGAAGACAATCAGACGCAGACACAGGAGGAAGGGCAAGGTACCTGAAAGGAGAGGGACGTTAGTGATTTCAAAATAAAACAGGAAATGACGAAACAAGACATGAATCAAAACTTAAATCGTCACAGATTTCTTTAAAAAAAATCAGAGGTTTAAAAATACTTTTGACAGTAAAATTGCACATTGGAAAACAACTTAGACCCCAAAAAGTGACCAAAGTCCGACTGTGTTTGAAGTACTTGAGGGAACTGAAAAATGACATTAACATTAACTATCATGGCACAAGAAGCTCTGACAATGAACACATTTTCTTAAAGTCCATGTGTGTGAAATGTTGGGATAATCTGTGTTTATATTTGAGTCACCTTCAAATGAAGAGAAGTTACAACATGAACAAGGGAACCCAGAGAAGGATGCAAGATTTGGATAGCAAGCATTTCCCAGCTGGTTGGCTGTTGTCATGCTTCCTGAGCGATTTACACAAGTCAGACAAATTCCCAACATCTGACACTGAAACACATGTTTGGTCCTACAGTAAACCTGGAGATTAAGAGGGGTTTCCCCTTTTTTATCATTTCAAAAATAAAGAATGAGCAGATTTCTCACTCATTTTGGTCACAGGCCCATTATACGTGACTTACAGTTTATCATAGAGGGAGAAGGACAAGGAGAGGAGCCGTTCATCCCTGCACTCTGTGGGGCTACAGACCGGTGCGCAGCCGCAGCTTCTCTGCAGACTCAGACTGAGTCAAATGAACACGGAGCAAACGACTCCCTGCTCCATGGAAATGTAACTATGGCTGCAGCCCTGACGTTTAATGTACTCATAAACAACTGTTGCTTTCATTCGCGTGACATATTTTTCCTTCACCCACACTGTATTCAAAGTAAAAAAAAAAAAACTTCACCATTTCTCCAAGGAAAGACAGCGCCAGTGCATTATGAAGCTCATTTATCCTCCTCTCTGCGTCAGACACATTCATGCTGCGTTCACTGAAAAAACGTTATTTCCACGTTACAAATTTGAAAGTCCGGCCGAAATGCCATCCTGTCAACTTGGTGAAAACGGAAAACTCGTGCTACAACATTTCAAATGTGGGACTTTCAAAGTAATTAGGCTTTGGAACTGTAAAAAGGTTTTAAGAAAATCACAGGACTATGGTGGGAAACCGCCCAAACTCGCTTTAACCATGGCCCGAACAGGCCAACGTTAGGCCTGTTTGAGTCACTGTAACAAATATATATTATATAACTGCAGGAACCATATATTCCTTTTATTTTTTCACGTAATTGGCTTGAGAGGCTGATGCTGATCCTGCACATGTTCTTCTCTCTCGTGTTGGTTCTCTGCAGCTGAAAGTGAGACTCTCAGATAACTTATGGTCTGTCGACCTCTTCTGTTCCCTGTGTGTAGTTTTGTGTTCAGCGTCACACAGAGAGAGCGAGGCTGCTTAGTTAGATGAAATCATCACAAATTGCTCATTTTTAAACAGTTACATTATATTCTAGAAGTCAGAACACAGTGATAGATGTTGTTTCAGCATCTATGAAAAGCTGATTTGTCACTGATTCTCTCGCTTACGGCCATACCACCCTGAACACGCCCGATCTCGTCCGATCTCGGAAGCTAAGCAGGGTCGGGCCTGGTTAGTACTTGGATGGGAGACCGCCTGGGAATACCAGGTGCTGTAAGCTTTTTACACCTGCAGGAGGCGCTGCTGCTCACTCAACACGGACAGCTTCATGACATACTTCACATCAGGAAGGAAATCACTCAAATAAATTCACTTTTCAATCTTTGTCAAAGACTGGAAATGAGCGCACACATAAAACTCATTTAGGTCACTCTGTCATATCATCTTCCAGCACTGCTCAGCTCACAGTGACTTCATCTGTCTCAATTCTTCTGGATACCAAACACACACAAATATTATTGTCTCACATTAGTCTGCAGACTGTTAACAGATCTTCCTGCAGTCTGCAGATTCATCCCATTTCCTTCCTTCCTAAGAATCCCTGCTGATATCCAAGGTGCTGATCCCAGATCTGCTCAGATGTCCCAGGTTCTCCTCTGCTTTTATCCTCACACACTGAACTGTCTCCTCATCTATGTGTTAACAACCAGAACCCACTGATGTGGGCTCAGAAATAAAGTTTCCAATGTTTTACAAACACAAATGAATAAATTACAGAGATTTACTGAGGCCAGATAGAAAAAGTGCACGTGCAGCCACTTTAAACTGTCAAACAGGCAACTTTATATCTAACAGCAAACACTGAGAGCTGCTCTGCAGAATAAATACTTTTACTGGTGGAAGTGTTAGTAAATGTTGCTGATGCAGAACTTTTACTGGGAGTTGAATATTTCTCAGTGTGGCATCAGTGCTTGTAAAGGATCTACACCACTGTCACCTTTTATAAGTGAATTATAAGCTAAAGGCTTCCTGTTTGCCCCAGGTTAGGGCTAAGCTGATCCGGGTCAGGGGTTAAGTTGCACCGTCTAGGGGTGAACTGACCGTCAAACTGAATCTAAATCAAAGCCATAAGAAATTTCAACCATAACTTACCTCTTTGAAAAACTGATTTAAAAGTCCATTATTGTTTTGTAAGTGGTCATATTCATTTTCTTCAGGATAACTTCACATTAAATCTGATAAAAAAAAATGTCATTAAAGTTGGAATCTTCCCTGAAACAGAAATGCTGAAGTGGAATGAATGAATAAATGTCCCCAAAACTTTCCATCCTTCCACTTTCTTTAATTCATGGTTTCAGGGGGAGTGGAGCCTATCTGTCACAGAAACTCCTCAACATTCCAGTCTAATAACAAGTCTGAAACTAAAGCAAAAACTGCAGCCCCAAATGAACATTGGCATGATATAGGCTGTGTCAAATGCAAAAGCAGTCCCTGTTTCCCTTTTTGGAACTCATCCTTTCTAAGGACAAAGTTAAATGTATGAGGATCAAACACAACAAGTACCTGGGACATGTCAACAGATCCAGGAAATCCAGGAACCAGCAAACTGAGAGCCAAAGAGAAACTGAGGCGTCTGCCAACAAATCAGCAGCAGCTGAAGCTAATCAACTTCCTGATGTGTCATGAGGTGATCACATGTTTCAACAAAAGACATCAGATAGACATAGCTTTAACAGCTGCAGACCAATATCAATACTTTCACAGTTTGTTCAGAAACTAGATAGTTTTATTGAAAACAACAGCTTATTGAATGAGAGTCAATATGGGTTTGGGTCAAATAGGTCTACAGCTGCAGCAATAATGAAGGTGACAGAAGAAATCCCAACTGCAACAGACAGAAAGAAGTTTACCATAGGGGTATTCATTGAGCTGAAGAAAGCTTTTCACACTATTGATCATTCAATATAACTTTCAGAGTTAAATAGCTTTGGTGTGAGAGGAGTTGCTTTAAAGGGGAACTCCTGTATTTTAAAACCTGGACCTTATTTCTGGCATGAAATACGTTTCATCTACTCACAGAAGAGTTTGGCGAAAGTCGGCGTCCTTCGGGAGCTATTTAGAAAACTCGCGATCAGCGTATATCCATATAACGGAGTTAATGGGACGATGCAGCCTCTAAATAAGACATTATCTGTCTTAATTTCACCAATACTTTAAGAAAAATGAATGAACGAACATGTACTATAGCTCTGTTAGTTCATAGGTGCTGTTATGTGGCTACTTGCGGCTATAGGAGAGCTAACGGAGGGATTTCTACACAGGCCCTCTACTGGGACAACCAATTTAACCAATTTAAAACAAATGTGTATCTCAGCTGCAGGAGTCAAACTTTGGAATTCTCAACATAATGATTTAAAAGGTTTTTCAGATGTTTTCCTGTTCAAAAAAATGTATGAGGAGAAAACAATTGGACATTAAACAAGACATTAGACAGTGGAAGGAGCTGCACCCATCTGTCCCAGACAGCCCTGATGGGAGCAGGCTGGTCAGATCTTTCTCTGGTATCTCTGTTGTCAAATCTGAGGACTCTTGATATCATTTGAAAGGTCTGAAGTGACATTGTTGCTCGAAAATATTTCTTCCTGTCGATGCGTCCCAGAGACGATCAGTGGCCTCATTGCAGGATCTGTGCACTCCAGCAAAAAGAAGAAGCATCCAGGTGTTCCTCATCAGTGTCTTTCCACATGTTGCCATGGACTTTTGTTCCTTCAAGGTTTGACTCTTTTTAATGGCATAAATAGCTCAAAACATGTGTTGATGTCACTGATTCTGGTCACAGCAAACCCTGTGATTCCAGGAGTCATTTTGATGACGTCTGCAGCAGCTGCCCTGCCATCATGTACATCATGAGGTACTGAGCTCCAACACATCTTACCATTTTTGGACTTGAGTCTTTCAGCAGGAGCAGCTTCAGCACCGGTGACCTCCTCATCAGATGAGTGTCTTCTGGATGATATTCCACTTTGTCTTCCTCCTCAGAAACCTGCTCATCCGTATCTCCATGCTGCTCTGTGTCCTCTCCCTCATGTTCACCAGAAATATTATCCAGAACTTCTCTCACTGAGAATCTTCTTTTCATTTTGGCATGCTGCACATTGGAGATGTGCACTCTGCAGGTCACCAACTCCACACTGAACTGAGCTCACATGTGTGGACATGCCCGTCTTTGCTTGTTCTGTTTCTGTGCAGGTAAACTGGATAACAAGGCAAAATGAGAATCCCCTAAAGCTCACATGATGAGGAGAGGAGCTGGCTGTCAGTGTGTTGGCTGACAGTGCACTGATGATGTCAGCTGTGGCTCTAATTATTGCTTTCTAATCTTATTTTTGTAACTGGGTCGAAACCGAACCTAACAACACAGAAGCCATAATTTCAGCCTGAGCTTTTTACAATTTAGTTTTATTTTGGTTCCTGACAATAGATAAATCAACTCCAGTTAACTGTAAATATGAAAAACTGTGGTATTCATGTCTCATCCCATCATCACCATTACAGCACCGCTGCTGGAGCTGATACAGACACACAGGAGACTTCTAACATTTTATCAGTATCAGTTTTACACAGACAGCTGGATCCAGGATGACTCTGATTGCTGTGCAGACCTGAGAGATGTCACCTTGATGTGTTCACAGTTTGTCACATGATGACAGATGTTTTTAGTCTCTGTGCACACATCTGGTGCATCTGTCGCAGCACTAAAACTACAGAGCTCCTGCACAGTACAAATCCCAGTTTAAACCGTGGTTTTGATATATTTTCTGGTGATTATCAGCGACTTATTCTGTTCCATCACTGTGAGTCTTCCCAACATTAGGACTGCTTTCAGCCTACATGGATGGGACAGTAATGGGTGGTGTTTCCATCAGCCGGTGACAGACATAACAACAAAATAACGAGACAGAGACGAAGAGACTGAGCGTGGCGTCTGTGACAAGAAGAGTCAGAAACTAATGACATGGATGAAAGTGAACTCTGCTCACAGTGTAGATTCAGAGCAGGAAGTTAGTCCTCACCCATCACTGTGTTTAACTGTTTGAAGCTGTCGGCTGGAAGAAGGATTCTTGGCAAATGTGTTGACAGTGTAGATTATCTTCAGTAATTCCTTCTTCATCCAGTTTAAAATCACAGAGATTTAAGATTCCTCAGATCAGATGATGATCTGGACATTCTTGCATTAGCTCTCTGATCTCAGTGAGACTTCCTGGTTGAATAAAGGTGATGATGTGAGGTTCAGTTAGCTTTGCATTCACAGAGCTGTTGAAATTTCCCTTAAAACAGGTTACTTTGTACTTTTAGACCAAAAAGGTACATTTCAGAACCCGTACTTTTTAAGTTGAAGCAGAACTTTTATTTTTGACAAAGTATTTTAGTTAATTTTTTACAAAAGTAGATGTGCCTCTACTTAAAAAGAGGTTCTGTGTACTTTAGCAGCCCCTGAAGGAGAGTCAGAAATCATCAGTCACACCTGAACACACCTGAGTGTGTCATATAAAGCTGACCTCTGATCACTTTAAGACTCTTTTATGCTTTGCAGAGTTTCAGAGTGACGGCAGCCTGCAGACACAGAGGACTGATGTCGGAGAAGCAGCAGAGGATTTCCTCTTCTTCCACACAGACCTGGTCCAGACAGCAGAGAGCTGCAGAGGGAAGAAGTTCATGGAAGAAGCTGAGTAAGTGACACTTTGATTCATTTAACAAAGTCTCCGAGCAGAGAGAGATTTCCTCTGCTGATGAGACACAAGTCATGTGAGCTGAGAGTAAACAGCAACAATCAGTGTGTGTTGATGAGGAGCTGCAGCTTGTTACCAACATGAAATGTTTCCCACTCAGTCTGCTGCTGTTTTCTCCTCCAACAGAGGAACTCTGACTGAAATGTGCTGTTCACTGACACTCTGTTCATCACTGCTCTCTGAACACACTCACAATAAAACTCTGAGTCCTGACATGAGATCCAGATTAATCCTGGACTCTGATCCTGTTGGACTCTGATACTCAACCTGTTTTATGAAGGATCATAATTCAGGTGTGTCTGGAGCCTCTGTGTGTGATCATGTGGACTCATCAGTGGGTGAATGATATTTAACAGAGAGGAGTGACCGCTCCCTGGTGGTTCCTGTCAGACTGCAGTGATCCTGCAGGATGGATTTCTGGAGTCCTGCTGCTACTTATCTACAGTGGAGCTGTTCATGCTGCAGGTTTAGATAATCAGTGTGTGTCAGTAAATGGAAATGCTTCATCATCATCATCATCATCATCATGATCATGATGTCTGTGCTGCTCCATGCCTCTCTCCAGTGGACTGATGGAAGTACAGCAGCTGATCTTTTTACAGCCCAAATGATGGAGAGGAGGATTTGAGTTGATGTGCAGATGAATGATTTGTGTTTCCTCTGCAGATGAAGGTAGAAAGTGTGTGTGAGCTGATGTGAATTCAGCAGCATGGATCAGTGTGAGGACACTAAAACCACTCTGTGTGGGGAACATGAGAGCCAGAGCAAAGCTCAGAGGTGAGATGACCATCTCTAACTGTCCATGACTCTGCTCCATGTCAGAGCTCAGCACTCACATCACCAAAGCACCTTTATTCATAGGAACCAACCTGAACCAGAACCAGAACCAGAACCTGAACCCAGCTGTGTGTCCTTTAAGAGCAATGAGTCAATGGATCTACCTCTTTACTTCAAATCAGACCAACATCCATCCTTTAAGAGGTGAGCTGAGTGTAAATGTTGTAACAGAGTAAAATGTAGCAGAGTCAGTTTGATCAGTTTTTATTCCAACATGTGTTTAATGTGAGCTCAGCTCTGTTTCACATCCATTTCTATGTTCATATGTGAAGCGGTGCGTGTTGGATGTTTTCCACAAACACAGCCTCCATCACCTACCGCCACATTTAAACTGTGTCTGTCACACATAGGAAATCTAAGTATTGAGTCCACTTTGTGCTGGAAATGAACTGTTGTACAGTCTGTAGCAGTAGATGCTGTGATCATTTATTCACATTTGCTAATAAACTGATACACCTCTAACTAAACAAACACATGTATGAGTTCATAACAAAATTGTGGACATCCACAACCTTTTCTTCTGATTGTTTTATTTTATGACAACACACACTTCAACAGCAAAGAGAACAGCAGACATTCTGCATCAGAGGTTTGAATCAAACAGCTTCACCTGTCTGTAGATATAAAGCTTGTAATACTTGGCACCACATCTGGAACCCTGACTCTAGTTTCATGGATGTGAACATCTGTGTGTGATGGAAGACTTAGTTTGTTTCCATAGAAATTATCTCTTATTCTGTTACTTTACAAAAGCAAAACGGAGGGTTTATGATCTTTGCTTATTATTTATCATTTACTGTTCTCAGTGTATTTTAGGTTTATTATTTAGTTTTATTTCAAGATATTTACTTTAAATGGTTTAGATTAAATTCAACATGTGACATTTTGAGTTGATCACCTTCTGAGTTTTGACTGTGTTCTGGGTGCAGAGAAGATTATAATCTATGTTTTTTAATCAGGAGGAAGCTGGAGAGTGCTGAACCCAGCTGGTTATCCATGAAGAATACTTCCATATCTGACAGATATGGATACCAACAGGTAGCACAGAGGTAAGAAAGATTATCAAAATCTTGGGCTGTCATAGTTGACGCGTTGATCGCGATGCGATTAATTAAAAACAATCTTTTTTGATCACGATTATTCGCTGAATTAAAGATTTGAATTGAATAAAAGTCACTAAGAGTTCAGAGTTCTGAATCTGATGTGTCTAATAACTGCAGTTTTTCATTCATTTAACTGTCATTAGGCCCTGTTCTGTTTTCGTTTGTTGTCTACTACCTCGTCAGGTTTAAGATCACATTTTTGTGACATTTTATGTACTGTCCATCCATCCATTATCTGCCGCTTCTCTGGAGGTCGGGTCGCGGGGGCAGCAGCTTGAGCAAAGAAACCCAAATATCCCTGTCCCCGGCCACCTCCTCCAGCTCTTCCGGGGAGACCCCGAGAGCCATAGTCTCTCCAACGTGTCCTGGGTCTCCCCCGGGGTCTCCTCCCAGTGGGACGTGCCCGGAACACCTCCCCAGGGAGGCGTCCAGGAGGCATCCTAACCAGATGCCCGAGCCACCTCATCTGACTCCTCTCAATGCGGAGGAGCAGCGGTTTTACTCCGAGCCCCTCCCGGATGACTGAGCTTCTCACCCTATCTCTAAGGGAGAGCCCAGACACCCTGCGGAGGAAACCCATTTCGGCCGCTTGTATTCGCGATCTCGTTCTTTCGGTCACTACCCACAACTCGTGACCATAGGTGAGGATGGGAACATAGATTGACCAGTAAATCGGGGATCTTCGCCATCTGGCTCAGCTGCTTCTTCACAACGAGGGGTCGGTGCAGAGCCCGCAACACTGTGGACCCGCACTGATCCGTCCGTCAAACTCCCGTTCCATCCGTCCTTCACTCGTGAACAAGACCCCGAGATACTTGAACTCCTCCACTTGTGGAAGGATCTTATTTCCGACCCGGAGAGAGCATTCCACCCTTTTTATGTACTGTACTTTTTAAATAGACATTTCAAGTGGGTCTACAATGCACGTTTTTATTAAAAGACATTTTTCTTTGTGTTTATTTGATTATAACTCTTAATATAGTACGGTGTACATTTTAGGACATCCTCAGGATCAGGCAATTCAGCGTCATTCCTCAGATGAAAAGGTGTCACCCTCGCACCAAAAGGCTTCATAAAAAAACTTTTCACAATGAACGGCCTCAGAAAAACAAATGTCACACTCAACGGCATCAGCTCAAACGTTGTCATTTAAAACAGCATCAGCTCAAAAGTTGTCAAAATCCTTTAAGTGTTTTGACAAGTAATTTAGTGTACTGAAATTGTAACTGTCTGTGCAATTTATTGAGGTATCGATAACTTGTGTTAGTCTGTCTGGTTTTTTTTTTAGTGAAAGTAACGCACACCACAGTTTATGGAGGTGCTGGTGAAGGAGCAAACATGGATAAAGGGAGGACGCCGCACACTCAACTCCAATTTTTTTATTTGACGTTTCAGACAGCAACAAGGCCATTGTCAAGTCATGCATGCTCATATAGCCAATATGAGGAGGTGCACTGTGTGCAATGCCACTAATTGCATGCAAGGCAAGGTGAAAGAAAAAAAAGGGGAAAAATAATAATAATTGACTCCTAACTGCAAAATGAGAAATAAAGCAAACCAATGATAATGGACTGACAACACATCAACATCAATAAAACAAATATTTGTACATAAGTCTTATTCAGAAACAGTAAGTTTACACATTTCAGCATTGTGTATACTTCTTTGTGTCGGGGCTGACATCTTCAAAGAATGTCTGAAAAAGATGTACAACAAGCAAAATGTTATTGCTCAACCACAGTGCGACATTTTTAAATAAAGTTGGGTGCATGCCATTTAGGAGAGAGTGGGTAAGATTGACTTTTCATTGTCAAGATCACTAAATCCACACAGTTATATTATATTTTAATTAAATTGCGTCTGCTTATTTAAATTATTTAGTGTATGGGGCAGGCGTCTCAACTTACCCTAGAGATATTAATTACTTTGTTACTATCTACTCCCCACAGCTAAAACGGTGCACTTCCATGCAAGGTCTACTGTTGTAGCTCACAGATAGTACCACAAGTCACATATAAAACAACATAGCCTAATGTCATCTGCCGCTCTTTTAGTTGATTACTCGCCGGCTCTGTTGTAAACAAATGCACATGGCCAGGAGGTGGTTTAGCAAAACTGCGCAAAAGTGACTGGACTTTCATAGTTCCCCTTTGGGAATCCGCGATCAAACCATGGATTATATTACATCCATGGGTCAAACCCAGACCAAAGACTATCATTGCCTAGACTTTGCACCCGTGACATTTTTTCCCGGTGCCGTTTTACAACCTTTTAGCTGATGCCTTTCAGTCTGACGTTTTTTTTTCCTGATGCCGTTCAGTGTGACAACTTTTGAGCTGAAGCCGTTTTATGTGAGAACTTTTGAGCTGATGCCGTTGAGTCTGACAACCTTTTAGCTGATGCCTTTTTAAATGAGAACTTTTGAGCTGAAGCCATTTTAAATGAGAACTTTTGAGTTGATGCCTTTTTAAATGAGAACTTTTGAGCTGAAGCCGTTTTATGTGAGAACTTTTGAGCCGAAGCCTTTTTAAATGAGAACTTTTGAGCTGAAGCCGTTTTAAATGACAGCGTTTGAGCTGATGCCGTTGAGTGTGACATTTGTTTTTTTGAGGCCGTTCATTGTGAAAAGTTTTTTTTATGAAGCCTTTTGGTGCCAGTCTGACACCTTTTCATCTGAGGAATGACGCCGAATTGCCTGATCCTGAGGATGTCCTAAAATGTACACCGTAATATAGAGTTTAATCGTGAGTTAACTTTGGAAAAATGTGATTAATTGCGATTAAAGTAATTGATTGTTTGACAGCCCCATTAAAATCATAACAAAGTGCTGCATCAGATTAATTTTGAGAATGTTTCACAAAAAGCTGTTTACATGTTTACCTGTGCTCACTAAAATTAGTCTTATACAATCAAACACTGACCAGCTCCACTCCAGGGCCTTTGTTCATGTGTTCTTCAACTGGAAGGAGGAGTTGAGATTCACAAAAATTTAATTCTGGACAAAAGATGTGCATCCTTCAGCATGTTGTTAAAAGTCTGAGGTACATATCCTGGCAACAAAGACAGACTGATCAAATCCAATATAGAGATCTTCTTGAACAATCTGGTTGGGATTAGGTCTAAAATACAAGTTGATGATTTAAAAGAAGCTACTGTTGTTGTTAGCAGACCCCGAAGGGGGACTCAGAACAAACTGGAGGGATCATATATCCCATTTGGCCTGGGGTCACCTCCAGGATCCCCCAGGAGGAGCTGGAGAGAGTCGTTGGAGAGAGGGATGAATGGGTTTCACTGATGGACCTGTTGTGTCCATCACATGTAAGAGATGACAGCATAGAGGATGTTCCCACAGCGGCTGTGTTCTTCTACCACAGCAGAATGTTGTCTAATGCATAAATAGATGGTTATATTAACAATGGTCCTGTGGAATTGTCTAAAGCTAGTGACATCTTCAAGTTCTGTTTAAAGCAAAACAAGAAAAACAGGCACATAGGCACATGTTGAATGGCTGAAAACAACTTGTGAGAATATCTTGGTGGTCCACATCATTAAAAAGGTCAATAAAAGCACAATAAAATAGAAGCTACTGAAGCTCCACTTAAATACAGACAGAAATTATATTTCACTGTTAATAGTAGTGAGAGCAATCTTTGACAGAGTTGTAATCAACAATCTAACTAATAGGACCTTTACCTTGTGTTTGTCTCGGTGTGGACAGACAGAATGTGAGCTCATTCTTCATGATTCCTCCACAGAGTGGACCAGCAGAGCTCAGAGGTTCCCAGTGGTCAGTCTGCCCAGCAGCATCAAACACAGCTGGACTCCATATTTATGGTCTGTACATGTACAACAACTACTTTTCCATCTATTCTGTTCACAGTCATCTCCATGCTGCACTTTGTAGACCAGTGGATTGTCAGTGTGTCCAACATGGATCTGATGTTTGGCTCCATGACTTCAGTCTGATTGGCTCATTCATATAGTATTCTGTTCCAGCTGCTGGAGGACAACATGGTCACTTTTGTGAAGGAGGAGCTGAAGAAGATCCAGAAGGTTCTGAGTGCAGATTACCCAGAATGCTTAGAGAGTCAGAGGGAGGATGAGGATGAAGAGCAGAGGAGCAGCAGAGAGGCATTAGTGAAGATCACAGTTCACTTCCTGAGGAGAATGAAGCAGGAGGAGCTGGCTGACCGTCTGCAGAGCAGTAAGAGGATTTCTCTAAAGATTTAACCTGCTGGATAAATGACACATTTACTGATGTCTCAACACACAGAACAACAGCTGTAGCTCAGGAGGAAGAGCAGTCGCCCACCAATCGGAAGGTCGGTGGTTCGACTCTGGCTTCCCCAGGATACATGTCGAAGCGTCCTTGGGCAAGACACTGAACCCCACGTTGCTCCCCCAGTGTATCATTGGGGGTATGAATGTGTGTGTGTGAATGCTTAGAAAGCACGTAGTTATGTCCTAAGACGTGCTGTATGAATGTGTGTGAGAGGGGTGAATGCGGCATGTAGTGAAGCGCTTTGAGTGGTCAGCTAGACTAGAAAAGCGCTATACAAGTACAAGTCCATTCCATTTACCACATGTTCAAATACTCATTCTTTACAGGGTTGAAATATTTATTTACTATTGTTACTCTTTGTGTCCATTCAGAATTTTGTGGACGTAAACTTAAATCTGCTCTGAAGAAGAAGTTCCAGTGTGTGTTTGAGGGGATTTCTAGAGCAGGAAACCCAACCCCTCTGAATCAGATCTACACAGAGCTCTACATCACAGAGGGAGGGACTGGAGAGGTCAATGATGAACATGAGATCAGACAGATTGAAACAGCATCCAGGAAAGCAGGCAGAGCAGAAACAACCATCAGACAAGAAGACATCTTTAAACTCCCACCTGGAAGAGATGAACCAATCAGAACAGTGATGACAAAGGGAGTGGCTGGCATTGGGAAAACAGTCTTAACACAGAAGTTCACTCTGGACTGGGCTGAAGGCAAAGCCAACCAGGACATCCAGTTCATGTTTCCATTCACTTTCAGAGAGCTGAATGTGCTGAAAGAGAAAAAGTTCAGCTTGGTGGAACTTGTTCATCACTTCTTTACTGAAACCAAAGAAGCAGGAATCTGCAGCTTTGAAGAGTTCCAGGTTGTGTTCATCTTTGACGGTCTGGATGAGTGTCGACTTCCTCTGGACTTCCACAACAAGGAGCCCCTGACTGATGTTACAGAGTCCACCTCAGTGGATGTGCTGCTGACAAACCTCATCAGGGGGAAACTGCTTCCCTCTGCTCGCCTCTGGATAACCACACGACCTGCAGCAGCCAATCAGATCCCTCCTGGCTGTGTTGGCATGGTGACAGAGGTCAGAGGGTTCATTGGCCCACAGAAGGAGGAGTACTTCAGGAAGAGATTCAGAGATAAGAAGCAGGCCCGCAGGATCATCTCCCACATCCAGACATCACGAAGCCTTCACATCATGTGCCACATCCCAGTCTTCTGCTGGATCACTGCTACAGTTCTGGAGGATGTGTTGAAAACCAGAGAGGGAGGAGGGCTGCCCAAGACCCTGACTGAGATGTACATCCACTTCCTGGTGGTTCAGGCCAAAGTGAAGAAGGTCAAGTATGATGGAGGAGCTGAGACAGATCCACACTGGAGTCCAGAGAGCAGGAAGATGATTGAGTCTCTGGGAAAACTGGCTTTTGAGCAGCTGCAAAAAGGAAACCTGATCTTCTATGAATCAGACCTGACAGAGTGTGGCATCGATATCTCAGCAGCCTCAGTGTACTCAGGAGTGTTCACACAGATATTTAAAGAGGAGAGAGGGCTGTACCAGGAGAAGGTGTTCTGCTTCATCCATCTGAGTGTTCAGGAGTTTATGGCTGCTCTTCATGTCCATCTGACCTTCATCAACTCTGGAGTCAACCTGATGGAGCAGCAAACAACCCACTGGTGGCCTAAATGGTTCAATGAACCATATGTAAAACATCTCCATCAGAGTGCTGTGAACAAGGCCTTACAGAGTCCAAATGGACACCTGGACCTGTTCCTCCGCTTCCTCCTGGGTCTTTCCCTGCAGACCAATCAGAGTCTCCTACGTGATCTGCTGACACAGACAGGAAGTAGCTCACAGACCAATCAGGAAACAGTTGATTACATCAAGAAGAAGATCAGTGAGAGTCTGTCTGCAGAGAGAAGCATCAATCTGTTCCACTGTCTGAATGAACTGAATGATCGTTCTCTAGTGGAGCAGATCCAACAGTCCCTGAGTTCAGGAAGTCTCTCCACAGATAAACTGTCTCCTGCTCAGTGGTCAGCTCTGGTCTTCATCTTACTGTCATCAGGAAAAGATCTGGATGTGTTTGACCTGAAGAAATACTCTGCTTCAGAGGAGGCTCTTCTGAGGCTGCTGCCAGTGGTCAAAGCCTCCAACAAAGTGCTGTGAGTACAAACATAGATACATTTCTTTTTAAATACATTCTATACTTATTAACTGGAAAAAAACAGCAGAATCAGCATTAAACTCAGTTTCAAATTAACTTTAGTTTATCTACAGTGTCAGTTCACAACAAAATATCATCTTACAAGTGATATGAGATGATACTTTGTTGGAAATAGAAACTCAGCAGTTCTTCTGAGGAAGAACATGGTGACAATTATTTTTCAATTTTAGAGTCAATTTGTTTCATTGATTAATTAAAGGAGTTTATTTGCTCCCATATCATTAGTTAGTTACTTCGTGTCACGGCCCTTTGGGTGTCTTTCGGGGCCTTGTGTGGGTATGTTTCTTTATCTCCCCTCAGATCCTGAGCTGACTGGAGCACTGGGCTCTGATTAGTGCAACTCAGTGCAACGTCGTTCTGTGAGGTAGTGATTAAAAGCTCTGTCCCTGTCCCTTTGGGAGAGGCTTGCTCCTTGAGGACAGCAGCGTATATTGGGTTCTGTTGGCATTACCTTTTGGTTTTGAAGTTTTGCACCATACAACACACTGACAGCACATTTTCCATGTACAACATCACTGCAACTAATTGCCACTCCTCACAGTTACTCTTTTGTTGCATATTCAGTTTAGTTTTGGACTTGGATTACTTTAATAAATAAAATACTTGTTTTGTAAACCTTAAAACCGTGTGCTTCCTCCTTTTTGATGTGGCCTTTGAGCCAGGTCGTGTCACCTGACTTCAATCAGGTGTCTAAGTGATTTTTTTTTATAAACAGATGCCTGTAGATGACTACAATCAGGATCTCCAAACTGCTCACCAAGTCTGAGTCCAAATGTTAAAATGGCATAAAAAAGGATATTTTACAGCATTTTATCGACTAAATTTAGAAGCTCTCCAAAAACAGCTCCACACAGTCCACAGAAATGTTGCTGTTTTTCTCTGATATTTCCTCCCCAGACTCCTCAGAGTCATGATGACTGCATGTTTTCAGTATGTCTGGAAAATGAACAAGAATACTCAGGAATACTGTCTGAAATTCAAAAGCAGAGGACATTTAATTATCCTGCAGCAAGGGAACATTTACATACAGGAGCTGTGATGCAAATGTTCAAAGATACAGAGTTCTCAGGAGGCTTTTATAGGGTAGAGAAGACGGATGCTTGCGTCTATGCATGAGACATTTCCTTCTGTCCTGCAGGGAGCAGATAGTGGTGTTGATACCGCCAAGGTAGGTGACCTCTGAGTGCAGCTATTAATCTCATGCATACGTCAACATAAGCTGTTACACAGAAGCAGAAATGATTATGTGGGCATAAAGGATCAGAATATTTCTATCACAGAACATCCTGAAGTGTAGATTTAGTTTTGCTGTCTGTTTTGTCTGTTTTGAACACGAGAAACTCTAACAAATGAATAAATAAATAACCAAAGTGCAGTTTAAGTCTTTTAAATGTACTTTTCTGTGGGAACTTTTCAAAGTGAGTCGATGTAAGAGAAAAACAAGTTGTCCTTTATGTATTGATTTCTTGGAAGAAATGTGTGTCAGTCCTACAGAAAGCATGGCAGCCTGCAGAGTGACAGACAAAGGCTGCAGCTACAGAGCCCTTTTCAGCTAGGGTTAGAGTGAAGTTACATGAAGTATTTCCACATACTATGCTGGAGTTTAAAGCTTTATTGAGTGAACAAGGGGATCAAAAAGACAAGATACACCTGAGGAATTTAGGGCAGAAGGAGCAACTCAAATCAATAAATAATCAAAACATAAAAAAGTTTTTACTTAATATTTTGGTAGCTCAACTACTTACTTAGAGAAAGAACCATTAAAAAGCCTCTCTAAACTAAATGAACCAAACAGAAATACCCAAAGAGAAGCACCTCTAAACCTCAACGATGCATAACAAAGGAACTGAACAAGCTGCAAAACTAATTAAAGTCGAGCTCAGTCTCAGAAGCAGTTCAAGATTCTTTATCAAAAGCACAGGATCACACAAGAAGATCAACCAGGATATAAAAAAAAGATAGTTGCACCATCAAAAATTCAACACAAGCAGAGGGAGCAAACTGCACACCAAGCTGCAGCTGCCCCCTGAAAGAGTCTCTTCAGGATCTTTTTATAGAAGGCTGGACAGTGGTGTGGTGATTAGCACTGTTGCCTCACAGTACCAAGGTTCCAGGTTCAGCTGGGGCCTATTGCATGTCCTCTCCGTGTTTGCATGTGTTCTCTCTGGGTTCTCCAGCTTCCTCCCAACGTCCAAAGACATACCTGTCAGGTTAATTGGTGCCTCTAAATTGTTCTCAGAAGTGACTGAGAGTGTGCACGGTTGTTTGTCTCTGTGATGGACTGGCAACCTGTCCAGGTGTACCCTGCCTCTTGCCCAATCACAGCTTGGATAGAATCCGGTCCCCCCACAACTCTAAATTGGATTAAACGGGTATAGAAAATGGATAGATGGTGTGCCATCAGCTGTGATTATGAGAGCAGAGTCTGGACGCCAGTCCAATGAGGTCTTGAAAAAGCTGAGCAGAAGGGTCAGAACAGACAATCCTTGCTGGATGATGACACTCGACTTTGCATGAAGGAGGGAGGTTGAGTGACTTCTCCAGAGGCCGAGGGCCTTAACAGCCACATTTGTTCATATGAGCTGATGAAGATAACACAATGGTGCCGGCAAAACAGCTGACTGTTAGTGTGAGAAGATTCTTTGCTGAGCTGAGATCATCACTAACAAAACAGGATGAGCCAATAACAGCAGAAGATACATCTTTTATTTTCTCCATCTACTGAGCTAAGACAGCACATGTAGACATTTTCTATCACTTTAATGTCATTAACAAATAAAAAGAAACAAACAGTGAAACAGAATTCTTCCACTAATCAAATATGAATGTAGTTTGATTGATCAACGGATCAAGTTATTTCCTTCAATCTCATTTTCTCCTCAGACTGAGTGGCTGTAACCTCTCAGAGAGAAGCTGTGAAGCTCTGTCTTCAGCTCTCAGCTCCCAGTCCTCCACTCTGACAGAACTGGGCCTGAGTAACAACAACCTGCAGGATTCAGGCGTGAAGCAGCTTTCTGTTGGACTGAAGAGTCAAAACTGCAGACTGGAAACACTCAGGTAAGGATTCATGAACTTTTCAGCTGAGAGCTGATATAATTCTGGCTTAAATGGATGAAAAAACAGCTTCCAGGTACCTTGATCAATGAAAGAGGTTGATCTGTTCTGCCTTTTTATTATCTGGCTTAAATAACTCTGATAATGAAGAGAATGAAATATAACACACAGTTTAAAGAAATACCAAAGTGCTCTTTTACTTTAACTCCTTTCCATTTCTGTAGATTTGTCCTAAAACACAGATCCATTACATACCCAAAGTAAATTAATTTACAGAAACATGAGCTGTTTTTTTTAAATGTGGACACACTGCACTGGAACAAAGTTATGATATCTGTATGTTTATTGCACTGAAACGTCTCTTTGATCCAATCTCCCGTCCTGAGCGTGCATGAGGCGACTGTGTAGAGAAAAACTTCCTTTTAACAGGAAGAAACCTCCATCAGAACCAAAACCAGGAAGGGCAGCCATCTGCCTCGACCAGCTGGGGGACAACAAGCACCATAACACCAGGCCAGAGATACCTGCTGAGAAAGAGAAACACAAGTTAATGACAACAATAATGTCATATGAACATGGAGAGAAAAGAGAGCAGAGGGAGGAGAGGTGCATCATGGGAGGTCCCCCAGCAGTCTGGGCCTATAGCAGCATAACTATGGGATGTTTCAGGGTCACCTGAGCCATCCCTAACTATAAGCTTTATCACAAAGGAAAGTTTTAAGCCTAATCTTAAAGGTAGAGAGGGTGTCTTCTTCCTGAAGCCAAGCTGGCAACTGGTACCACAGAGAGGGCCCTGATAACTGAAGGCTCTGCCTCCCATTCTACTTTTTGAAACCCTGGGAACCACAAGTAAACCTGCAGTCTGAGAGAAAGTGCTCTGTTGGGAAAATATCCAACTATGAGATGTTTCTCACTCAGCCCACAGAGTTGCAGCATCAGACAGACTTCAGTCAGTAACTGGATTCTGCTCCTCTGCATGTGAACAGTTACCAGGATGGTGTTCCAGTTAAATGGTCCAGTCAGTCTGCGAGCAAAGCTCCACTCAAATGTGCACGTAACTGTGCTGACTGATACAGTTGCAGAGTCAGCAGAATATCTGTGGAGATGACAGGACTCTGGGGTGTACTGGAAGTCTGAGGTGTGCAGAGTGAAGAGAAACAGTGAGAGTACAGTGAAAAGTGAAATGTTGAAATATTCACAATAATCTAAACATTTGATGACATTCAGCTTCAATTTCAGAGTAGTTCTCTCAGAGTTTCTGTGTTGTTTTGTGTGTCTGCAGCCTGTCAGGCTGTCTGATCACAGAGGAAGGCTGTGCTTTTCTGGCCTTAGCTGTGACCTCCAACCCCTCCCATCTGAGAGAGCTGGACCTGAGCTACAACCATCCAGGAGACTCAGGAGTGAAGCTGCTGATGGCTGCACTGAAGGATCCACACAAACTCAGGTATGGAGAGGCCTGCTTCAGCCACACACAATGTCTGATAGAGGAGGAAGAGCTGGAAACATGTTCTCTGTCCTGCACTCAGCCCTGTGTTTTTGCTTCCTGCTGAGTGTTACATGAACAATCGCACATGTAGGAGCCTTTTTCCTTTGCTCACAGCAGAAACACTGGTTGAACAGAAACAGCAGATATTTGTGGAGGAGGTCTCCAAGGAGAACATCTGCAGGAACAACAGTGAGAAGTGTCTGTTGGTCCTCTGACCCTGGATCAGATACAGAGATGGGTCCAAGACATGTTAGCCTAGCTTAGCTCAAAGATTTATAAAACCCTGTAAATGGAGTCCATGGAGGGGAGAGGGCGGCTGATGATCCTCTTTGCAGTGTTGACCACTTTCTGCAGCATATTCCTGTCTACTTCAGTACAGCTAGCAGACCACACTGAGATGCAGTATGTCCATCCTTTCCATTCCTGTAGATTTGTCCTAAAACACAGATCCATCACATACCCAAAGTAAACTACTTTACAGAAATAAGAGCTGTTTTTTACTCTAAATGTGAGCATCAAACCTCCTTTAAATGTGGACACACTGCACTGGAACAAAGTTATGATATCTGTATGGTTATTTGCTAATGACCCTGACCCTTTTTTAAACGCTTATGAATTAGACAGATGTGCAGCTTCTGGTTTCCTGCCATTTAACGGGCGACAAAGCCACATAATCTTTTAGTGAATCAGAAGCTGAATATATTTCCCAAACAGACAGAATCCTTCTAAGTGTTACTGGAAGTGAAGAAGACATGTTTGAACACAATGGAAAAATATCATGTTTAAGTTATTTTTATAAACAGATGCCTGTAGATGACTACAATCAGGATCTCCAAGTCCTTGCTGCTCCCCAAGTCTGAGTCCAAATATTAAAATGGCATAAAAAAGGATATTTTACAGCCTTTTGTCAGACTAAATTTAGAAGCTCTCCAAAAACAGCTCCACACAGTCCACAGAAATGTTGCTGTTTTTCTCTGATATTTCCTCCCCAGACTCCTCAGAGTCATGATGACTGCATGTTTTCAGTATGTCTGGAAAACGAATAAGAATACTCAGGAATACTGTCTGATATTCAAAAGCAGATGACATTTAATTATCCTGCAGCAAGGGAACATTTGCTTACAGGAGCTGTGATGCAAATGTTCAAAGATACAGAGTTCTCAGGAGGCTTTTATAGGGTAGAGAAGACGGATGCTTGCGTCTATGCATGAGACATTTCCTTCTGTCCTGCAGGGAGCAGATAGTGGTGTTGATACCGCCAAGGCTGTGGGACACTCAGTTCTTAGAGCGGACAGTGGTGATCTCTGAGTGCAGCTATTAATCTCATGCATACGTCAACATAAGCAGTTACACAGAAGCAGAAATGATTATGTGGGCATAAAGGATCAGAATATTTCTATCACAGAACGTCCTGAAGTGTAGATTTAGTTTTGCTGTCTGTTTTGTCTGTTTTGAACACGAGAAACTCTAACAAATGAATAAATAAATAACCAAAGTGCAGTTTAAGTCTTTTAAATGTACTTTTCTGTGGGAACTTTTCAAAGTGAGTCGATGTAAGAGAAAAACAAGTTGTCCTTTATGTATTGATTTCTTGGAAGAAATGTGTGTCAGTCCTACAGAAAGCATGGCAGCCTGCAGAGTGACAGACAAAGGCTGCAGCTACAGAGCCCTTCTCAGCTAGGGTTAGAGGGAAGTTACATGAAGTATTTCCACATGCTAAGCTGGAGTTTAAAGCTTTATTGAGTGAACAAGGGGACCAAAAAGACAAGATAAACCTGAGGAATTTAGGGCAGAAGGCTCAAAAGAGCCAATCCTTGCTGGATGATGACACTCGACTTTGCATGAAGGAGGGAGGTTGAGTGAGTTCTCCAGAGGCCGAGGGCCTTAACAGCCACATTTGTTCATATGAGCTGATGAAGATAACACAGTGGTGCCGGCAAAACAGCTGACTGTTAGTGTGAGAAGATGCTTTGCTCCCATGGTGTTCTTTGCTGAGCTGAGATCATCACTAACAAAACAGGATGAGCCAAATAACAGCAGAAGATACATCTTTTATTTTCTCCATCTACTGAGCTAAGACAGCACTTGTAGACATTTTCCATCACTTTAATGTAATTAACAAATAAACTGAAACAAACAGTGAAACAGAATTCTTCCACTAATCAAATATGAATGTAGTTTGATTGATCAATGGATCAAGTTATTTCCTTCCATCTCATTTCCTCCTCAGACTGAGTGGCTGTAGCCTCTCAGAGAGAAGCTGTGAAGCTCTGTCCTCAGTTCTCAGCTCCCAGTCCTGCACTCTGACAGAACTGGGCCTGAGTAACAACAACCTGCAGGATTCAGGAGTTAAGCAGCTTTCTGTTGGACTGAAGAGTCAAAACTGCAGACTCGTAACACTCAGGTAAGGATTCATGAACTTTTCAGCTGAGAGCTGATATAATTCTGGCTTAAATGGATGAAAAAACAGTTTCCAGGTACCTTGATCAATGAAAGAGGTTGATCTGTTCTGCCTTTTTATTATCTGGCTTAAATAACTCTGATAATGAAGCGAATGAAATATAACACACACAGTTTAAAGAAATACCAAAGTGCTCTTTTATTTTAACTCCTTTCCATTCCTGTAGATTTGTCCTAAAACACAGATCCATCACATACCCAAAGTAAACTACTTTACAGAAACATGAGCTGTTTTTCCTCTAAATGTGAGCATCAAACCTCCTTTAAATGTGGACACACTGCACTGGAACAAAGTTATGATATCTGTATGTTTATTGCACTGAAACTTCACTTTGATCCAATCCCCTGTTCTGAGCGTGCACAAGGCGACTGTGAAAAGAAAAAACTCCCTTTTAACAGGAAGAAACCTCCATCAGAACCAGAACCAGGTAGGGCGGCCATCTGCCTCGACCAGCTGGGGGTTGAGAGGTCAGGAAAGAGGGGACAATAAGCACCATAACACCAGGCCAGAGATATCTGCTGAGAAAGAGAAACACAAGTTAATGACAGCAATGATGTCATATATACATGGAGAGTAAAGAGAGCAGAAGGAGGAGAGGTGCATCATGGGAGGTCCCCCAGCAGACTAAGCCTATAGCAGCATAACTATGAGATGTTTCACAGTCACCTGAGCCATCCCTAACTATAAGCTTTATCACAAAGGAAAGTTTTAAGCCTAATCTTAAAGGTAGAGAGGGTGTCTGCTTCCTGAAGCCAAACTGGCAGCTGGTTCCACAGAGAGGGGCCTGATACCTGAAGGCTCTGCCTCCCATTCTACTTTTAGAAACTCTGGGAACCACAAGTAAACCTGCTGACTGAGAGCAAAGTGCTCTGTTGGGAAAATATTCAACTATGAGATGTTTCTCACTCAGCCCACAGAGTAGCAGCGTCAGAAAGACTTCAGTCAGTAACTGGATTCTGCTCCTCTGCATGTGAACAGTTACAAGGATGGTGTTCCAGTTAAATGGTCCAGTCAGTCTGTGCACGTAACTGTGCTGACTGATACAGCTGCAGAGTCAGCAGAATATCTGTGGAGATGACAGGACTCTGGGGTGTACTGGAAGTCTGAGGTGTGCAGAGTGAAGAGAAACAGTGAGAGTACAGTGAAGAGTGAAATGTTGAAATATTCACAATAATCTAAACATTTGATGACGTTCAGCTTCAGTTTCAGAGCAGTTCTCTCAGAGTTTCTGTGTTGTTTTGTGTGTCTGCAGCCTGTCAGGCTGTCTGATCACAGAGGAAGGCTGTGCTTCTCTGGCTGAAGCTGTGACCTCCAACCCCCCCCATCTGAGAGAGCTGGACCTGAGCTACAACCATCCAGGAGACTCAGGAGTGAAGCTTCTGATGGCTGCACTGAAGGATCCACACAAACTCAGGTATGGACAGGCCTGCTGCAGCCACACACAATGTCTGATAGAGGAGGAAGAGCTGGAAACATGTTCTCTGTCCTGCACTCAGCCCTGTGTTTTGCTTCCTGCTGAGTGTTACATGAACAATCACACTGGAACAAAGTTATGATATCTGTACGGTTATTTGCTTTGAGGTGAACCTGACCCTTTTTTGAACGCTTGTGAATTAGACAGATGTGCAGCTTCTGGTTTCCTGCCATTTAACGGGCGACAAAGCCACATAATCTTTTAGTGAATTTGAAGCTGAATATATTTCCCAAACAGACAGAATCCTTCTAAGTGTTACTGGAAGTGAAGAAGACATGTTTGAACACAATGGAAAAATATCATGTTTAAGTTATTTTTATAAACAGATGCCTGTAGATGACTACAATCAGGATCTCCAAGTCCTTGCTGCTCCCCAAGTCTGAGTCCAAATATTAAAATGGCATAAAAAAGGATATTTTACAGCATTTTATCGACTAAATCTAGAAGCTCTCCAAAAACAGCTCCACACAGTCCACAGAAATGTTGCTGTTTTTCTCTGATATTTCCTCCCCAGACTCCTCAGAGTCATGATGACTGCATGTTTTCAGTATGTCTGGAAAACGAATAAGAATACTCAGGAATACTGTCTGATATTCAAAAGCAGATGACATTTAATTATCCTGCAGCAAGGGAACATTTGCTTACAGAAGCTGTGATGCAAATGTTCAAAGATACAGAGTTCTCAGGAGGCTTTTATAGGGTAGAGAAGACGGATGCTTGCGTCTATGCATGAGACATTTCCTTCTGTCCTGCAGGGAGCAGATAGTGGTGTTGATACCGCCAAGGCTGTGGGACACTCAGTTCTTAGAGTGGACAGTGGTGATCTCTGAGTGCAGCTATTAATCTCATGCATACGTCAACATAAGCAGTTACACAGAAGCAGAAATGATTATGTGGGCATAAAGGATCAGAATATTTCTATCACAGAACGTCCTGAAGTGTAGATTTAGTTTTGCTGTCTGTTTTGTCTGTTTTGAACACGAGAAACTCTAAAAATGGATAAATAAATAACCAAAGTGCTGTTTAAACCTTTTAAATGTACTTTTCTGTGGGAACTTTTCGAAGTGAGTCGATGTAAGAGAAAAACAAGTTGTCCTTTATGTATTGATTTCTTGGAAGAAATGTGTGTCAGTCCTACAGAAAGCATGGCAGCCTGCAGAGTGACAGACAAAGGCTGCAGCTACAGAGCCCTTCTCAGCTAGGGTTAGAGGGAAGTTACATGAAGTATTTCCACATGCTAAGCTGGAGTTTAAAGCTTTATTGAGTGAACAAGGGGATGAAAAAGACAAGATAAACCTGAGGAATTTAGGGCAGAAGGCTCAAAAGAGCCAATCCTTGCTGGATGATGACACTCGACTTTGCATGAAGGAGGGAGGTTGAGTGAGTTCTCCAGAGGCCGAGGGCCTTAACAGCCACATTTGTTCATATGAGCTGATGAAGATAACACAGTGGTGCCGGCAAAACAGCTGACTGTTAGTGTGAGAAGATGCTTTGCTCCCATGGTGTTCTTTGCTGAGCTGAGATCATCACTAACAAAACAGGATGAGCCAAATAACAGCAGAAGATACATCTTTTATTTTCTCCATCTACTGAGCTAAGACAGCACTTGTAGACATTTTCCATCACTTTAATGTAATTAACAAATAAACTGAAACAAACAGTGAAACAGAATTCTTCCACTAATCAAATATGAATGTAGTTTGATTGATTAATGGATCAAGTTATTTCCTTCCATCTCATTTCCTTCTCAGACTGAATTGCTGTAACCTCTCAGAGAGAAGCTGTGAAGCTCTGTCCTCAGCTCTCAGGTCCCAGTCCTCCACTCTGACAGAACTGGGCCTGAGTAACAACAACCTGCAGGATTCAGGCGTGAAGCAGCTTTCTGTTGGACTGAAGAGTCAAAACTGCAGACTGGAAATACTCAGGTAAGGATTCATGAACTTTTCAGCTGAGAGCTGATATAATTCTGGCTTAAATGGATGAAAAACAGCTTCCAGGTACCTTGATCAGTGAAAGAGGTTGATTTGTTCTTCCTTTTGATTATCTGGCTTAAATAACTCTGATAATGAAATATAACACACACAGTTTAAATAAATACCAAAGTGCTCTTTTACTTTAACTCCTTTCCATTTCTGTAGATTTGTCCTAAAACAGAGATCCATCACATACCCAAAGTAAACTACTTTACAGAAATATGAGCTGTTTTTTCCCCTAAATGTGAGCATCAAACCTCCTTTAAATGTGGACACACTTCACTGGAGCAAAGTGATTATATTTGTATGGTTATTGCACTGAAACGTCTCTTTGATCCAATCTCCCGCCCTGAGCGTGCATGAGGCGACTGTGGAGAGAAAAAACTCCCTTTTAACAGGAAGAAACCTCCATCAGAACCAGAACATGGAAGGGCGGCCATTTGCCTCGACCAGCTGGGGGTTGAGAGGGCAGGAAAGAGGGGACAACAAGCACCATAACACCAGGCCAGAGATATCTGCTGAGAAAGAGAAACACAAGTTAATGACAGCAATGATGTCATATATACATGGAGAGTAAAGAGAGCAGAAGGAGGAGAGGTGCATCATGGGAGGTCCCCCAGCAGTCTGGGCCTATAGCAGCAGAACTATGGGATGTTTCAGGGTCACCTGAGCCATCCCTAACTATAAACTTTATCACAAAGGAAAGTTTTAAGCCTAATCTTAAAGGTAGAGAGGGTGTCTGCTTCCTGAAGCCAAACTGGCAGCTGGTTCCACAGAGAGGGGCCTGATACCTGAAGGCTCTGCCTCCCATTCTACTTTTAGAAACTCTGGGAACCACAAGTAAACCTGCTGACTGAGAGCAAAGTGCTCTGTTGGGAAAATATTCAACTATGAGATGTTTCTCACTCAGCCCACAGAGTAGCAGCGTCAGAAAGACTTCAGTCAGTAACTGGATTCTGCTCCTCTGCATGTGAACAGTTACAAGGATGGTGTTCCTGTTAAATGGTCCAGTCAGTCTGTGCACGTAACTGTGCTGACTGATACAGCTGCAGAGTCAGCAGAATATCTGTGGAGATGACAGGACTCTGGGGTGTACTGGAAGTCTGTGGTGTGCAGAGTGAAGAGAAACAGTGAGAGTACAGTGAAGAGTGAAATGTTGAAATATTCACAATAATCTAAACATTTTATGACATTCAGCTTCAGTTTCAGAGCAGTTCTCTCAGAGTTTCTGTGTTGTTTTGTGTGTCTGCAGCCTGTCAGGCTGTCTGATCACAGAGGAAGGCTGTGCTTCTCTGGCCTTAGCTGTGACCTCCAACCCCTCCCATCTGAGAGAGCTGGACCTGAGCTACAACCATCCAGGAGACTCAGGAGTGAAGCTGCTGACAGCTGCACTGAAGGATCCACACAAACTCAGGTATGGAGAGGCCTGCTGCAGCCACACACAATGTCTGATAGAGGAGGAAGAGCTGGAAACATGTTCTCTGTCCTGCACTCAGCCCTGTGTTTTTGCTTCCTGCTGAGTGTTACATGAACAATCACACATGTAGGAGCCTTTTTCCTTTGCTCACAGCAGAAACACTGGTTGAACAGAAACAGCAGATATTTATGGAGGAGGTCTCCAAGGAGAACATCTGCAGGAACAACAGTGAGAAGTGTCTGTTGGTCCTCTGACCCTGGATCAGATACAGAGATGGGCCCAGGACATGTTAGCATAGCTTAGCACAAAGATTTATAAAACCATGTTCACCGTACATCTGGAAATATGAACATGTGGATTAGACCTGTGTCTCTCCCTCCATACGCCCACATGGGGGATCTTCACCTGGACTGGCTCTCTGACAGCTCCAACACAGTCAAAGAACAGTGTGTGGAACTTGATGTGTTTCAGCTCAGAGATAAAGCCACCAGAGCAAACTTCAACAATCCTCTGAGCTCCACATGACTTGATATCAGAGTCACTGACAGAGCACTCAGATCCCTGCCTCTGGAGTTTGTGATGTTAGTGATCACTGCTCCATCACCTGTGTCAGAGACACTAAAATCACTCAGTCTCTAATGATCAGCACAGGAAATGAGAAGCATTTGAATCTTCAGGATGTTTGAAATGACTCTGATCATATATTCTCTGTTACTGATCCTGCCGTGGCTCTGGAAGACTTTTCACAGTGTTTGAATGTTCCTGCTGACAGATGTGGCCCTTATAAAAGCTCAGAATCAGAACCAGATCCAGTCCTTGGTTCTCCACACAGCTCTCTGAAGACTGGTCCAGCTCTGCTTCATTTCTCCTAACAGAACGGGCAGTTTCTCCATGCTGGGCAGAAGGAGAACTGTGGCTATATGAAGGGACATTTCTTCAGATCCTTTTCAGGCAGCTGTTAGAATGAGTCACATTGTGTTAGAAAGTGTAGCTGTGTCTCCACATCCTCTCTGCTCCACAGGGAGCCATGATCTCTGATAGAGGCCCGTCTCAGTGGCCAGTGTGTGTGCACTGAGTGTGTCCTCTGTTAACGTGGTTCTGTGTTGCTGTTCAGTCTCTGTGCTCAGGTGTTCCTCCACAGCTGATGCTCGTCTTAAGGCCAGATAGCTCTACATCTGACTGTGTTTGTGTGTCCCAGTAGCTGATGTCATTGTGTTAGTGTAGTGTGTAGCAGTCAGACTGTGGAAGCAGATGAGCTTTCTCAGAGATCACACAGTACCATGTCCAAAGAGTTCTGCCCTTCTGTGGTTCTGACCGTCCTTCCAGATGAGAACCAAGTAGACCAAAGTTGAACTGGAGCTGTGTTTGGTTGTTCTTCATCCCATCTCTGGCTGGGATGAAGAAAAAGAAAAAAAGTAGCGGATAATACAATAAACACTATCCAAGGAATTCCAGAGAAACAGAAAGAGAGGGACACTGGGGGGAGGAGAGGAAGAGGCTGGAGGTTTTTCAGTCTGTTTCAGATTTCTGAAAAGTGATCACGCTGAAATAAATGAGTGATTCTGATCAATAAAACCACAACACCTGGCAGCTAATTGTAGCGAACTCAAGTGTGGAATTTAATACAAACTTAAGATTTTAAATGACTGCAACATTCTTTTGTGGGGATGGTCAATGTGGAAATACCAGATGGGGGATTTATACATCAAAGAAGAGAAATTTACAACAACCTTTGCCCACAAAAGCATTTTGGGGGAGTTTTCTCAGCCCCTCTTTCCACAGACTTGTGCCATAAATTTAGTTAATGCATTAATAGCTTTGTGCTAACTAAGCTGAACAAACAACGGACCCTTTCAGGAGAGTATTGGGGAAAACCAGAACAGGACCCTTCCGACCCTATCTGGGTCAAAGTAAACAATGGTGACAGTTTGCCCCGACTCTGACTCAAGCCAGAGACAGCCGCTGCATGGACCTCTCAAAAGGATCTCACCCAGAATCACTTTTTAGCTGAATCTTGAAACTGTATTAAATGTGCTTTGTATCTTTGTACAAGTTCTTTCATGTTCTCAGTGATATCACAAGCTGCATTTTAATACCTTTTTCATGATTGTACGTGGAACGATACAGAAGATATTATTATTTTGGAAAATTACTAATCAGCTTATGGAGCCACATTGCCCCCGAGTGGTCCGTAGTATTCAATTCAATTCAATTCAATTTTATTTATATAGCGCCAGATTACAACAATTGTCATCTCAAGGCACTTAAGTAATATAGTCCAATTCAAACCAATTGGAATTCAATTCATTGTAATCATAATCCAATTAATTCTTATAGAGCCAATTCAAAAAATAATATCCTAGCTAAGGAAACCAACAGATTCTATTTGAAACTATTCTATTTGATGGTGACTTTAGGACGATGACTCCTCTTCCTGACAGTCACCCAGCCACTCTTAAATCCCGGCTGCTCGGGATCTGCTCGGGGACGACTAACAGAGCTAGGACTAAAGGGGCCTGGCTCGCTATCGGGTGGGTGCAGAGCCAAGCTTCCGATTCAGATAACCTCGCCTCCAAAACTACAAAAAGACTACATTTGTTACATGTACCATTACCACTAAAGGAGGCAGAGGAGTAACTAAACATCTGACACACGGAGCAGGTGAAAGCAGGAGATAGAGGAAGAGAACTGGTAGCCATGCTAAGCTAGAGAACCATACACACCGCTAAAAAGTGAAAAATAAAGACTAAAGATCTGTACAAGTGAGCGTTAGAATATAACAAGTATGCGATAGAGTTAACTATGCAAGATGTGTAAATTATAGGGAGAAATAAGGTGATTATTAGTAGTTCAAGACGAGCGAAAACTGTCACAGTGCACACACTAAGCAACAGGAAGTGATGCAATACGTCTTACCGCAAAGCAAAGCCGTCGGCCGTGTACTTCCTTTACTGAATAGAATCCCAAAACAAGTCAACAACTTGCATATGACATGTCACCTTTATATGAAATAATGCAACTGTTAACCAATGCTTCAGCTGTTTCTTATTGTATTCGGTATTTAACACAGGAAAATAACATTGGTTGGTTCGTTATTCATACCTCATAATTTTACAGATATCCAGATATCACATATTACAGATATCTGAATTTTGAGACTCATAACCATCATGTATGTTATGTTATGTTGTTTTTGATGTCTTTATATCCTAAGTTTATGCTATATCTTTACCCTTTATATCTTAACAAGTTATGGTGTTTTAGAATCCTCTGAACAAATGTTTATGAGACGGAGGAATGCAGGAGTCGAATTCTCCTTGCAGGTCGCTTTACAAAATACGCCCAGGCAGACGTCACAACAGTTTCAGGCATACCATTGGCTGAAAGTATAGCGTAGGCCTACGTCATGCCCCGCCTCCGCGAATCAAACTCCGGAAACCGCAAGGAAAAGTCAGTTATTGCCCAGTTATCGCACAAGTTCTTGAATAGAACATGGACGGAATATTGAAAGAGAATATTGAAGGTCCAGATCAGTAGAGAAGATGAAGAGCAGTGAGCTCTAATTGATGGAATGAGAGTCTGGCGGAGAGTCTTTGAAAATGGCAGGAGAGGAAGATGAGATGGAAGAAGAAGGTCCGAACAAAGACAGAAAGAGAAGAATGTAGTAGAAAGATACATTTTTGCGTTTTTGTTCGTCCGTCATCCTGTCTCCTCTCTATAGCACGTTTTAAACTCTGCTGCTGTACGCCTCCTCACCTATTTTTGATCACCAAAAGGAGCCAGCGTTCAGCTTGTCAACCTTTTTGTCAATCTTTGGTGAATTTAAGTTCACCTCATCAGAGTTGGTCAGCAACCAAAACCAACTCGACCCTTGGACAGTTTAATAATTCTTTGGTGAATTCCGACACACTACCCCGTTCGTCTTCAAGCTATCAGAAGGAAGCCAGGAAAGCGACCGGTCTAGTCCCTGAAAGTCAACCACAACAAAGGCCGCGAGACGCGGAACCTAGAGAGACCCAGTGGGACCCTCTGGCGATGACCTGTGGTTTCGGAGCTGACCTAACCGTAAGATCTGCCCTGTTCTTACATTTCAGACGGTATGCGGTGGGTGTCGAGAGAATTTGCCGTTAGAATGATAAATTAACCCAAGTTGTTAGCCTTTAAATTCAGATAGTAACAAACCTAGACTATTTGAATGATTCCGGTATCCATCCATCCCCTCCCTTTAGTTCTTTTCAGTTCACTAAGTGTTTCTTATATAATCATCCATATTCAAAGCATTTCTCCTGTTGTCTTAAGGTTCATGACTTTGGTCATTTTAATAAATGGTTCATATATATACATCTTTAAAATCAACCGGCTTTTGTGTATGTGTTCTTTACGTATGTGTAAGTCCAACAAAATGAGAATTCACGAGTAGCGACTATATGAGACTGGAATTTATTAGTTATTAATTAATAAGTGATTATTAATTTAACATACCAGAATCGTAAGATTCTGTCTTTTCCTTCGGTTGAAGGTGGTGCCCTAAAATGAGGTAAAATAAGGCTTATTCGGATAGTGAGAACTTTCGGATAAATCCTTATATCTTATCACATCACACTACGTGTGTCCACTATAAATATATATTGTCGGTGCCTTGTGTGTCGGCGATATATAATTTGGCTACATTATGTACTTCCAATGACTATAGATTCTCCTCTGATCTTATTCTGAGCCTTTAATGTTCAGTGAGGAGGGTGGAATGAGGGGAGTGTTTCTAGTCTAACTTTTCTAGATGAATGTCTTCCCCTGGTTGGCTGTGCAGCATTCAGATGGACCAATGGGTCTGAGAAAGGATCTGGATGTTTGGCTGCCCTGAAACATACTGAGAGGAGGAGTCAGCAGAAACAATGTGACCATCAGGAAAGACCATGATGTCAGAAACTGAAGTGATTTCATTGGAATTTTTAAAGCTCATATTTGGATTTAGAAATGAGTGAAAAATCAAAGTGAAAATTCTTACAAACTTGAAGAGTTTCAGAGACAGAAACTTCATCTCCATAATCTGACTGCAGAAAACATTTGGTGCTTTTAAACATCAGAATGAGCTCAGACAGATTTCCTTCCATCCATCGTTCTTCTCTTTCTTTTCTTTCCTCGTTTTTCTGACCCCCCCTCCTCCTTTCAGGGTGGAGCCTGCTGGAGAACGATGGTTGACACCAGGTCTGAGGAAGTGTAAGTGTGTTCTTCATCTGATTCATGACATCCAACCATCTTCACACTGTCACATCACTCATTGATCAAAGTGAACAGATGATAGATCAATAACTGCAGCTGGATTGTGTTTGTTCTCTCCATCAGATTCCTGTCAACTCACAATCGACACAAACACAGTGAACAGAAAACTGAAACTGTCTGACAACAACAGGAAGGTGACACATGTGGAGAAGGAGGATCAGTCATATCCTGATCATCCAGATAGATTTTACTGGTGGCCTCAGCTGCTGTGTAGAAATGTTCTGACTGGTCGCTGTTACTGGGAGGTCGAGTGGAGGGGAGACGTTGAAATATCAGTGAGTTACAGAGGAATCAGAAGGAGAGGAGGCAGTGACTGTGTGTTTGGACAGAATGATCAGTCCTGGAGTCTGAGGTGCTCTGATGGAGGTTACTCTGTCTGTCACAATGAGAGAAGAACACCCATATCCTCCTCCTCCTCCTCCTCCTCCTCCTCCTCCTCTTCTGTCTCTAACAGAGCAGCAGTGTATGTGGACCGTCCTGCTGGCACTCTGTCCTTCTACAGAGTCTCCTCTGACACACTGATCCACCTCCACACCTTCAACACCACATTCACTGAAGAACCTCTGCATCCTGGATTTACAGTCTGGTCACCTGTTTCCTGGTTGTCTCTGTGTTGAGTATAAAGAGTTTCCTCCTGTCAGAGAATCACTGTTGAACAGATAGTTCAGTCTGTACATGTCTGTCTCTTTCACTCAGAAACACATTTTCAGATTCATGGATTCAGTCACTTTCTGTTTGAAACTCTTCTAAATGATTCCTTGGAAACTTCTTCCTCTTGCAGTCCTTTAAAGATGGAAGCTGCCATTCTTCCAGGATGTTGTTTTTCTGTGTGTTTCCAGTCAAAGCTTCACACTGAATATCAGTATGTTGTGTTTCTCTGAAGCTCACTTCAACTGAGACCATTCAGTTCATGTCAGCTGCAGTTAGTTTGCTGCACATGTGACAAACTGTGATATCAGAGAGGAATCACTGAGCTGCAATCAGCCAAGATGAATTTCCAACCTGCTGACAGATCTTCACTGATTCTGCTCCAATGTTTAGGGACTCTGGTTTAAACTGATAGAATTACTCAGTTCTGTCAGAGACAGTCGAGTTCTGTCAGAAACTTTCTTCCTGGTTAACTTGTCATAGGCGTGATGACACCAGCAGAGAGTTTGACCAAAGCCTGTCTCATACATCTCACTAAGACCTCAGAAAATTGGGTCAAATTGTTACGAAAAAAAGGCAGATGTGTCTTTCTATTTAAATGTGTTTTAGTTTGTGTTGCAAAAGCTTTTAAAAAAACATGGATCATATAAAGAAAGCAACAGAACTGAGTGTTTGTGTTAATATGGTGTTATCTATTCTAAATATTGTTTTCATTATCTGTTCTTTCTTCTCTGTTAATTATTCACAATAATAAAGCTGAACTTCAACCTAAATGCAGCCGTGCTTCCTTAAAGCGTAAATGATTCAATGAATCTGATGCTGATGTTTCACAGAGATGTTACTACATTGTTGTTTGTTTGATTGTTGAAGATTTGGATCATATATTGATATCTGACTGGACTTATTTACCCCATTAAATGTGTAAATCTTCCACCTCTCCGTTAAAACAAAACTTGTTTCTGCAGAGAGTTTTATTCTGAAATAACTGAGTCATGCTTTTCTATCAGGATCCATCACAGACCAGACTTCCTGGAAGCTGAAAAACAGCTGGAAGGTCGCGCACGTGTGATGATCCAGACACTGATGTTTAATCACTGATGTTATTTAGATATTTAAGAGTTGACAATATTCTTGGTTTTCCTGCTGCAAACATTCAACACATTAGTTTTTAAGAGGTTGAAAGCAAAATGCTGCAAAGGTGAAAATCTTCCTCTCACAGCGGTTGTGTTTTTCTGAGCGGTCTGATGTCTGTCCCGCGACCAACTGGACTGGAAACATCACTAAAACAATGAAGCTGCTGTTTTAGCAGCCTCATGAAGTCGAGTGTCGTCCTGCTGTGAAAAACAGCAGCTGAGAGCTCAGATCAGGCATGAGGAGGGAAAACTGGGCAGAAACCTTCAAACACACCAGACTGAGAGCTGAAAGCACCCAACCACAGAGCCACAGCCAGGACCAGAACCCACAACCAGAACCAGGTACCATAGCTTTGGCAGAACTAACAATTAGCCACTTTAAATATATTTTAAGGATGTTAAAATGTTTTCATTTTACACTGATTAGGGTCAAATGTGGAACTAAGAATTACAAAGAGTCTTTAAGATCAGATTACAGTTTAAGTACAGACGGTTCACGCTTTGTTGTCCTCTGGTGGGACCATAAAGATGTGAAATGACAGCTGATCATCATGCTGATTTAGCTGCTGCTCTGATGCCACATGTTAACATCTGTCTGTTTGTCTCCAGGTGAACCATGACGAAGCGTACTCTGACCGTCTTTGTCCTGCTGAACGTCTTCACGCTGCTCAGGATTCCTGCAGGTGAGACACATCAAACATCTTCATCATTTAGAGTTTCAGCTGCTTTCACACAGAAAAACTCTAAACTACCTCACAGAGGAGACAAAGACCTGCCTGATGCAGCCAGGAGCTCCATATTCACCTCACAGACGCCTCTTATTTAATGTTGTAAAAGGAGTTTTACTGCCGATCTGTCATGTGTTCATGTTAGCTGCACCAAATAGAGAAATTTCACTCACTTTAAAAAAAAACAGACAGTTTAGTTTAGATCAGACAGTTATCGCTCATTTAAATACAACTTATTCCTCAGAAGTTCATAAAACCATTCTTATCATCCAAGCACTGCTTGAGCCACATTATTAACTGATGTCATTTATCATAAAGTTAATTCACTTTACATTCAGCATCCTCCAGATGAAAATAATCTCTTCTTAAAGTGGTGCAGAGATGGTGGTTCGGTTGCACCTGGGACAGATTGTGCATTTGCAGGCACCGGCTGACCAGTCTGCCTTCTTCCCCTCAGCCTGCTTGGACTCAATACCAGACGGCTGCTTTGTCTCTGTTCTGATTCATGACTTTGTCTCTGGCTATTTTTATGTGTTTGTTTTGGTCCTACTCGTTATCAGTTTATTGTGTCTGATTATCTGTTTTGGTTCATAGTTTTGTGACCTTATTTTTCTTATTTTTCCCCATAAGACTAATGCTCACTCAGGTGAAAGCTTCAGACTGTGCAATGATTTCTGCACCAGACACGGGCAGAAACACCATATATACAAATGCATTTGGATAGTTCCAGACATGTGTAGTTATAGATATGTTTGGAAGCACACAGCAACACTCCCACATCAGCCAGCACAACAGAAACTGACAGAAAGTGGCGTCCTAAAACAGATGCCAGCTATAAAAGAGGGAAAGAAGACTGAACTCAGCCTTGAACAAGTTTAAGTTTGAACTTGCACAACACTTCTCAGAGTATTTAGTATTCAGGAGTATTTTACAGCAAAAATCAGCATTTAGCTACATGTCATTAAACTTGTTTAATAAGGGTTGTATCGCATCGCATTAAAAGGCAAAAGAGCGGGAATTAGTTTCATTACAAACTCCTGATCCAGCCTCATTTCTTTCTGACTGTCCTGTCATCTTTAAAGTGGTCCTGATCAATAGTTCTCCAGCTTTCTGAAGGTCTCTCAGAGTCTTTCTTTGGACATTTTCCGTCCAGTCCTGGTACCTGAGCATTTTCAGAGGAATGTGTTTTTTCTTTGTTAAGCCACTTAACTCTGACCTATGAATCATTCAAGCAGAAAAAAGGCTCCTAACTCAAGGGATGAACCAGTGTTGTGTCGACACATAACAGACAACTTAGCAAAGAAGCCATTTTAAATTGGATCTTTAGGCACTTTGTTGCTAGCAGCCTGTCACAAAGACACATCATTTGTTCCCATTTCTTTAGTTGCATCTATGAAAAACACCAAAGATAACACAGTTTGACAGACAGAAAATTGTATTTTTACAGCAACAAAGTGATTCCCAAAGAGCTATGAGCTGAAACCTTGGCATATCTCAGCATGGTGTGCAGTGTGTCCTTAAAACATTTGAGGAAACTGGACAAGTGGAGGACAGAAGAAGAAGTGTGAGGCCTAAAAAACTATCTACAGCAGATGAACAGTATCTGAAAGTGATGTCCTTAAGAAAGAGGAAATAATCCAGTAAAGACCTGACAGGACCTGAGAGATGCATCTGGACCTTCAGCTGATCCATCTACTGTTGGCCCAAGCCTCATCAGAAATGGTCTCCATGGAAGGGTGGCTGTCAAGAAGCCGTTCTTAAGGAAGGGAAACAGGGAGAAAAGGCTGAGCTATGCCAAATGATACAAGAAGTGGACTGAAAATCAGTGGCAACAGGTCTTATGGAGGCATGAATCCTCCCCAGAGCCCGGACCTCAACATTATTGAAGCAGTGTGGGATCATCTGACAGAGAACGGAACAAAAGGCAGCCGACATCCAAAGAAGAGCTTTGGGATGTCCTTCAAGAAGCCTGGAGAACTATTCCTGAAGACTACTTAAAGAAATGACACAATCCTGGCAAAACATAAAGGAATGAAGTGTGTTTTAAGACTTTTGACCACAGTACTTTATATAATCTGCATATTCCAAAAAGTTGAGAACTTTTCCTGTTCTAAAAGCACAAACTTTCTGCTTTACTGAAGAAAGGGATGATATGTATCTGTTCAAGCTGCTCAGTATTTAGTCTAACCTACAACTGGTCCCAACAGGACGATCATCTTCAGCATCAGTGCTCAGTGACAGCTTTAGAACTATGTGCAGAAACCTGATTTGTATTTAGACTGTTTCTGTCCAGTCGAGCTCTCTGAGCTGACAACAAAAATAAACTATTCTGAACCATCAACTTGTATTTTAGACCCAATTACACCAGACTGTTCGAGGAGGTTTTCCCCTAAATCCACACCTCCACATTGGATTTGATCAGTCCACCACAGAGTTTTAAGGCTGCTGGAATTAAACCTTTACTTTAAACTTTCCTTTTACTCTGGAAGCAGAAATTCCCCTTAAACCTCTCTGAGCCATAATTGGTGGCAGCAGAGGCCTTGGAGGGAGTCCATTCCCTCTGAGTGCAGCCCACAGAGGGAGTGGGAGAGGTTCCTGAGTCTGTAAACTTCCTCTCGCTTTGTTGAGCTGCAGAGGCCTGGGGATGATTCTGCATCTTCTGGCCTGTTGGCGGCTTCCTCAGAACTTTCCTCTTTGCCACTTTCAAAGGGAAATATGTAGAAACCCTTGGACTCATTCTCCAGAATCTCTTCATCTACTCTGTCACCCCACAGAAGTGCAGGAGAGGATATTTTGGTTTGACTCAAAAAGGACTTTTTAAGTAAGTGTTGTTTTTCAGGCGGTTTGTCTTTCAGGCTTTTATAAACTACAGTGATGTCATGTCCTTTGATGACATGTTTCCATTGTGATGTCATGCAGAACTGTGAGGTCATAATCAGTGATGACATCACTTCTTGTGATGTCAGCAGCGATGGTGCTCTGTTCTCAGTCACCAGTCATCACGTGTGCTGTTCTGCTCTCTTTTTCAGCTTTATGATCTTAACTGTAAATAATATGCAGCACATGTTCATAGAGCCCAGGCAATGGTGGGAAACATGGATTGTATGAATGCTGAGTGAAATGTGAATGAAAACAGAAGCAGTGACCTGCAGATCCTTTCTATATATGTGATAACTGAATCTGAATGTATCAGTGTCCAGGTCAGTAATAATGTATTTATTGTATGTTACGGTGCTCACAGCTGCTTTCTGCACGCCTCACCTGGAAGTATCTTTGAAGCTGCTTTGTATGTTGTCTACACTGACTGTGAAGCAAAGGTAACACAACAGCCACATATTCAGGCTGTTCTCAGTGTTTCCAGCACAATCATTCAGCTGTTTTCATGCATCAACATAATACAGTAATAACAGTGTAGTTATGGTTGTTTCTATTCAGAGCTGCTTACAAGCAGAATGGGATTATTTCTACGTGTCAACATACAGTGTATAACATCATTTCTAGTACAAATCTGACATTGAAAGATGTTCAAATGACAGAATCAGCATGTAGATGATAAAGTGTCTTCCTGTGGATGTTCTCAGATATGTACAGTATGAACACTGTGATCCTTTCCCACATGTCCCAGTATGTTTGATTGTGTTCCAAGTGAGGGTCAGACTGGAGAAAGTGTCATGAAGCTGTCACCCTTAAACAATCAATAAAAGCTCTGAATACAAAAGCATTTCAGTGTCATCTCTATAAGTAATGATGAAAGAAGCAAAAGCTTCAGCAGCACCTCCTGAGCTCTACTTTCCATATTGTCTACACTGACTGTGAATCAAAAGCAGCACAACAGCCACATCTTCAGCTTGTTGTTGAAAAGCTGTTCTGACAACATTCACAGCCCAATAAGCAGCACAGTGACAGCAGTGTAGTTGTGTTTGTGGGTCAGAGGAAATCTCATGTTCCAGCCAATCAGGAGCCAGCAAACTCCACCTGGAACAAACACTGTCTGTCTGTGTCTCTCCAGCGCTGGTTGCCATGGCAGCACAGCTGATTCAGGACCAGTTAACACTGACCAGGAGAGTTGGTCAAAGTGTCTCCTTCAGCTGTGGAACTGACCAGTGTGATGAAAACTGGATATACTGGTACCAGAAGAAAGAAGCAGAAACATTCACAGTGATTCTGGATATTAATAAAGATAGTGGTGATGTTTATAAAGGTTATGGTCATCCTCAGAAAGATGATTTCTCAGCTGTGAATAAACAGAACGGCATTGAGAGAGCAGTAAACCACAGCCCAGGTTCACATATTTCACCTCCATCTCAGACAGAGTCACAAACATACTGAGCTGAGGGAGTTTCTTCCTCTCTGCTGTCTTCATTTATTTAAACTTTTATTCAACTTTTTCTTATTATTAAGAGAAGTTTTCTGAAGGTTCAAAGATAAAAACTGTGAACATTTCAAAGATTTGTTCTGGAAAATGATCCAAATGAAACTTCAATTCACCATAAATAAAAGCAAGACATTTTAAAGACATTTATTGAATATTGAATGTTTTCATTCAAATGTCCAGATAAATATGAATCTGCTGCTTTGAGCTGCTGCTGGAATAAAGTCCATTCCTCCTTTAAAAAGTTTAATGAGCTCTTCATGAAAACACTTCCAGCAGCACTTGTTGTTTAACAGCTTTCAGCAGATTTCACCACATCATTTCACTTTATTCCATTTTAAAAGACAGATCTGGGACTGATCTCAGGTCAGGATTTTGTCCTTCTAGCAGCAGCTTATCAGGACGCTGATTTTGTTGGACAGATGTTCATCAGTTTCCTGTGGATGTTTCTGCTTCCCAGAGGATGAATCCAGAGTGCACTGAGACTGAGACAGGAGCAGGAAAACCTCCTAAATTAATGTGAAGTCTTTGTACCACATTACAGCTCAGAAACAGAACACATGCACAGTGAGGGCATGATGCTCAACACGTTTCTCAAAGCATTTACACAAGGACATTCATTATGTGCTGAGAGTGATATGATTTCCTTCCCCTGACACTGAAATAACAATCATCTTTAAGTGATTTCATGTCACTTTTAGATCCATCAGCTCCACAGTTTTATATCTCTACATGTTAAGTTGAAGGCAGCTTTCACAGCGAGCTATGTGGCAAATATCTGGGAAACAACTGAGACTAACAGCCTGAAACATCCAGTTTCTACAAAGATAGCTCATATACACAGTTCTGTTGGAATGTTTCTGTACAGTCATCATGGACATTCATGTCATTTCCATTTAGTCATTTAGCAGATGCTTTGATCCAAAGTGACTCACAGGTGAGGAAACAACATCCCAGTGCAGTCAGGCCTACCTCTCATTTCCCTGTATTTGTGTCCATCCTCCAGACTCCTGTGGATCCTTTTTACCTCACGCTAAAAAAGCCAATATCACAGACAGAGAAAAGTTAGATCGTGAGAGAGAAAAAAACTCTTGAAACTTTCTGTGAACAAAGCAAGGAGGTCAATAAATAAGTCTACACCTCATTACAGTGGTTAATATTTCTGTCTGAATAAGTTTTTGTTTGCATCTGTGTGGTTGTGGACATATTTGATCTAAGGGAACTTCAGATTGAAACCTCGCCAGTGAAGAACTGAATGTAGCACAACGTGTTGGTGTAAAAGACCACTCTGATGCTTAGAAGTCCATACTCCCACCAACTAGTTAAAAGCTGAATAATCCTTTCAGATGAGAGATGAAACGTCTTCAAGAACCAAGAAGAAGAAGAAGTTGCCCTTATTCAGGCTCTTACCCACAAAGTGTCACCGTGAGGAGCCCCCTTTCCAATCAGTAAACCTTCTTCTAAAAAAGTAGCCCTGAACAGCTGCCTCCAGCTCCTCTGAGGGACACACCTGCTGAACTGGTCATTGACACGGAAATAAAAAGGCTGCAGACAGACCAAAACTCCTGCATTGGAGATGAACCCTCTGTGTAATGCTTCTCACAGTTCATGAAAGAATATTATAAAATAACAAGGATTTTAACCATCTGTAATTATACTGGGGCAGCTGCTTATCTGAAGTGTTGCATATGTCACTGTGATCTATGTTATTAATGTCCAAACACATGTGAGCTGTGTTTAGATTTAGCCAAAAGCTGAAGTGGAGAAGAAGATCTTGGAATAAAGAAAGAGGAAAGGATGATGCACAGTTTTTACAGTAATGAATGACACACAGTGGTTCTAACGGCGCCCTGGGGCTGTTCACATCTGGTCTTAACGTGATCAGAAAAGTGAACTAAGTACATCTGTGAACACGTTCAACAACGATTCAGCAACTCCTTTCTCCACTGTGGAAACCTCTCGGCCAAACTCTGTAGTTATTGTGATGAGAGATTTCAACTCGTGTAACCTCTCCCAGGAACTGACGAGCTCCAAACAGCTGGTGACATGCGCCATGCAGGACAGCAACACACTGGACCACTTCTACTCCACCATAAAACCCTCATACCGCTCCATCCCCCACGCTGCCCTTGGACACTCCGACCACTGCATCATACAGATGGTCCCCACATACAGGCAGCAACTGAGAAGGGCCAAACCATCCAGGACTACAGTAAGGAGGTGGACTCCAGAGGCAAGGGACATGCTTCAGGACTGCATGGAGTCTACTGACTGGGAGTCACTGAGGGGCCCTGAGGATGACGACGGCAGCTTTTCTGACACTGTATGTTCCTGCATCAGCTTCTGTGAGCAGGTCTGCCTCCCAACCAAAACCATCACAAGGTACAATAACCAAAAGCCCTGGTTCTCCAAGCAGCTCAGAGAGCTCAGGCGCCGGAAAGAGCAGGCGTACAGAGAGGGTGACATGGACACATTCAGACTGGCCAGACAGGGCCTCAAGAAGGCCATCAAAAATGCTAAAGAGGACTATAGAGCCAGACTGGAGCGTGATTCAGGCACCAACGACCCTGGTTGGTAGAAGCCCTGTGGTCGCCCCCTCCCCCGGACTAGCTGACGATCTCAACACCTTCTACATCAGGTTTGAGAGACCCCCTGCTGCTTTATTGTCTCCAACCCCCCCCCCCCCCCCCCCCTTCTCTCTCTCTCTCACAGGCACTGAGAGCTCACCGCCACCCATTTCTCATCCCCTTATCACATATGTGTATGATGAAATAGTTTTTAAAGTATTCTGTGTGTAAATTCTCCCAGAAAGGTAGCATCATATGATATGGCAGGTTGTGTGTGTTTTTCTGTCACTTGACTCAAAGAAAGTTAAGGCCTTAGCATGCATGAGGTGTTCTTATTGTACCCCAACTCCTTGGAACACAGTAAACACCTCACCTATGAATACATTAAGAAACAGTGAAAAATACAGTTCTTGATCAGCAAACCTAATGCATCTGATATATGTTAGATTAAGATTTACCTTAATAGCACATATCAAATCAAAATATTCTCACACGGGGGAAATCTTCCTCTTCCTAGCTGGCTCCATCCTCTTACCTATCCTTCTCTCCTCACTCTCCCTAATCTCAAAACTATCTCTCTCTCACTTAACTCCCCAAACTATCTCCAAATTACATTAACGCTATCCAAACTCGAGTATCCAAACTATCAAAACTCAAAAAGTGAACTGACTGCAACTCTCCATAAAAAAAAAAAACACATTTTAAATGGAGACTGAGGGGTTTCTATGCTTGGCATAAAAATCTGACAAAATCTGAAGCATTTACGGAACAGTAAATACGTGGTTGGGACGGGTAGTGAGGTTGCGGACGTCATCATTTTCGGCTCCTCCCCTAAATGAAGTAAGCCGTCTCCTCCATTACTCCAAACACGCTTCGAAGCCTCAGCACATTTCAGAACATCACTACAGGAAGCTGCATGCAGGTGAGTCCAGAAAAGAATACATGTAGCGGTCAAACATTTGCAGAAATGTCTTCAAAGTACTTTGTATCATTGGTTTGATTCCTGCACCTGGACACGGGCAGTCAGAACATGTACTAAAGAGTAAAAAAGTTCAAATAACCTGGCTGCTATTCACAGTTAGCATGTCCTGCTAATGCTAATGCTAATGCTCTGCTAACCGTTGTACTCAAAGCAGAAACCAGAAACACATCAACTATAGATTTCAATAAGCCAGTCAGATGGACAAATAAAATGGAGCTTTATCCTTTTAGCTGTGTGTTAAACACATTTTCCACTAAAGCTGCAGTTTTCTAAACTTTTTTCTGTAGTTTTAAAAAATTAAAAAAAATTGATGATCAATGTAAAATTTAGAATTGTTCTTTCCGGGCTTATCTGGGTATCATTTGGCTTTTTGATAAAACTGTGGAGTGAAAACATTTGATATGATGTGTTTAATGTGTTTTAGTGTTTAAAATCTTAAAATGGGATTTAATTATGGTCTATATAAATGCTTCAATTACATTTAGAGTTTATGTTGTTTGAAGAGGAGTTATAGCATTATAATATAGATTTGTCAGTGATCCAGGAAAGTATCACAGGAGCAGTAGAAATATACAGTTCAGTATCAGTGTCTGATTTCTCAGATTTACACTCAGAAGCCCATTAAAAGACAGTCTGACTGTCCTCTTCAGAAGTGTCTCATGAAAGCTTCATTATTCAGTTTCCTTTACATATCCAATATTTTCTTTTATCCACGTATCAGAAAGGACTGACCGCATGATAAAAAGGTTGTACATGTCTTTACTCATAAAGTCCACCTGCCAACATCTGGAGTTAAAATGAAGCTAAAATGATCTTTATTAGGAGGATCTGTGCAACTTTTAGGAGCTGATACTCTGATCTGACCACAACACAAGATCACTTTTTACTCTTCAACTGGACACATAAGTTTACCAGGTAAGATCATTTCAGAATCAAAATAAAGGAGACTGTAGGTTATTTGGGTTGAAAAACATTTCAGAGTTTTAAGGGTCTGAGAATTTCCTTAATCTCAAACTTTAGGTTTCACTAAAGCAGCTTTCTGGAATGAATCACTGGACGAGCACTTCTGATGCCAGAAAAACACTCCTTTATATTTAAATGACAGCCTCAGAATGGTCCACTTCATGTTGTTCTTCAGAGTGTCTCAGATCAGTCAGACAGCTCCTGCTGACGTGTTGTTTGCCACACAGAACTAGATCATTTCCCCACTGAAACATTACATCTTCTCAGTTTCAAGCCTCAGCCCAGACTGAAGCTCCCTGAGAACTGAACTGTTCAAAAATGGGCTTCATAGTGTAACCTGTGTCAAATCTGAGATTACTCTGTTACTTTTCTGGATCCATGACAGCTTCTGGAAATGAGAACAAATTTAGAAATGGAGAAAATCTGAACTTCAGTCTTTGGGATGATATTGGGACCCTTTCCTCAAACAGTATCATTGTCTTAATGTAGTAAAAAGATTTGAGTTGATCATGTTACACTGACTCAGATGAGATTCATGGGCTATTGCACACTGTGGGTGTCATTCTACAGAGTATATTATACATATATTATATTATACATTTTTTTCTTAATTTGATCAAAAAGCTCCAAATATTTTGAACTGTGACCTTAGTGTGTCTTTAAAGAACCATTTTAAAGTTCACAGGAATTTAAATTAAAACCACGGTAATAAGTTTAATTAAATGTGACTAGATGGTTAAAAACTGTCCAGAAAGGTTTTCAAGAGAAGAAGAAAAGTGAATGGGATTTAACATGCTGCATGCCACAGCTGGATCTTATTGTATGTACTGACAGTTTCAGACAGAGTCCATCAGTCGGAGGACCAGGACCAGAATGGAGCGGCAGAACCAGGATCCAAACACCTCCACTAAGGACAGAGCCGGTTCATCCTCTGGTTCCACCGGGCTACAGGTCAGTGTGGAGGACATTAAAGACACGAGGACGAGTGTCGAGGCTCCGTGTGTCCTCCGCTTGTTCTGCTTTTACTTCAAATGTGGAAAAAGTGTCAGCAAAGTATTTCCTGGTTTCATCTACCCTCTCTGATACAGATGTGCTTAGACTGAAAATATGCTGCAGGCTGAATGATCTGCTGGAAGAAACTCAGTGGCCAGATTGTTGTTGTGGGACATTTTCTGGCTCTCAGTCTTCAGATTTGAGAGGTTCAGGAGCTAATCTTCATTATTTGTGTTTAAAGTCTCTGGATTACATGAATTAAACCTGGTGGTGGTAATACTTCTGGGTCTTTAATGGTTAGATGACAGGTTTGTAGATCTCTCTACCTCAGGGTAAAGAGTTGTTTTAGAGCGAAACAAAGGTTGAGTTAAAACTGTTTCCCTGATAGCTGTTGAGCTCAATGGCTGCAGACCTCTGGGTTGTAAGCTGGAACAAAGCGTTAGTGTAATGAATGTCATGTATTACCACCACAGTTACTTTTATTCATTTAAACCAGTGGTCATCAACCTTTTTCAGTCCAACCTCTACAAGTTGTTTAATTGAACAACTTGGACAAGACTGTGCTTCCTTCTATCATTTAGAAATATTGTAGCTCAAGTTCCTTTTCAGAATTTCATCATGATAAAAAATAATTAGTGAAAGAGCAAAAAGCAAGAGTTTACTGCTTAAAAACCTGAACGTGTGTAGAACACATCAGAGCACAGTGCTGACAGCTGAGGGCACTTATAAACACACTCTCAGCATCTCAGCACGTTTGATCTGAGATATTGAGACCTGTGGCTCAGTCTATACACGTCCAGTTAGAATATGTTGGTTAGCTTAGAGAAATCTTTTCTGTGAACTTCAAAAGGATCTAATCCTTCTTCCTCTCTGTCATTGCAGAAACATATAGCCCAAGAGGGCTCCAGATGTCACTCCTGTAAATACTGTGGGAAAGTTTTCAAAAGATCATCACATCTGAGGCATCATCAGAGGCTTCACACTGGAAAGAAACCATATAGCTGTGGTCAGTGTGGGGCAGCTTTCACTACATCTTCCGATTTTAAGAAACACCAACGTATTCACACAGGAGAGAAACCTTACAGCTGTGGTCAGTGTGGAGCAGCTTTCACTCAATTATCTGGTCTAAAGACACACCAACGTATTCACACAGGAGAGAAACCTTACAACTGTAGTCAGTGTGGAGCAGCATTCACAACATCTTCCTATCTTAAGATACACCAACATATTCACACAGCAGAGAAACCATACAGCTGTGGTCAGTGTGGGGCAGCTTTCACTCAATTATCTGGTCTAAAGACACACCAACGTATTCACACAGGAGAGAAACCATACAGCTGTGGTCAGTGTGGAGCAGCTTTCACTCAATTATCTGGTCTAAAGACACACCAACGTATTCACACAGGAGAGAAACCATACAGCTGTGGTCAGTGTGGAGCAGCTTTCACTCAATTATCTGGTCTAAAGACACACCAACGTATTCACACAGGAGAGAAACCATACAGCTGTAGTCAGTGTGGATCAGCTTTCACTCAATTATCTGGTCTAAAGACACACCAACGTATTCACACAGGAGAGAAACCTTACAGCTGTGGTCAGTGTGGGGCAGCTTTCGCTACATCTTCCCATCTTAAGACACATCAACGTATTCACACAGGAGAGAAACCTTACAGCTGTGGTCAGTGTAGAGCAGGTTTTGCTCAATTATCCAGTCTAAAGACACACCAACATACTCACACTGCGGATAAATTATTGGTTTAAATCAACAATATATTTTACGGCAGATAAGAAAACATTCACCTGGGAGCAGCAACAGGAACGACCAATCAGAAGAATTTCCCTTGTTCAGATTAAAAATCTTCTTTTTGGATTACCACCTTCTCTTGTCAGGGCTTTTGTTCTGAATGTTTTGTGGGTAGCACATGTTTGAAGAGTCATTGAAAGTGCTTTATAATTTGTTGGGATAGTTGGGAACTATGGACGGATCTCCCACCGTTCAAGATAAATATGGCATCAGTTCTGAGTTGATAGACAGAACAATATCAGTGCCTTGAGATGACATTGTTTTAATTTGGCGCTATATGAATAAAACTGAATTGAATTGAAAATGCAATCTTTTTAAAAGTAGATACACATTTTATGCTATTATACTGAACATATATGTTTTGTTTAAAGTTAAAATTCACAAAGTAGCTGTGCACCAGCTGTGGGTATGTTTGTAAACATACAACATCTTTAGAAGCAATATATCATTTCAGTTTGATGTAAAGTCTAGCTTTACACTTGTTTGTATTTCATTGTTCTGCATTTTATTAAAGGTTAGATGTCAACATTTCTCATGCGTTTCATCTTCTTGCTACAGAGATATTTAAAAAAAATTGTGTTTGGTTCTAATCTTTGTGCTAATCTTTCCCAAAGAATTTTTAACGCAGTCTGAAAAAGGTTTGGAGTTGTTCCCTGTACTTTCCAGACAGCTGTTTTATTGTCACGACTAAAGCTGAAAGTTAAGGCTGTTCCAACACTAAAAAGGCACGAGGCTCAACTTCAAACTGTGAAACTATGTCAAATGTCTGTGTTGGTGTCATGAAAATTCTCTCAAAATGAGGCTCAGAGTCGCTGGAGACAATACCAAACATTTATTCTCACAGCAAGGAGTCTGCATGACATATCAAGAAGCTGACACAGATTTGTCTGAGTTAAAAAACAAAAACAATGATACTATCGCTATTTAGTTTCCACTTTGTTTATCCTGTACATTTCTGTATATAACAGTGCTGAGCCTGAGTGAGATGGAGATTTCAATTTCCCAGAGCCAACCTCCCAAAGGGATTAATAAAGTCATCCATCCATCCATCCATCCATCCTATGAGATCACTGGCCACACAAGGTTATGCGACATTCAGTCAAACAAGGATTAGACAGAAGTTTAAATAAGATAGATAGGAGGACTCTCAGCACACAGTGTCTCTTGACCCTGCAGCATCTCACACGTGGTACTTCCTTTTTGTCATAGTATAACTTCATGATTTTTTTTTAACATATCTCTCCTGTTTATCATCGAAAAGAGGGTGTGAATTCACAGTAGATTCATATATACACATGCTTTTTTTTGTATATCTTCTACGTCATTGTCATTGTTAAACAGTTTGTTATGTTGACCTCTGTTTGTTCTTGGCTCTCAGTCTCCATGTTGCTGATCCTGGATCTGCTGAGATGTCCCAGGTCATTGTTGGCTTTGATCCTCATACATTTATTTTTGTCCTGAGAAAGAAGAAGTTCCAAAATGAGAAACAGGGACTGCTTTTGAATTTGACATAGCCTATATCATGTCAACGTTCATTTGGGTCTGCCGTTTTTCATTTAGTTTCAGACTTGTTATTGGATTCAAATGTTGATGAGTTTCTGTGTCAGATAGGCTCCAGTCCCCCTGAAACCATGTAAAGCAAATGGAAGGATGGATAGTTTGTGGCACCTTTATTCATTCATTCCACTTCGGTATTGAAATATTTTTGTTCCATTCATTGTAAAGTTATCCTGAGGATAACAGGCAGGATTTGAACCAGCTGTTGCACCACTGGCAAGTTATCGGTCACCTTGAGACTCTCTCTCTAAAACCTTATAATCAGGTTAGAAATATAGGGGTAATATTGAACTCAGACCTGAACTTTAACAGCCACATTAAATCAATAACATCAGCAGCTTTTTACCATCTAAAAAACATCACCAGAATCAAAGGAATAGTGTCTAAACCAGACTTAGAAAGACTAATCCATGCATTTGTCTCCAGCAGGTTGGACTACTGTAACAGCCTGCTCACTGGGCTCTAAACAGGCTGTAAGACAGCTGCAGTACATCCAGAACGCTGCTGCTCGAGTCCTGACTAGAACCAGGAAATACAACCATATTAGTCCGGTGCTCAGGTCTCTGCACTGGCTTCCTGTCGCTCAGAGAATAGACTTTAAAACAGCTCTACTCCTGTACATCTCTGACATGTTAGAGCCATATGAACCAACTTGAACTCTGAGAACCTCAGGGAGGGGTCTCCTGCTGGTGCCCAGAGTCAGGACTAAACAAGGTGAGGCTGCGTTTTAGTTTTAAGCTCCTAAAAAAGTCTTCCAGAAGATGTGAGACAGGTCTCAACTCTGACTATGTTTAAATCCAGGCTGAAAACAGTTCTATTTAGCTGTGTATATGACTCTCTTCACTTTTCATTCAATTGATTAATGATTATTTTTTGTTTTATGGAATTATTTTATTTGCCTTCTTGTGATTTTATGTAGCTGTAAAGCACTTTAAATTGCCTTGTGTACAAATTGTGCTCTACAAATAAACTTGCCTTGCCACATGAAACACAATCGATGTCATTTATTCACTTGCTACTTTACTGTTTGCTACCAACAATCAATAAAGTATAATTAATTTGATTTAAAGCATATTTGTGAGAGTGATCTTTTTTTTCAATGCCATTTATGCTTTTTACAGAACAATTGATATATTTAAGGATGGTTGAAGGCTGGTTAAAAGTAGTTAAATATTTCTGAAGCCGATTCTGATCTGTTTACATGTGCAAAATGATGTAATATTGTTTTACATGCGCTTAGTTGGAGAAAGTTGGAGAGCAAACTCCAACAAAACAACATGAGGGAGGTGTGGAGTGGTCTGAGAACCATCGGTGGCCATGAAAAAAAGAGTGGCCAGGGAATGGAAGGAGGCCACTGAGTTAAACTTGTTCTTTAACCCCTCTAACTCCTGATCCCTTACCATCTACCTCAACCTTATCTTACCTTATGTCTGCATCTGTGTTCCAAATCTTCAACAATCACAAAAACATTGAATGATATTACAGAACTCCTGCTTCATGCTTATAGCAGCAGTTTTATTGAACAAAGTGCATGAAATTGGGAACTTTAAAATAAACTACAGGGTAATACAAAGTGTCATTAAACCTGGCTAAGAATGAAAATTCTAACTTTTTATTATACTAAGCTGCTGACATCAAAGCACTACAATTTAAAACTTGATTCAAATCTTTGTATAAAATTTAAAAACTATTTCAATCAACTGAAGTGAACCACAACACAGCAGTAAGTCAAATAGGATATTTTACACAGCAGTAAAGTTGTTTTGAACATGAAAATTTCACATTTATAAAAATATAAAACTATTTACAATTACTATGTACATATCATTTCTATATGTACAGTGAGTTATTACAGAATATTTACAGATTGTTAAGGCATATTTACATCTCAGTCTACAGCTGAGGTGAAGTCTTCATAGCTAGCATAAACTCTGTTGTTCAGACCTTTTGATGAGGACATCATCTTTACGGGGCAGAATGTCTTTCTCTTGTATCTTCTGTGTCCCTGTGTTAGTCGGTTGGATGTTTTTAACTTCTTTAACAGATAAACTGTCGAAGTTGTTGGTAAAAACAATGTCCAAATTTCGCTCGCACCGTCTCTTCGCTTTCTCTGACATGTGATCGGCTGCCTGCCTGGTGAGTCCGGCGAAGCTATTGGTAGTCTACGGTCAAAGGTCAGTGGGCCACCTGATTGTTCGGTGAACAGAGCAATTCAATTGGTTTTCTACGGTCGCTTTGCACGACCGTAGACAGAGCCCTGCGAACTCCCCAAATGTGGGAATCTCAGCTGCATAATTTCTGGTAGTGGGGGACTATCCCCTGATAAACTTGTTTAAAGAAAAATATCAATTCTGAGAGCTTAACGACTGGAGCAGGGAAAAGCTCCAGTGGAAACAGCATCCTGGGAAGAGATGAATTCACTGCAGAGATCAGTCAGTCCTCAGGTAACACAGAAGCTCCACTCTGCTTTGGGATTTTAGCTTTTAACTGCAGAACTGTTCATATACAAGCTGAACCAGAGGAAAGTGGAGTTGAAAGATGAGACTATTGTGCGAATTAGTTCTTCACGTGTGTTTTTAAAATGTGTTCAACTGTCGACAGCCGGCTTTATGACTTTATGTTTATGCATTTAGCTTTTATCCAACTTACTAATGAGGATATAATGATGCAGCTAACAATAAGCTACATAGAAGGAACACCATTAGCCAGGCTCTGTCAGAGGTGACAGTGTAGAAATGGAGTGCAGGCATAGAGGGAAGCACAGTTAAGTGGCAGATTAAATTTATACACCTGAACAGGGACTTGAACCCTGGATCCTCAAATTAGACGTCTGATGCTCTGCCAACTGAGCTGAAGCAGGGGAGCAATAGTCTGTATTAGAGGCGGAAGAAGAGGGAAAAGGGGGAAGGAGAAAAATGAAGGAAAAGAAGACATTTTGAGAAAATGAGTGGAAAAAATGGAAGGAACTTGTAGTTATTTGTGTTTCTGCTGTCCATTTCAAGTAAAAGCATACAGTCTGGTGTATTAATTTGAGAATGTGCTGTAGAATAGGGCAGGAGGCTCTTGATCCAAAGCTCGCCGGTTCGATTCCAACATTGGACATGAGACAAACTTTTACCAAGTGTTATCAAATGTAACTAAATGTACTTTTATATCATTTTTTACATTTATGAATTGAGTACTGCAACAATGTAGTCGTCTTCTATGAATGAGTTGAAAGAACTGAAGACACTCACTGAAATGTAACAAATTCATTACTAATTTCACACACACACAAACACTCAGAAACATGTGTGAAATTAAACCTGAAGCAATAAAAACAGGAATAAATTAAATTCAAAATAGAAAAAATAAATGACAAATAACAAATAAAGTAAAAGCAATAAATGAACAAATATAGAAAATAATTAAATTTAGGAAACATTACAACAAGAGCAACAAGAGTACAATAATAACAATAAAATAGAATGAATAAATAAATGATAAATACCAAAATAAAATACATACAATAAATAAACAAAAAATGGAAAATATTTAAAGTTATTAATTTCTTTCTTTATTAAGTCATTTAGAACAAGAAACAATATAAAATAGAATAAAAAGATAATTAAAACAAAACAAAATAAATACAATAAATTAACAAAAGAAACTAATTAGAACAGTAAATTAAGACATTTTTTTTCTTTTAAAACTATTTACATGCATATTGACATGTAAAGAATGATCTGAAACCATTTTTTTCTTCCTCCCTCTTTCTCCTCATCTCCTGCATCCATTCTTCCAGTGACATTCTGTTCTTTTTGGGACAGTATATATTCCCATAATACTGCCCATGACCATTTTCTTTTATGCGCGGCAGGTGGCACTGACGGCATTAGTTTTTTTCCACTGTGCGGGTGCACTTACGCTCTCCGGGTTGGCGGAGGTGAGGGCAGGGGACCAGACGGCACAATCTGTTTGTTTCCAGTTGGGATGACAAACACAACTGGCACAATGAAGGGGCTTAAAAGTACAGGAGCTGGAGGTGGTGGCTGACTGAACACCTGCCTCTGAGCTGCTGACTTCTGCTTATCCACTGCCTGTCCAGCTGTACTCTGGGGAGTCAGGCAGGTTGACCTTCAAAAAGCCTCAGAATGCAACACTTTTACCTCAAATTTCAAGAGCTCTGCAGCACCCTCAAGGTTTTTTAAGATTTCTGACACATCTGAAAACATGATGTTGAAATGGAGTATTGTTTTCATTTCTATCAGTTTAGTATTTGACTGTGTTTATAGATTCAAGAGTTTTATTTGTCACATACATAATCATACATAGTACAATGTGCAGTGAAATTTTCTTTTTACCTGCTACCAAGAATTAAGGATAAGAATTTAAATATAAATATGTCGAATAAAAAAAAAAACGTGGCAAAATAAGTCCACACAAAATAAGAAAATAAGAAAAATGCTTCAGTAAAAATGTGTTGAGTGTAGGGTATTAAAATATAAGTGTAAAAATGTACAATATTAACAATATTATTGACGTTAGCATTAAGGTTTTTTATATTCTTCACTAAAGGGAAAACAGGACAGGGAGGAAAAGGCTGAGCCAAACCAAGCTCATCTTTGGGCCAAGCAGCAAGAAGAGGAGCAGTGATAGAGGGAGAGCAGGTACTATAGAAGGAAGAGACTATGCCAGACCTGTGTATGTTTTAAAAGTCAGATGTATAATGCAGGATAATTGAAGTATTGTGTAAGATTATAATAGAAATATGTTCAAAAGATGGTTTTCCTTAACAAGAGTGAACAGATTAGACACTATCATCAACATGATAGTGTAATAGGGCTTGGGTATCTATTTTAAATACTGAAGGAAATATGAAGCATTTGTATATATTATCCCTCTGTCCCAGGACAGTTCATTCCTTTTTATTCCTAATCCATGACTTGATGAAATTCATTCTCCAGTTTTACATTGTAACTCTTTTGCAAATCATTTAGGATGAGGCTAAAAACAAATAAACCTAAAAGTCATTCTGATGTTGTTTTTGTTCCTTTAAGACTCTGAAAATGGCCAGATTTAAATAACGGAATTTAAAAAATTTCCAGGGGAGCCCCCGAACCCGACTAGAAGTTCTGACTCATGACCTCAGTATTTTTTGGGCCTCTGCATCTAAAACCTCACTCAGGTAAAAGAATCAAAGTGTCATCAGCAACATTTACTAACACTTCCACCAGTAAAAGTATTTATTCTGCAGAGCAGCTCTCAGTGTTTGCTGTTAGATATAAAGTTGCCTGTTTGACAGTTTAAAGTGGCTGCACGTGCACTTTTTCTATCTGGCCTCAGTAAATCTCTGTAATTTATTCATTTGTGTTTGTAAAACATTGGAAACTTTATTTCTGAGCCCACATCAGTGGGTTCTGGTTGTTAACACATAGATGAGGAGACAGTTCAGTGTGTGAGGATAAAAGCAGAGGAGAACCTGGGACATCTGAGCAGATCTGGGATCAGCACCTTGGATATCAGCAGGGATTCTTAGGAAGGAAGGAAATGGGATGAATCTGCAGACTGCAGGAAGATCTGTTAACAGTCTGCAGACTAATGTGAGACAATAATATCTGTGTGTGTTTGGTATCCAGAAGAATTGAGACAGATGAAGTCACTGTGAGCTGAGCAGTGCTGGAAGATGATATGACAGAGTGACCTAAATGAGTTTTGTGTGTGCGCTCATTTCCAGTCTTTGACAAAGATTGAAAAGTGAATTTATTTGAGTGATTTCCTTCCTGATGTGAAGTATGTCATGAAGCTGTCCGTGTTGAGTGAGCAGCAGCGCCTCCTGTAGGTGTAAAAAGCTTACAGCACCTGGTATTCCCAGGCGGTCTCCCATCCAAGTACTAACAAGCTGGGGAACAATAGTCTGTATGAGGGGGGGAAGAAGGGGGAAGGGGAAAAGTGAAGGAAAAGAGGACTTTTTGAGAATATGAGGGAAAAAATGGAATGAACTTGTAGTTATTTGTGTCTCTGCTGTCCATTTCAAGTAAAAGCACACATTCTGGTGTATTCATTTGAGAAATCCAATAGCTGTCCTGACATACATACACTAGTTAACTTTACTCGGCTATTAACAATACGCACTTATGATTGTTATTTATGAAGTGACAGTTACTTGGTGAAAAACGTGCGCAGTAGCAATATTCATCTCTCCCGCTCAGCAACGCACCAGTCCAGCACACAGGCCGGGTCACTGAGGGGAGCCTGCTCACTCCACTTTTGCGCCGTCTTGTCCTTTCTTTTGGATAACAATAAATAAGGTAAGTTATCAATCATGTTCGTTAATATGTTTTAATTAGTGCTACGACTGTTAGAGTTCGCTAGCTAACGTTAGCATTTATTGGCGTTAGCGTTAGCGAGCTACCAAACAGGCCTAACGTTAGCCTGTTCGGGCCATGGTTAAAGCGAGTTTGGGCGGTTTCCCACCATAGTCCTGTGATTTTCTTAAAACCTTTTTACAGTTCCAAAGCCTAATTACTTTGAAAGTCCCACATTTGAAATGTTGTAGCACGAGTTTTCCGTTTTCACCAAGTTGACAGGATGGCATTTTGGCCGGACTTTCAAATTTGCAACGTGGAAATAACGTTTTTTCAGTGAACGCAGCATGAATGTGTCTGACGCAGAGAGGAGGATAAATGAGCTTCATAATGCACTGGCGCTGTCTTTCCTTGGAGAAATGGTGAAGTTTTTTTTTTTTTTTACTTTGAATACAGTGTGGGTGAAGGAAAAATATGTCACGCGAATGAAAGCAACAGTTGTTTATGAGTACATTAAACGTCAGGGCTGCAGCCATAGTTAAATTTCCATGGAGCAGGGAGTCGTTTGCTCCGTGTTCATTTGACTCAGTCTGAGTCTGCAGAGAAGCTGCGGCTGCGCACCGGTCTGTAGCCCCACAGAGTGCAGGGATGAACGGCTCCTCTCCTTGTCCTTCTCCCTCTATGATAAACTGTAAGTCACGTATAATGGGCCTGTGACCAACATGAGTGAGAAATCTGCTCATTCTTTATTTTGAAAGGATAAAAAAGGGGAAACCCCTCTTAATCTCCAGGTTTACTGCAGGACCAAACATGTGTTTCAGTGTCAGATGTTGGGAATTTGTTTGACTTGTGTAAATCGCTCAGGAAGCATGACAATAGCCAACCAGCTGGGAAATGCTTGCTATCCAAATTTTGCATCCTTCTCTGGGTTCCCTTGTTCATGTTGTAACTTCTCTTCATTTGAAGGTGACTCAAATATAAACACAGATTATCCCAACATTTCACACACATGGACTTTAAGAAAATGTCTTCATTGTCAGAGCTTCTTGTGCCATGATAGTTAATGTTAATGTCATTTTTTCAGTTCCCTCAAGTACTTCAAACACAGTCGGACTTTGGTCACTATTTGGGGTCTAAGTTGTTTTCCAATGTGCAATTTTACTGTCAAAAGTATTTTTAAACCTCTGATTTTTAAAAAAAAAAGAAATCTGTGACGATTTAAGTTTTGATTCATGTCTTGTCTCGTCATTTCCTGTTTTATTTTGAAATCACTAACGTCCCTCTCCTTTCAGGTACCTTGCCCTTCCTCCTGAGTCTGCGTCTGATTGTCTTCCCTGATTCCAAAGTGTTTCCAGCTGTTCTCCTTGGCTCCTCTTGTGCTCTAATAGTCTGTGTCTCCCTTGTCTTGTGCCAGTGTGTTGTTTCCACCATGAGCCTCACCCTCGCCTCTTTGTTCCACAGCCACAGCTTCCTTCAGCCTGTAGTCGAGCGTATCCTTTGTTGTAATTTATTCTTTATCCGTAGCTTTAGTTTTATTACGCTCAGTTTCACAGCCTGGTTTTGTTCCTCTGTTTTTTGGAGGGATCTTTGTTGTAATCTTTTAATCATCTCTGTTAGCGGAGCTTTTGCGTTGGTTAATTGTTTTAGTTTCATAGCCCTCCGTTAGTGGAGTGATTTTGTGTTTTGCTCTTGGAGGATCTTTGCGCCGCCGTTATAGGTGTGCTGATAGATAACTGTTAAGGTTTCATAGTGCCTCTGTTTCTGAGAGAGCTTCTTTTGTTTAAGTCCGCCTCGTTAGGAGAGCTGCGAGTTTCTTATCTTTAATAGCTCTTTGTTTTCCTCCTGGAGTGGAGAGGCTTTTGGTTTGATCACTTTCACAGCTGCACTCTCCTCCTCCATAGTTATTGAGGAGAGTGCTCAGGAGTTTCACAGCCCCTTTCTTTGCTCTGTGAGCAGATCATCAACCTGTTGTTTATATGAATAAACAGTCTTGACTTTGAACTCGACCCTTGACTTTGCATCTGTGTCCTGAGGCCTCGACAAAATCTTGAGACATATTTTTACTTTGTCTAGATTTAAGTTTTAGACTAATCGTCGAGCAAATTGTTGGTCAGGAACATCCCTCGTGGGTCCAACTCGCCTCAGCTGAACTCAGATGGATCGTCCCAAGAAATCTACAGTACATCCGATGTGATAGAAGTACAGCCTACAACCCCTGTAGAGCTTCTGTTGCTGCTCTCTGTCACAGCTGTGGATTGTTTCTCCAGTCAGTAACTTGTTTGCTGCTCTGTCAGATAATGCAGCGACACGTGTTTCCTACAGACTGTCACAGACATTTTTGTGCTGTAGCTTTTGAATGCTGCTTTATCGACAGCTTAATTTAACTTAAAGCAGCACTTTGCTGCTTGTTTCCTCCTCTCTCCCCCTGCTTTTTCTGCCTCTACTGTCACTATCAAATAAAGCAGAAATGCCTCAAAAGAATCTTAAATGTTTTCTAGACTGATGTAGTCCAGCGGCTGGCTTCCAGCTGTTAGCATCACACCTTAGCTTAGCGCAGATCATGTTCACTTTTACAGAGTATGCCACTGACTTGTATCCACTGCGATTGTTTGAGCTGAGCTGAGCTGAGCTGAGCTGTGATATTAGGAGCTGAAAGGCAGCTGCTGGGTGTACAGGAACAGAAAGAGACTGATCATGTTGTCTCACTGTGAAAATGATGGAGAAAGGGTTAACTCCCAGATCCTCCGAGTATTCCTTTAATGCACAAGGCTGGAAGGCAGTGTGGGCAGGACAGATGACATGGTGACAGTTTCCAACGTTTCCCTGCTGTAACGTCATGTTTTTGTTGGCTTTCATCACAGGATTGTGACACTGAGACCTGGGCACAGGTATCTGTCGGGCTGCTGGCTGTTGCCCGTGAAGATGTGCAGCTCACTCCAAACCAGCTGCACCTTCACCCGGTGTCGACTGGCATCATTGCTGAGGGAGGTATGGTGATGGATGGTCTGCAGAACCTGCCGGAGGCTCTTTGCCTCGTCTTTGGACTGTCACATGCTGCACATCTGGACCCTAAAGCATGAAAAACACTTTCTGTCACTGCAGGGAAGTAAATTGCTGCTGATATCAGACACACAGCTCACACAATGAAGGAAGTCTTCCTGCTCATGATGACAACCATGAGATTTTGAAAGCTGTGGCTTATTTGGAGAAGAAGTTTAAACCTTTAGAAGCTTCGTTTGTGCAGTATGCTGATAAAAGCCATAAATGTCCTCAGCTGACTCTCCTGTTGCTGGCCAGCCTGTTTCTTTCTGAGTCGACTCCGGAGCAGCGAGGTCTGTCGTTCCCTCATCTGCTGTTCCTGCTAACAAGCTGAAAATGAGTGGACAGCATGTTTATTCTGTGGGTGCAGGTGGTGAAGGAAAAGTGACCCATTCCTCTCCGGTGTGTTACCCTGCAGGGACACTCGGTGAAGCGTGCTTTTTACTGTCTGAACCGTGTCCGATCGGTTTGCTCTGCAGAGATCTGATGTGCAGATTTGTCTAACCTCTGCACCAGATGTTCTGCAGGTGGTGAACGTCACCGACCTCCACCAGGACACATTTACTGGTGTTCGTTTGAAGCTCAGCAGCCCTCGTGTGTATCAGTGGAAACCTGAGGACACACCAGTGATAACAGATCTGATGTAAAGCGTTTGCAGCATTGTTTCTCCAGTAGACTCAGATTTTATCACCTTTAGATTTACGCTGCACTGCTTCTGCGTCTAACGGGCCTGACACACCTTATGAAGAGAACTGGTTTGGTGTGCAAAAAGAACCTTTTGTGACCGCTGATCTGTGCTGGAACACGTCTGCTTTGCTGGTAACTCTGACACCGGGCCAGGACAAGCTTTACATTCTCTACCACTCTGAACCTCGTGTTTCACTCTGAGAACACAAGACAAATGGCAAAGGACAGTCTGTGAAACAGAGAGAACACGTGTGACTGGACATTTACTCCAGACAAGCACACCTTTTGTTTTTTTCTCCAAACTGATGACAGCAGAAGGCACATTGGTCCATGGTGGAAGCTCTTGGACAGAGTTTTAGTTATTTCTCACAAATAAATATTCTTGAGCTGAAAATGGTCTCATATCTGGTATTTGGACTCAAACAAATCTGTTCTTCTGACACCACAGAAAGCAGAATTAGAGGTAGATATTTCCTGGAAACAGCTGCGATTAAAAAGTTAAATCTGTCAGGATGATGCTGCTGTCTCAGCTGAAATCAGCTTTTAATTCTATCTTGTTCTTTCCCTCTCAGAGAACACTGGCAGAACTCTTCTGTTCGGTGGGGCAGACCATCACAAGGTCCCACCCACCTGCAGAGCCTGGTAGATGCAGATGTTTTCAGAGCAGCTGGAAGGGCCACAGGACATTCCTTTATTCATGGAGCTCCTCGCTTCGCTGGACTGAGCCCATCCATGTTGCAGCTTATCGTTGGAAGTAACCAGGAGTCTGCTGTATTTGAGCTTTCTGACTGCCCTGATCCAGATGTTGCTGATGTGGCATCTGCAGCGAGTGTTCCTTCAAGTCATCGTTGTATTTTGTCATGACGCAACTTCTTGAAATGAACTTGAACTGATTATTCTGGTGCTATCATGCAGACATGTTGACTTTGGATCTACCACAGAAAGCATGGAGCGCATCAGTGATGGAACGCTGCCTCACGCTGTTAACTGGAGCTTGATAGTCAGAGGGAGCCGACTCCACCGGAGCGATGTGAGCTGAACAGCCTGGCCTTCAGCTGGGCTCTTCCTCCCATTAATGATGACAACAGAGAAAATCCTGCAGCATGCGGTCTGAATAAATCAAAATGAAATGAAGTACATGTGGAGAAAGATTTGAATGTATATTAACTGCAGAACAAACTGATCCAATCGTCTCTTTTTTCCACCAACAGCTGCATCTAAATGATGCTTTGCAAACTCTCTGATCCTTTCTGTAGGTCATCGAACGGAGACCAACACAAATAAAGCAGCTACGTCAGGGGCTGAAAGACAGCGGGGTTCCCAACATGATCAAAGAGCGTCCTGCCCCAGCTGCTGTCCTTTTCAAACATCTGCACAGCCAGCTGTGGACTCACAGGCTGCTCACCTGAACATGCTGACTGCTTCCATCAGTACCAGCAGGGCTTTTATTGGGATTGTACTTATAAAAGTGGAATAAGGCTTTAAGTGGAACATGTTGCAGTTCTATCATTCAGAGATTACAAGCCTCCAATGTTCTATCCAATAAAATGTGCTTCTATAAAAGTGCTGCTCTGTTCTGTTAATAAACCATTTCAGTTTACAGCCTCTGAGGCTGTTTTTACTTCTCAGACCATCCTGAAAAGGATCATGAGGCCGATGCCAGATAGTGAGGATGAGCACAGCAGCCTGGAGGAGACGTGCAGCTCAGGCTTTCTGAGAGACCACACTGAAAATGCTCAGATTGTAAATGTTCTCTCAGAGAAACAGACCTGAACAATGTTCATCTCCTAAAGCTGCTGCTGATTCTTCACACTGACTCCATATTTATGAAACCTGGTGGTGGAAAATCTACCCGGTAACATGATGGAAACATTGTTTTATTTTACCGCAGAAAGACCAGTTTCTTTTTACAGGTGAAGCAGAGATTCTTTGATCTTTGGGTAAACTTGAGAAAGTTCTGCTGTTCAGCATCTTATTGGCAGCTTTAAATACTTCTGACTGTGTCTCTGTGGGCTCCTCTCAGGAACTGCACCACCTCCTGAAGCTGTGGACAGGTTGGAGTATACCTCCCCAGCACCTGTATGCAGGAGTTCCTCCTGAAATGACCACGCCTGTAGCCTCAGCCTGCAGGACCTGCTGAAACTGCCTCTGAAGAGCCAAAGCTAGCAGACATTCAGAGAAAAGCTCCAAGCGTCTGTTAGAAGTACAGACTTTGGCTTTGGAATGATCTGATGTGAATAATGTGAGAAACTGAGCGTCTTTAAGTTGAACATTTCAAAGTTGTAGCAGTTAGTCTGTTCCTCTGTTTCATGCTGCTCATTGAAGGCTGTGGAGCAGTGAGCCATGTTAAGGCTTTACCTCATTAACTGGAAGTGTGTGAGGTTGGTAACAGTTCAGGAGAACTGAGAACAAACATTTCAATCTGAAGTTTTATTTACAAATGTTAAAGTTTGGTTAATAAAGACGATTGAACATGAAGTGTTTGGTGCACTTTTCCATCCAGCAGTGTGTGAACGTTGGTGAACTCGTCCAGTTCTGCTGTGGCTGCATCAGCTGCTGTGGTGCGGCTGCATAGATGTGGAGTGCATCCATGAAGGGAACATCGGGGTCAGGTGACCTGGCCATGTTCTCGCTCAGGTGTCCTTCAAGCTGCACTTGGGCTCCTTCAACTCGGTCCGTTTCACCTCCGAGGTCATCAGAGCCGTGTGGTCCATCCCAGTCAGTCCCACAGTCTGCCTCCACCTGAACACAAATAAAACACCATCACAGTTTTAAGCTTATTCAATAGTTTGTAGGTTTTCTGGAGACTTAAACAAAAGCTTTGGCATCTTCAGATGTTTCACTGAAACATTTTCAGTTGCAGTTTTAAACTGAAGCTATGAAATCAGTTCTCCTCAGTATAAATATTAAGTTCTGTAATCTCGCCAAATCATTTTAGGCCTTTTAAATGTCATTTAAATAATGGCTCCTGATATGATGCACTCAGCTGTTTTAACACACCTGATCAGGATCCTGAAGGTGTCTGAATGATGTCCAAAGCTGGTGGGGAGACTGGCTGCCTGCTGCTCTCAGGCCGTGAAGGTTCCAAGCATCCATGAAGAAGGCAAGTTGCCTCTGAAGCTGAGGCAGAAAAGCCCAGTGGAGAACAAAGAGATGACTCATCATCAGGGGTCAAAAGCCCTTCTCTCTCCAGGCTGAGAAACAGAGTATGGAATGGGTCAAGGACTGGAATGGAAACATCTGTCCATCAGCGTTCTATCCTGGAAGAACAAGAGACATGATTCAGAGAAACATTCCAAGCAGGAAGAGAAGATGTTTCTGCTCCGAATTAGAACTTCTAGCTGCTGGATGTTATGACTCTACAATGAGGAAACTGATGCTCATAAGTTCAGTGATGGCTTTAGAAATGTGTGTCCAGCCTAATCTGGTCTTGGTGGAGCACTCGCCTGAAAAACTAAGTCTGAAAATGTTTGATGCTGCTGCAAATACAAACAGTTCCAACACAAGAAATAAGAAGAAGGAAAACATGTCTGAAGGTCTTTCCCCCTCAAATATACTTTACATTTAGGAAATATGAAAAAACAACAGGCTCTGAAGCAGATGACAGATGTCATTCATGCTTTGTTCAGTGTTTTCTGTCAGTAATGGAGGACAAAGCAGAGTTTGTGAATGAGGCCAGTGAGAGTCCTGCAGAGGAACAGCAGGATGAACGTTGGGGAATAATAACACTCGTTATGTGCTCTCCTGCAGAGCTTTTCTCATAATACATCGCCATGGAAACCTCACCGTTGGTTATGGAAACTCCTTCCTGTAACGTGTGAGTCTGGGTTCTCTCCTCGCTGTTCCACCATGAAATGGGCGACCTCAGTATTCTCAGCAGCCTGTCAGAGCGCACAGGTGATGGCAAACCAGACGTGTTGATGGCACCAAGGAAGCTCTCCAGCACTGGAGATGCTCCATTGTTTGTTGCAGCAGACAGATGAACAGTTAAACGGCTGAAGCATCTATTCCAGCGTGAAGGACAGAGAAAAAGAAGATATAATGCATCAGATCTAAATCTGAAGAAGGTTCATTCACAGCTTCTTTGACACAAAGCAGAGAGACTGCACTGATGCAGCTTACAGAGGACTTTCACATAAGGATCCACTTCATATCAGACTCACTTTGCAGCAGCAGTCCCCTGGCATGAAGGAATGATTTCATCATTCTGTGTCCTGTGTTTGGGGGACTTAGTTGGATTTCTGCAAAGACGGCATCCAACTCAGTCAGAACAACATGTCCGCCCTAAACCCCAGGAACTCCACCCGGGGAGTCTTAAGGTCGCTCAGGTTAGAATTCCACACTAAGACAGACGTGATTTCATGTAGATCTCATGGACAGACATCGCTGCCAAACATTCCCACAATGCACTTGGGCCTAACAGGTCTGGCAGTGTTTCCCAGCAGTGGATCCACTGACCTGTATGAACTGCCTTTCTGAGCTAAAATCATCAACTGGTTCACAGCTACGAGCCCTTAACTCACTGAACAAACTACAGCTGCAGCAGTGTTGTTCAGGCTGTTCACAGCAGAGTTAAACTGCAGTTTAACTCACTGATGACAAGGTCTTCTCCTCCTGCCTGATCCCATGAAGATAAACTCCTCTGACACACTGATCCACCTCCACACCTTCAGCACCACATTCACTGAAGAACCTCTGCATCCTGCACTCTGCTCAGTTCATTCCTCTGTATCTTTATAGAAAGTGTCTTTCTGTCTGAGAAACACTCACTGTTGAGCAGAAAGTTCACTCTGCACATACCTGCCTCTTTCATTCAGAAACACATTTTCAGCTTCATGGATTCATGGAGGGATGCACAGATATATCGTCCTAACATCGGTATCAGCCAATACTCAGCTTGTTATCTGCAATCGAGGAATCAGCAGAAAGGATAACATGAACCGATGGCATTGACTGATGTTGAGCTGGTGTTGCAGGAGCTTTGCCCTGAAACTGACCGGCTTGGCCTACAGTTGCAGATTCAGCAAATATCCAGTAGATGGAAGCTTAATTCCACAGCAGGCAATCTATTCTTCACAAGAACATTTTGTTTGGGTTTACAAGTACTGAAGTAATTGAGTAGGTAAGAGTTTAACTTTTGAAACTGTGACTCCATTCTTCACCATGGGCTGGGACTCCTGCCCCTGGAAATCTCCTTGACGACACCTCCTCCTGAATCTGATGAATAGCACCAGAAGTCATCTGGGACGACCTGGCTTGGCACCTCCTTCCACCACAGGCGCAACTGCCTCGGCCGCCGGATTAGTGGCACAATGTTCAAGGAACTTAGCTTTCAGAGCAGGACCCAGACCAGCGAAGAAGCGTCAAAACTTCTTCTCTCTTTGTGCCAAATCTCCATAGTCTGGAAATGCCTCCACGACCAGCAAAAACGCAGACTTGCTCAAACAGGTTGGAGGAATCCTCGCGAGCTCACCGTAGTAGTCGCCGCCATCTCCCGTCCCTCCAGCCAAGGAAACTCTGGCTTCCGTCACCAGCAAAAGGAGCGGGTAGATCCACCAAACAGAGACCAACTGAACTTGACAGGGTCATGTCTCCACGCCGCGTGATGCTAACTTAGCCTCGCGCTAACTCACACAGCAAGCTAACTTCCATGGACCGGCAAAAGTCTAAACATATAAAAACATCACCTCTGCCACCAATGTAACCGAGCTTGCTGGGTTCATTCAACTTAACACTTTAAAATAAAAACATTAATGGAGACTGGATACAGAGTTTAACTTTCAGAACCTGCCGCCCCCGTTTTATTACTTCTACTCCCTCTCTGTACTTACTGCCTACAATACGACAACTCTAGCCAATGTGAGAGGACTCTTCACCAAAAAGCCAAGACAACGTTTCTGACAGTTGAATCGTACTGGAGTCTGCTGAAGTCCAACAATGGTAACTGGGATCAAGCACCAAAAATACAAGAGCGAGAGACGTTCATTGGAGCTCCAAACGTGTCTGATGGACGACTGTTTGGTGTCTAAGGTCCCAAAGATGCTTAAATTAGAAACTGAAGGCCAAACTACACACTGTTAGGTTTAAGCTTTAACATTCGTATCAGCCAATAAACCAGTCGGGTTGTGTGTTTTTATAAAAACTGTCATTTAAACTGTGATCTGTCACATTCAGAGCCTGGGTAGCTCAGTCGGTAGAGCATCAGACTTTTAATCTGAGGGTCCAGGGTTCCAGTCCCTGTTCAGGCGATACTGCCTTTGAATATGTCATGGTTACTATCATTGCATTATCTTATACTTCTATGAATGCAGAGAACAACTCTACACTGGTCACTTTAAAGCCAATAGGTGCATTTGGACAGAGAGTTCTAAGAACTGTACACCTCCAATTTAACTATAAGAACTGCCCTTCCCCAGTGGAACTGTTTCATTTTCGATTCGCACATGAGTCGGGAACCTTGATCGGGACTGATGTGACGCAGCCGTCAGCGACAGACGTGTTACTTTAGCGCCACACTCAACAACAAAACAAAACCCGCGAGGAGGCCACTGTGTTTATGGTCTGCATGACGGTGATATTAATCATAGACGATCACATCAGGCGTCTAAGATGGAGGCTGGAAGAGCGCACAGCGAGAGTCAGGAGATGAAGAATCCAGCAGCGGGCGATACTTCTTCATTTCATGAAGGAGAGAAGAGCGCCGCAGGCAAAGGAGACAACGTCTGAGTTTAATTTATTAAACAGGCGCCGGTTGTGTCCGTGTTGTATGAGTAAATATTTCAGACAAGGGGCGGAGCTACCAGCCACCAAACACCTACGTCATATGTGTTCCTGTTGAACCCAGAAAAGACCTCGGAGAAGGAGCTAAAATGGTTCTAGGAACTGAAGGCCGTGGTCCATAGTTCCTCTATGTCCGAATGCACGAAAAAACGGCCCTATTCCTGAACAGGTTCCAAGAACTGCAAAAGGTTCCTACAGTGGGAATGCTTCTTTGCTCCACTTCTGCTACTCTTAAAACATACGTTAAAGACAGCAAGGGTTATGATCTTCTTCGTTGTGTATGACGAGGTTTCTCAAAGACAATGAAAACACTTCCTCGTAGACATATTCACCGTTCTGAACAGCCAATGTGAGAGGACTCTTCACCAAAAAGCCAAGACAACGTTTCTGACAGTTGAATCGTACTGGAGTCCGCTGGAGTCCAACAATGGTAACTGGGATCAAGCACCAAAAATACAAGAGCGAGAGACGTTCATTGGAGCTCCAAACGTGTCTGATGGACGACTGTTTGGTGTCTAAGGTCCCAAAGATGCTTAAATTAGAAACTGAAGGCCAAACTACACACTGTTAGGTTTAAGCTTTAACATTCGTATCAGCCAATAAACCAGTCGGGTTGTGTGTTTTTATAAAAACTGTCATTTAAACTGTGATCTGTCACATTCAGAGCCTGGGTAGCTCAGTCGGTAGAGCATCAGACTTTTAATCTGAGGGTCCAGGGTTCCAGTCCCTGTTCAGGCGATGCTACCTCTGAATATGTCATAGTTACTATCATTGCATTATCCTACACTTCGGGATTGATGTGACACAACAGACATGTAACTTTAGCGCCACTCAACAACAAAGCCCTTGAAAAGTAAGGAGAGAAGAAAACAAAACAACACCACCAAGAAGCTAACATGGAGAGCGAGGAGGCCACCGTGTTTACGGTCTGCATGACGGTGATATTAATCATGGACGATCACATCAGGCGTCTAAGATGGAGGCTGGAAGAGCGCACAGCGAGAGTCAGGAGATGAAGAATCGAGCAGCAGGCGATACTTCTTCATTTCATGAAGACAAGAAGGAGAGCAGAGCGCTGCGGACAAAGGAGACGACGTTAATAAGTTTAACTTATTAAACAGGCGCCGGTTGTGTCCGTGTTGCATGAGTAAACATTTCAGACAAGGGGCGGAGCTACCAGCCATCAAACACCTACATCATGTTCCTGTGGAACCCAGAAAAGACCTCGGAGAAGGAGCTAAAATGGTTCTAGGAACTGAGTGCTGTGGTCCCTGGTTCCTGTATGTCCGAATGCACGAAAAAACGGCCCTATTTCTGAAAAGGTTATAGGAACTGCAAAAGGTTCCTACAGTGGGAATGCTTCTTTGCTCCACTTCTGCTACTCTTAAAACATACGTTAAAGACAGCAAGGGTTATGATCTTCTTCGTTGTGTATGACGAGGTTTCTCAAAGACAATGAAAACACTTCCTCGTAGACATATTCGCTGTTCTGAACAGCCAATCAGAGCGGACTCACCAATAGACAAGACAACGTTTCTGACAGATACTACCTCTGAATATGTCATGGTTACTATCATCTTACACTTCTATGAATGCACCGTCAGGTAGACTGATCACTATTAGTTTAGTACAAGTGCGTTTACTTCATTCATTTTTGTTTCCCCACGCTTCTCCTGAGCAACGACTGTTGCAGTGGGTGATTTGTGGATGCACCACACCCACCATCTGTATCTAACAAACATCCTAGAAAAGTCTTGATGTTCTGCTGCACAGTTTGTGAAGCAAGAACGTCCAGATTTTTTAAAATGAAAGAGGACGCGTTTTCTTTTTCACATGAATGCAATTCAATTACAGGAAGAACCAGAGGAAACCAAAGCAACTGGGTGTAGCAGAGCATGATGTCTTCAGAGAATGCTTAGTATGATTATTCCCCCGGCTTTAACACAGAGATTGTTTATCACCTGTCGTGGCTGTAGCTCAGGTGGAATCAGCAATCAGGAGGTCAGTGGTTCAACTCCAGCTTCCAGACACTGAATCCCCAATGTATCCATCAGTGTATGAATGGACTAACCCAGTGTTGGAATGCATGTAGTTATGTGTAGACTTAAGATGTGCTGTATGAGCGTGAGTGCATGTAGTGTTAGAAGCACTTTGAGTGGTCAGTTAGACAAGAAAAGCACTATACAAGTCCATTTACCCACATGAGCTGAAGCAACTCATGAAGTTAAGAAGGCATTTCACTTCAAAGACAGATCACAACATGAACTGGTGTACAGCGCAGAGCCATTATTTATCTTGCATCTTCTAAAAAGTCAGGCAAATCTCTTCCTCTGCAGATGTAACTCGACATTTAAACGTCTGAAGGCTGGTGCAAAAAAATATAAAATAAAATGTCAATCAAGTTTATCAAATCAATTCACAATTTTAATCATACAATTCAAAGCGCTCTGCTAATCAATACAAACAGTTTATCAATGCCTTTACAAGTTTGCAAGCGTTTTCATGACGATTATCTTCCAATCGAGGATATTTCCCTGAAAAAAATGGCAAATACATCACAACTATTTTCATTAACTGACTTAAAAACATCACGCCTCAGTTACAGTTTACATCAGTTCCATTTTTACACCCACCCCCCATATGTGAATGAATTACCATACAATCTATAATCAGAAGAAGTCGAAGTAAGTTCCTCATTATTGTCCCATTATTCAGAACAATATTATTCAGTCTTTAAAAAGACACATTAAAGTGATAAAATTCATTCTTACAAATTAGGACACAAACTGTCTAAAGAGCATTAGCAGATACATCAACATATGTTTGGATTTTCTTATTCAAAAGTGATGAAGCAAGTCTGCAGCTATGCATGCGACACAAAGAGGACAAAGTCGGACACAGTGTTCACTAATTTGACCTGATCAAAGCTTCCATCTCACAGATGAATTTGAGTTGAAATTTATGATCAGATGTGTCCCAGCTCTGTGTTGCGTTCCTTTTAGGGATAACCAGTGCATATGGACCTGATTGACCTATCTCCTGCTCCACCCAGTACCTTAAAATGTAAACATGAGCAATATTAATAGCATTCATAGTACAGCTAATGCACTTAATTAAATCAAACAAGTTCAGTGTTGCAAGAAACAAACAGCTGACATCAAATCCTGGTGAAACAATAGTTTATACTTTGAATTTGCATTAAAACTAAATCCTTTCTTTTTCTGTCTCAGCACCGGGCCGTAGTCATGGTCAATATTTATTTTTACTTACCCAAGAGTGTCGTTGCGTCCATCAATCCAGAACCAGGTGTTGTCAGTTTCTTTTAACCCAATCCAGTATCCATGGTTAGGGCTCTGGTAATACCGGATGTTTTTACTGACAAATTCCTGGAAGTCATGACATGGCGGATCATCGGAATCATTCACACTTTAGTAAAGGCATCAGTTATAATAATTTAAAAGAAAATGGAAATTTGGAAAATGCCATTTATGCTCTTTATAGCTCACCTGTTCTTGCAGATTATCAATAACAACCAGATCTGCAGCTTTGTCTTTGCAATAAGTTCGACTTTGTGGCCATGTCTTCCAACTTGGGGGTTCATCATAAAACAGGTAGCACTTTTCCTGGTAAAGAATCCAGCCGTCCCGACAGGGCTGACACTCACGAAATGGGCGGAGAAATTGATTAATTATTAAATCTAACATGTCAAAATCAAATGACAGCCTTTTTAAACTGACTGAAATTATACGGATTAGACCAACTTGGATTTTAATGAATGTGATTTAATTGGAATCTTATTACAATGAATTGGATTACAATTAGTTTAAAATAGACTGTAGTTGAAATGCCTCGAGATAACATTTGTTGCGATTTGATGGTATGTAAATAAAACTGAATGATAACAAATTATAAAACCTTGAAAGACTTATGACTGTTATCCTACATGAGGAACTATAAATCTATCTACTTCTAATATTTCCATTCTGGAGCATCTTTCTTGGAAGGACGTTTTCTTCCAGAATAAATCCAGCAGGTATAAACTCAAGATATTAAATGTTTTTTTTCAACTTTATTAGTTGCATTTCAGGTCTGAAAAATGTTTTTAAAAAGTTGTGATGTGGGTTAGTAATAAAGAAAATTAGACATCAGATGATAGTTATTATGATTTGGCACAAAAGATGTTCAGAGGAGCTAAAGTTTGTCCTCAAATGTGATTAAAAACAATGTTCCTCAGAGAAAGACTGGAAGGGATCTGCATATTTCTGCCTCTACAGAGCAGAATATCATTAAAGCATTCAAGGAATCTGGAGGAGTTTCAGTGTAAAGGACAAGGGAGCAAACCTAAGCTGGACACCCGTGACCTCTGACCCCTCAGACGGCGTTGCATCAAGAACCGTCATTCATCAACAGCTGATAGAAGCACATGGACAAGGGATTACTGTGGAAACTTTTGTCAAGCACTACAATACAGAGTTCCATTCACAAGCTTTACTGTGCAGAAAAGAAGCCTCAGAAAAGAGGCGGCGTCCACTTCTCTGGGCTCGGAGGCGTCTGGGATGGACCATCACACGGTGGAAACGTGTACTGTGGTCAGACCCATCAGTATTCCAGATCTTTGTTGGAAGAAATGGAGCAAAGAGCAAAAGCAGCATCCAGCCTGCTGTCAGCAACCAGTCCCTGCAGCCAGGCTCTGTGATGGTATGGGGTTGGATCAGGGCCCTCGGCAAAGCTCATTTCCACTTCTGTGATGGCAGCATTAATGCAGAAAAGCTCACTGAGATTTTACAGCAACATATGCTGCCTTCAAGGCCACATCTTTACCAGGGACGTCCAAGCATTGTTCAAGCAGACCATGGAAAACCACATTCTGACACATTCCAAAGGCCTGGCTGAGGAAGAAGAGGGTACGGGTGCTGGACTGGCTGCCGGAACTTTGAAATGACAAATATGGTTATGTGCCTGAACTGCTGCACAGTTTAAGATGATTTTACTGGAAGAAAAGCTCTTCATCACTTGATATTCTCAATGCCTGAATGTCTTTTCAGTGTCATGAGAAGGAAGATTACAAAGCTTTACAGGCATGCATTTTACAGGCCTGAAATGCATAAAGAGATATACACGACCAAGATGACGAAACAATGACGTCAAGGCTACTTTTTTTTGTTTTGGGACTCTCTAAAACAAGGCTTCTGAAAGCAGAGGGTTTTCTGATCAACATGAAACTGATGTTTTAATTCTCACTTTCTGAAGAAATCAGAAACATGACATCAAAATTGAAAATGTTGATGCAGGTCAGACGTTGCATCAGGGTTGAAAGGTAAGAATGTGTTCAAAACGGTTTAAATCTCTTTAAAGAAGGCAGAGAAGATTTTACTTTTGTAAAAACTAAAGTAACGCTTGTAGAATAAATAACTTATAGAAAACTGCATGCTTTTTATTCTAAATAAACTTTAAAAAGGGTATAAAGTACTGAATTTACCATCCTGCTAATAACATTTGGGTGTTTTTTTATGAAGTATAATGTTGTTAAATTACTTTATTATGTACTTACTTTTGTCAGGGCAGAATTAATTCACTGGAAATTTGTTGAATTTCAGGATGACTTCCAGCGTCCAGTTGAAGTCGTCTTTCTGTCTGTTCAGGTGCTTGGTCTGATTTTCTAAGATTTCAATCTCCACCATCATCAGATCGGTCCGATTCTTCAGGACTCTGTTGTCGGCAGTCAGCTGCTCGGTCCGATTTTTTAAGACTTTCATCAGCTGCTCATTTTCTGCTTCGAGGTTTGCTTCCTGTTTGTTCATTACAATGGTAACTGAACGAAAAGAGAGAGCACGTCAGTCAGTCAATATATATCATATTTGCAGTTGATATGTCCATAATGCTACTGTTATAATTGGCTTTGATCTTAGACATTATAAATTCATATTCTGTATTTTCCTAAATAACGTTCCTCGCTGGTACTTTTCCACTTTGCTCATACTGCACAACAGATGACCTTAAATGGTCCAAGACCTTAGAATGACATAAACAACTGGGTCAGACAAAACATCTCTATTAGGGCAGATAGGTCTGGTACATTAGATCCACGCCTAAAACAGCACACACACACACATTGTTTATCACATCCAAAGAACACAACAAGGACAGCAGCTGGCCTGAGCATGTCACCCAAAACTGGCCAATTATACTCTGACAAGTGTGAAAACAACTTCTGTGAGATAAAGCTGAATATAAATATGAAATGTTTCCGGATAACGGGGCTCGGCCTGACGGATTTCCTGCGGGAGCTCTGGCACTCCGAGTCCAGCGCTGCAATATACTTTATTTGTGACCACTAATAAATACTTTTTTAATAAACGATTTCTCCAGCTTGTTCTTGAGCTTCCAATGAAAAAACCGGGCTAACAAAGTACATCTGTGAACACGTTCACCAAAGATTCAGCTGCTCTTTTCTCCACTGTGGAAACCTCTCGACCAAACTCAGTAGTTATTGTGTTGAGAGATTTCAACTCGTGTAACCTCTCCCAGGAACTGACGAGCTCCAAACAGCTGGTGACATGCGCCACGCAGGACAGCAACACACTGGACCACTTCTACTCCATCATAAAACCCTCATACCGCTCCATCCCCCACGCTGCCCTTGGACACTCCGACCACTGCATCATACAGATGGTCCCCACATACAGGCAGCAACTGAGAAGGGCCAAACCATCCAGGACTACAGTAAGGAGGTGGACTCCAGAGGCAAGGGACATGCTTCAGGACTGCATGGAGTCTACTGACTGGGAGTCACTGAGGGGCCCTGAGGATGACAACGGCAGCTTTTCTGACACTGTATGTTGCTGCATCAGCTTCCGTGAGCAGGTCTGCCTCCCAACCAAAACCATCACAAGGCACAATAACCAAAAGCCCTGGTTCTCCAAGCAGCTCAGAGAGCTCAGGCGCTGGAAAGAGCAGGCATACAGAAAGGGTGACATGGACACATTCAGACTGGCCAGACAGGGCCTCAAGAAGGCCATCAAAAATGCTAAAGAGGACTATAGAGCCAGACTGGAGAGTGATTCAGGCACCAACGACCCTGCAGTTGTGTGGAGTCCCCTCAGAACCATCACAAACGTCCCCTCCCCCGGACTAGCTGACGATCTCAACACATTCTACACCAGGTTTGAGAGACCCCCTGCTGCTCCATTGTCTATATTATTGAATATATCCTCTTACCTATCCTTCTCTCCTCACTCTCCTCAATCTCAAAACTATCTCTCACTTAACTCCCCAAACTATCTCCAAACTATATTAATGCTTTCCAAACTCTAGTATCCAAACGATCCAAACTCAAAACCTGAACTGACTGTAACTCTCCATAAAAAAACACATTTTAAATGGAGACTGAGGGGTTTATATACCTGTCAATACTTAAGACAAAATCTGAACCGCGTCCTGAAGCAGTCACGTCGTACGGCCGCATAGCGAAGCATAGACATATACAGTAGCGAGCCTTCTGACGTCATCATTTCCGGCTCCTCCCCTAAATGCAGCAAACCGGTCCCTCCGTTACTCCAGACAAGCCTCAGTCGCAACATCTCTGAACATCACAACAGGAAGCTGCGTACAGGTAAGTCAAGAAAATAATACATGTAGCGGTCAAACATTTGCAGAAATGCCTTCAAATTGCTCTGTGTCATTGGTTTGATTCCTGCAGCTGGACACGGGCAGTCAGAACATGCACCAGAGAGTGAAAAAGTTTAAATAACCTGGCTGCTATTCACAGTTAGCATGTCCTGCTAATGCTAATGCTAATGCTCTGCAATACCAGACACACAGCCTCAGCTATAAATTTCCCTAAGCCGGCCAGATGGACAAATAACATGGAGCTTTATCCTTTTAGCTGTGTGTGAAACATACTTCTGGGCCCTTTTCTAACCGTTTTTAACAGTTTTTTTATAAACTTCTTTCTGTAGTTTTGCTGAAATCTTTTGTCATTTAAAAAGTTTGATGATCATTGTAAAATTTAGAATAGTTCTTTCCAGGCTTATCTGGGTATCGTTTGGCTTTTTGATAAAACTGGAGCACAAACATGAAGAGGAGTCATAGCATTATTATAAAAACTTGTCGGTGATCCAGGAAAGTATCACACGAGCAGAAGAAATACACAGTTATCCTCAGTATCAGTGTCCGATTTCTCAGATTTACACTCTGAGAAAGACACCATTAAAAGACAGTCTGACTGTCCTCTTCAGAAGTGTCTCATGAAAACTTCATTATTCAGTTTTCTTTATATATCCAATATTTTCTTTTATCCACGAATCAACAAGGATTGATGGCATTATAAAAAGGTTGTACATATATTTACTCATAAAGCCCACATCTGGAGTTAAAATGGAGCTAAAATGATCTTTATTAGGAGGATCTGTGCAACTTTTAGGAGCTGATACTCTGATCTGACCACAACACAAGATCACTTTTACTCTTCAACTGGACACATAAGTTTACCAGTTAAGATCATTTTGTAATTAAAATAAAGGAGATTGTAGGTTATTTGGGTTGAAAAACATTTCAGAGTTTTAAGGGTCTGAGAGTTTCCTTCATCTCAAATTTTAGGTTTCACTAAAGCAGCTTTCTGGAATGAATCACTGGACGGGCACTTCTGATGCCAGAAAAACACTCCTTTATATTTAAATGACGGCCTCAGAATGGTCCACTTCATGTTGTTCTTCAGACTGTCTCAGATCAGTCAGACAGCTCCTACTGACGTGCTGTTAGCCACACAGAACTAGATCATTCCCCACTGAAACATCACATCTTCTCAGTTTCAAGCCTCAGTCTAGACTGAAGCTCCCTGATAACTGAACTGTTCAAAAATGGGCTTCAGAGTGTAAATGTGACAAATCTGAGATTACTCTGTGTTGCTTTCCTGGATCCCTGACAGCTCTTGGAAATGAGAACAAATTTAGAAATAGAGAAAATCTGAACTTCAGGCTTTGGGATGATATTGGGACCCTTTCCTCAAACAATATCTTTGTCTTAATGTAGTAAAAAGATTTAAGTTGATCATTTTACACTGACACAGATGAGATTCATGGGATATTGCACACAGTGGGTGTCATTCTACAGAGTGTATTATTACATTTTTTCTGAATTTGATCAAAAAGCTCCAAATATTTTGAACTGTGACCTTAGTGGGTCTTTAAAGAACCAGTTTAAAGTTCACAGGAATTTGAATAAAAACCACAGTTAAAAGTTTAATGAAATGTGACTAGATGGTTAGAAACTGTTCAGAAAGCTTATCAAGAGAAGAAGAAAAGTGGGTGTGGTTTAACATTCTGCACGCCACAGCTGGATCTTATTGTATGTACTGACAGTTTCAGACAGAGTCCATCAGTCGGAGGACCAGGACCAGAATGGAGCAGCAGAACCAGGATCCGAACCCCTCCACCAGGAACAGAGCCGGCTCATCCTCTGGTTCCACCGGACTACAGGTCAGTGTGGAGGACGCTAAAGACATGTGGACGAGTTTTGAAGTTCCGTGTATCCTCCGCTTGTTCTGGTGTTTCCTGGTTTCATCTCCTCTCTCTCTGAACTGGAGATACAGATGTGCTGCAGGCTAAATGATCTGCTGGAAGAAAATCAGTGGGCAGATTGTTGTGGTGGGCTTCAGATTTGAGAGGTTCAGGAGCTAATCTTCATTATTTGTGTTTATAGTCTCTGGATTACATTAATTAAACCTGGTGGTGGTAATACTTTAATGGTTAAATGTTAAATGACAGGTTTGTAGAGCTCTCTACCTCAGTGTAAATAGTTGTTTTAGAGTAAAGCTAAGACTATTTCCCTGTTTGCTGTTGAGCTGAATGGCTGTAGACCACTGGGTTGTAAGCTGGAACAAAGGGTTAGTGTAAAGAATGCTATGTATTACCACAACTGTTACTTTTATTAATTTAAACCATTATTCATCAACCTTTTTCAGCCCAACCTTTAAATGGTGTTTAAGTGTACAACTTGGACAAGACTGTGCTTCCTTCTATCATTTAGAATTATTGTAGCACAAATTCCCTTTCAAAGTTTCATCTTGACAAAAAATAATTAGTAAAAGAGCAAAAAGCAAGAGTTTACTGCTTAAAACCCTGAATGTGTGCTGAACACATCAGAGCATAGTACTGATAGCTGAGGGTACTTATAAACACACCCTCAGCCTTCACGTTTGATCGGAAATATTGAGACCTGTGTGGATAGGTCCGTCCAGGTCCAGTTAGAATATGTTGGTTAGCAAAGGTTAGATTAGAGAAATCTTTTGTGTTAACTTCAAAAGGATCAAAGTCTTCTTCCTCTCTGTCATTGCAGAAACATATAGCCCAAGAGGGATCCAGATGGTGCCGTTATAAGCACTGTGGGGAAGTTTTCAAAAGATCATCACATCTGAGGTATCATCAGAAGCTTCATAAAGGAGAGAAACCTTACAGCTGTTGTCAGTGTCGGGCAGCTTTCACTAAGACTTCCCATCTTAAGACACACCAACGTATTCACACAGGAGAGAAACCTTACAGCTGTGGTCAGTGTGGAGCAGCTTTCACTACATCTTCCAATCTTAAGACACACAAACGTATTCACACAGGAGAAAAACCATACAGCTGTGGTCAGTGTGGGGCAGGTTTCACTCAATTAGCTAATCTACAGAGACACCAACGTATTCACACAGGAGAGAAACCATACAGCTGTGGTCAGTGTGGGGCAGCTTTCACCGCATTATCTGGTCTAAAGAAACACCAACGTATTCACACAGGTGAGAAACCATACAGCTGTGGTCAGTGTGGAGCAGCTTTCACTACATCTTCCAATCTTAAGACACACAAACGTATTCACACAGGAGAGAAACCTTACAGCTGTGGTCAGTGTGGAACAGCTTTCACTCACTTATCTAGTCTAAAGACACACCAACGTATTCACACAGGAGAGAAACCATACAGCTGTGGTCAGTGTGGGGCAGCTTTCACTCAATTATCTCACCTAAAGAAACACCAACGTATTCACACAGGAGAGAAACCATACAGCTGTGGTCAGTGTGGGGCAGCTTTCACTCAATCATCTAGTCTAAAGAAACACCAACGTATTCACACAGGAGAGAAACCATACAGCTGTGGTCAATGTGGGGCAGGTTTCACAGCATTATCTGGTGTAGAGAAACACCAACATATTCACACAGGAGAGAAACCATACAGCTGTGGTCAGTGTGGGGCAGCTTTCACTCAATCATCTAGTCTAAAGAAACACCAACGTATTCACACAGGAGAGAAACCATACAGCTGTGGTCAATATGGGGCAGGTTTCACAGCATTATCTGGTGTAGAGAAACACCAACATATTCACACAGGAGAGAAACCATACAGCTGTGGTCATTGTGAAGCAGCTTTCACTCAATTATCTAGTCTAAAGAGACACGAACATACTCACACTGCAGATAAATGACTGGTTTAAATCAACAAATTTTATAGCATATAAGACAACGTTAACTTGGGAGCAGGAACAGTAACTACCAATCAAAAGCCTTTCTTTTGTTCAGATTAAAACTATTTTGTGTGGATTACCACCTTCTCTTGTCAAGACTTTTGTTCTGAATTTTCTGTGGGTAGCACATGTTTGAAGAACTATTGAAAGTGCTTTATAAATTGTTGGGATTGTTTTAACTGTGGCCAGCTCTCCCACCATTCAAGACAAACATGGCATCGATTATGAGTGTATGGACAGAACTATATGCAATCTGTTTGAAACTAGAAACATATTTTATTCTGTTATACTGAACATTTATATTTTGTTTAAAGTTAAGATTCACGAAGTAGCTTTGCACAAGCTGTGGGTATTTATGTAAATATACAACATCTGTAGACACAATATATAATTTCATTTTAATGTGAAGTCTAGCTTTACACTAGTCTGTATTTCATTGTTCTGCATTTTATTAAAGGTCAGATGTCAACACTTCTCATGCTTTTCAGAGATATTTTTGAAGAAAATGTGTGTTTGGTTACGGGGGAAAGTTGGACTTATATTCCCCAAAGACCCAGAAATCTTTAACAGTCTGAAAAAGGTTTGGATTTGTTCCCTGTACTTTCCAGATAACTGTTTAATGACTGAAGTTGAAAGTTAAGGCTGTTCCAACACTAAAAGGGCACAAGGCTCAACTTCAAGCTGTGAAACTGTTTCAAATGTCTGTTGTGTTGGTGTCAAGAAAATTCTCTCAAAATGAGACTCAGAGACAATTAACACAAAACATTTATTTTCATAGCAAGGTGTCTGCATGACATATCAGGAAACTGACACAGAGTTGTCTGAGTTAAAAAGATTATACTATTGCTATTTATGCCACACAAGGTCATGAGACATTCAGTAAAACAAGGTTTAGATGGAAGCTGAAATAAGATAGATAGGCCTTCTCCAGCACCCTTGACCCTTGTACCTGTGACGGTCCTTAAACAATACGTGGAACAGGACAATGAGAGTTGAACAGTTCTCAGCCCCACCACAAAATCTCAAAATTTCTTCATCATATTCTCATTAATGATCAGAGCTGAGTAAGATTTCTTTGAAAAGACAGAATAAACAGGACTTGATGGCTTTCAGTTTTCTTCCAGAGCAGAAATCACAGGCCACATCTTCAGGTCCAGCATGGCAGTGATCAGCAGGAGCAGCTTGGAGTCCAGTCTTCTTCAGCTGCTTCATTAAATCAGCTAACATGGTGCTTTTCTCCAGGACAGGCCTCGGTGTGAAAGTTTTCCTGCAATGAGGGCATCTGTGAATTCCCTTCTTATTCTTTCCATTCCAGTAGCCTTTAATACAGTTCATGCAGTAGCTGTGCCCACAGGGAATAGTCACCGGATCCTTCAGTAGATCCAGACAGATCGAACAAGAGAAAGTTTCCAAGTCCAGTTTAACACTTTTCTGAGCCATTTCCTCCATTTGGCAGAGCAGTGTGTGACTCTCAGAGCAGAAACACCGTCTGTACTGTGATATAAAACTAATTCCACCTCCTTTTGTTGCAGCTGATCTTCACTTAAGAGCTCCTCTACTATCACACAATGGTTTCACACATCCTCCCACCTTCAGATCAGTTTAGGGAGGGAACAAGGAAGTTTCCGCTTGAAATTCTTAAATCATGATCTTCTTCTGAAATGTTAACCTAAATCTTCTCCCTGGTGCATTCAAGTGCGTGACATGAAACATGAGCTCTCATACGGCTGCTGGACTTCAGAATAGGTAAAAACCTGCAGAGTTGAGCTGCCTGAAAACTAAAGCTGACCCCTAACCTGCAAACTTTCTGTACTCCTGGCTGGCTGGACCAGAGTCCAGAGAAGAGTCCAATATTAGCTCTTAACTCACATGTAGATTTGACCTATTAAAGGTTTGTTAAGACTGCATTGTCATTTCAATTTTCACTTAAATAATATAGTCCAATTCAAGCCAATTGGAATTCAATTAATTAATTTCAAAATAATCAAATTAATTCATGTAGAGCCAATTAAAAAAAAATATCCTAGCTAAGGAAACCAACAGATTGCACTGAAACTTGTCTTCAGTCTAATCTCCCGTCCTGAGCGTGCCTGTGGCGACTGTGGAAAGGAACGACTCCCTTTTAACAGGAAGAAACCTCTGGCAGGACCAGACTCAGGAAGGGTGGCCATCCGCCTCGACCAGCTGGGGTTTGAGAAGACAGAAAAGAGGGGGGAAAAACATCATACCACCATTCAAAGGACACCTGTTGGAACAGGGAAACAGAAATTAATAACCACAATAATGTCACATGTACATAATAGCAATTGAGAAATTAAACAGGGGGAAAAAGAGAGCAAAGTGAGGAAAGGTGTGACAGATGAGGTCCCCCAGCAGTCTAAGCCTATAGCAGCTTAACTATGGGATGTTTCAGGATCACCTGAGCCATCCCTAACTATAAGCTTTATCGAAAAGAAAAGTTTTAAGTCTAATCTTAAAAGTGGAAAGGGTGTCTGCTTCCCGGACATTTACTGGCAGCTTATTCCACAAGAGAGGGGCCTGATAACTGAAGGCTCTACCTCCCATTCTACTTTTAGAAACTCTGGGAACAACAAGTAAACCTGCAGTTTGGGAGCGAAGTGCTCTGTTAGGAAAATATCTTACAATTAAATCTTTAAGATATGATGGAGCTCGGTCATTAAGAACTTTATATGTGAGAAGAAGAATCTTAAATTCTATTCTGAATTTAACAGGGAGCCAATGAAGAGAAGCTAAAACTGGAGAAACATGATCTCTCCAGTTAGTTCTCATCAGAACTCTGGCTGCAGCATTTTGGATCAGCTGGAGGCTTTTCAGAGAATATGTGGGACAGCCCAATAATAAAGAATTACAGTAGTCCAATCTTGAAGTAACAAATGCATGAACTAGTTTCTCTGCATCACCTTGAGACAGGATGTTCCTGATTTTGGCAATATTACGAAGGTGAAAGAAGGCAGTCCTAGAAACCAGTTTTATATGTGCGTCAAATGATAAATTCTGGTCAAAAATAACTCCAAGGTTCCTCACTGTAGAACTAGAAGCCAAGGAAATACCATCTAGAGTAACTATATAACTAGACAATTTCTCCCTGAAGTGCTCAGGTCCAAAGAGAACAACTTCAGTTTTGTCTGAATTTAAAAGCAGACCGTTCTGAGTCATCCAGGTCTTTATGTCTTTAAGACAGGCTTGTAGTCTGACCAACCTGTAGGTTTCATCTGGTTTCATAGATAAGTACAGCTGAGTATCATCAGCATAACAATGGAAATTTATGCCATGCTGTCTGATAATGTTACCTAATGGAAGCATGTATAAAGTAAAAAGAATCGGTCCAAGCACAGAACCCTGAGGAACTCCATGACTTACTCCAAAGTGTGAGGAAGATTCCTCATTTACAAGAACAAACTGGAATCTATCAGATAAATATGACTTAAACCAGCCTAATGCAGTTCCTTTAATCCCAATAACATGTTCAAGTCTCTGTAACAGAATGCTGTGATCGATCGTATCAAATGCAGCACTGAGATCCAACAGGACAAGCACAGAAACAAGTCCGCTATCAGAAGCTAACAGGAGATCATTGGTAACTTTCACCAGTGCCGTTTCTGTGCTATGATGCACTCTGAATCCTGACTGAAACTCTTCAAACAGATTATTTCTATGTAAATGATCACAAAGTTGAACTGCAACTATTTTTTCAAGAACTTTGGACAAAAAAGGGAGATTGGATATAGGTCGATAATTAGCCAACACTTCTGAATCAAGAGTAGGTTTTTTAAGTAAAGGTTTAATTACAGCAACCTTAAAAGTCTGAGGTACATATCCTATCAACAAAGACCGATTGATCAAATCCAATATGGAAGTGTCAATTAAGGGGAAAACCTCCTTGAACAGTCTGGTTGGGATTGGGTCTAACATACAAGTTGATGGTTTAGAAGAGACTATTGCTGTTGTTAGCTCAGAAAGATCAACTGGACAGAAGCTGTCTAAATACAATTCAGGTTCGAAAGATACTTCTAAAGCTCCTCTACTTGATGATACATCAGTGATAATAATGGGAAGGATTCCATTAATCTTCTCTCTGATAGAAACAATTTTATTGATGAAGAATCTCATGAAATCATCACTGCTGAGAGTTAAAGGAATACATGGCTCAACAGAGCTCGGACTCTTTGTCAGCCTGGCAACAGTGCTGAAAAGAAACCTGGGATTATTCTTATTCTCTTCTATCAATAATGAATAATAAGCAGTTCTAGCTTTACGAAGTGCTTTCTTATACGTTATTAAACTATCTTTCCAGACTAATTGAGACTCTTCTAAATTAGAGGAACGCCACTGTCTCTCCAGCTTTCTTGCAGTCTGCTTTAACGCACGCAGCTGTGAATTATACCAAGGAGCCAACCTCTTCTGACTGATTATCTTCCTTTTCAGAGGGGCAACATTGTCCAGTGTTGTACGCATTGAAGCTGTAGTGCTGTCAACAAGAGAGTCAAGTTCTACTGGAGTAAAATTTAGGTAGCCATCCTGTGTCATATCAGCACATGGCAGTGAAGAAAAGGATGATGAAATCAACTCTTTAAATCTGGTTACAGCATTCTCTGACAGACACCTTCTATATGTAGAATTCTTCTCAGAAACCATGTAGTCAAGTAATGTAAATTCAAAAGTTATTAAAAAATGGTCAGACAAGACAGGGTTATGAGGGAACACTGTTAACTGTTCACTCTCAATGCCATAAGTCAGCACAAGGTAAAGGGTATGATTAAGGCAGTGAGTAGGTCTGTGAACACCCTGAGAAAATCCAATAGAGTCTAATATAGAATTAAAGTTAATATTTAGGCTGTCATTTTCAACATCTACATGAATATTAAAGTCACCCACTACAATGACTTTATCTGTACTCAGCACTAACTGGGATAAAAACTCTGAGAATTCAGAGAGAAACTCAGAATAAGGGCCAGGTGGACGATACACAACAACAAACACAAGAGGTTTTTGTGATTTCCACTTTGGGTGGGAAAAACTGAGAATCAGAGATTCAAAAGAGCTAAAACTAATCTTGGGTCTAGGACTGATTAGTAACCCTGATCTGAAGATAGCTGCCACTCCTCCTCCTCTACCTGTGGTTCTAGGAACATGAACATTTAAATAGTCAGAGGGAGTTGATTCATTAATGCTAACATGATCCTCCTGCTGCAGCCAGGTTTCTGTAAGACAAAATATATCAATATGATGATCACAAATCAAATCATTCACTAACAGAGACTTCAAAGGGAGAGATCTAATATTCAGCAAACCACATTTAATAGTTTGATGTTTTTGTTCAGTTAAAGTTTTTGTTTTAAATTTTTTTTGCACAAGAGGATTTGCTCCTTTTGTGTTTTTTGATTGAGGGGGGGGGGCAGCATCAGGTGGGAAGCCGCAGAGAAGTGTGTAAGACTACAACTCTGCATCCTGGTCTCAACCCTGGGATGTCATGTTTTTGGATGATTAATAAATTCGTCCATATTTCTAGAAATGAGAGCCGCTCCTTCCAAAGTGGGATGGATGCCGTCTCTCCTCATCAGACCAGGTTTTCTCCAGAAAGATTGCCAATTATCTATGTAGCCCACGTTGTTTGCTGGACACCATCTAGACAGCCAGCGATTGAATGAAGACATGCGGCAAAACATGTCATCGCTGGTCAGATTTGGCAGGGGTCCAGAGAAAACTACGGAGTCCGACATTGTTTTGGCAAAATTACACACCGATGCAACATTAATTTTAGTGACCTCCGATTGGCGTAACCGGGTGTCATTACCGCCGACGTGAATAACTATTTTACCGTATTTACGCTTATCCTTAGCCAGCAGTTTTAAATAGGATTCTATGTCGCCCGCTCTGGCCCCTGGAATGCATTTGACTATGGTCGCTGGTGTCTCTAATGCCACGTTTCTGACTATAGAGCTGCCAATTACCAGGGTTTTGTCCTCAGCGGGTGTGTCGCTGAGTGGAGAAAATCTATTTGAAACGTGGACAGGTTGATGGTGAACCACGGGCTTGACTTTAGGACTATGACTCCTCTTCCTGACAGTCACCCAGCCACTCTTAAGTCCCGGCTGCTCGGGATCTGCTCGGGGACGACTAACAGAGCTAGCTACGCTAGGTGGCTCCGCACTGACTAAAGGGGCCTGGCTCGCTATCGGGTGGTTTTCAACAGTGCAGAGCCGAGCTTCCAATTCAGATAACCTTGCCTCCAAAACTACAAAAAGACTACATTTGTTACATGTACCATTACCACTAAAGGAGGCAGAGGAGTAACTAAACATCTGACACACGGAGCAGGTGAAAGCAGGAGATAGAGGAAGAGAACTGGTAGCCATGCTAAGCTAGAGAACCAGACACACCGCTAAAAAGTGAAAAATAAAAACTAAAGATCTGTAAGAGTGAGCGTTAGAATATAACAAGTATGGGATAGAGTTAACTATGCAAGATGTGTAAATTATAGGGAGAAATAAGGTGATTATTAGTAGTTCAAGAAGAGCGAGAACTGTCACAGTGCACACACAAAGCAACGGGAAGTGATGCAATACGTCTTACCGCAAAGCAAAGCCGTTGGGACCCCATTATTGAAAAAGCACATTTTCAGGTCATTTTACCTACAACAATCACAAGAAGTTGAGAATAGCGATAAAAATATTTTCATTCAACCCAATAAAAGATGTAGAATGTCCAGAAATATCATGTCCAGAAATCCAGTTACTTTCTCAAGCTGTTCCTGTGATTCTGAACTCTCTCAAACATGATGCATAATTATGGAATGATGTTTACGTTTTGTCAGGCATCAGCAAAGGAGAGCAAATATTTCCAGACATAATCATTTAGTTGTAAAAATAAAAATAATTTCTTCTCCCCGTCGGGGAATCGAACCCCGGTCTCCCGCGTGACAGGCGGGGATACTCACCACTATACTAACGAGGAGATGACGTCTTCACTGTGATGATGCTTTCACGGCCCGTCAGAAATTCGAAAATTAATCATTTTTGGGGGAGACCATTGCTTATATCTAGTGTACTGCCTCCGCAGGGAATCCCATCTGTTCTTCATCTCTTTCGCTGACAGACAAAGTCAAGCTGTGAGCAAAGTCACATTTATAAAGTGCAAACAGAGGTTATGTGTTATAAATTCAGCATATTATTAATTAAAAAATAATTAAATAAATTAAAAAGTACCAAACAAAGCTGTTATTCAGCCATGAACAGCTATGAGTTAACAGTATCATATCACTTGTATATCTTTGATTTTGTTGGACTTTTAAGCTTTGTGTCTTAAAGTATTCCATAGCTGAGTGCTTCTGTACAGCTCAGAGGAACATAGAGATCCATACCTGATATAAGTGTCTCCCCAACCTGCTGCCAGAGCTCTGCTTTTACAGCTTAGTTGGCGTTGTGTTTTTCAGTGATGTCATAAAGAGCTCGTCTCTCTGAATCATGGTTATCAGCAGGTCCTCAGTTTATTCACTCCAGATGGGCAAGTTTCTGTTAAACTCTTGCTTGTGTGGAGAGATGCGTGATGCAAGAAGTCAGACATTTTGCTTCAGGGAGACATAAATAGTGAGAGAGCAACACTACTGTCTTGATGTGTTATCAGTGGTGCAACGAATGCTGGATCATATCTCTGGTCTGCTACCTGCTCATGAGTTTTGCTTTTAAATTGATCTTTTATTTCTGTTTTTCACTTTCTTGTCCCTGGTGGTTCCTGCAGGAATCCTCACATGCCTCTGCAGTTATCTGCACCTTTAAAAGGTGGATAAGGCACGAATGTCAGGGAGGGTTGCTGCTCCTGCAGTTAGATTTTTACTGTCGTTTCCTTTGCCTCTTTTGTTTCTACTTGCAGTTGAGTTGCTAACAGGGCAGGAGGGTTGACAGTATCTGGGTTCATGGAAACACATGAGTCAGTTACAGAGTACCACAGCTTCTGAAGGTGCTGCTTAGGCCCGACACCTTTTTAGATTGAGGTGAAACAACTTTCAGAGAATTGGTTCAGCATTTCAGAGAGGAGATCTACTTCCTGATGACACAGCACTCACTGTTTTTTTTAAATAAAGCTGCCTCGTCTGTAACTGCTGTGCTTTTCTTGCACAAACTGGGCGTGCACTGGACTGGCCTGCCTGCAGTCCTTGCCCAACAGAGAAGGTTGGAGAACTTTGAAACAACCACCACCCCGTGCTGTTGCACACCTTAAGATGTGTTTGCAGGAAGAATGGAAGAATAGGACAAATGTGGGTCCACACCTGTCAGCTGTGGACAGGGCAGTAAAAGCTAAACTGGATAGATAAGAAATCTTTAACACTTGGACAATAGCAGTAAATAATAACAGCAGATTATGATGGCTTTGAGGGAATAAAAATGGTTTAATAACCACAATAAATCAAATGTACATTTGTGGTGGAAATAGAAATAAACATAGTAACATAAAGTGTGAATACTGATTATATTCATTCTGTATTTTATTTGTTCTTTAACCACAACAACAGTAGAAAGTGTATGGAAATAATATTTACAAACACACATGACTACACACATGCATGCATTTATACATTAATAATATAATACATGTTTCAAAGAGAGAAAAATAAACAAGATCAAATTAAATGAATAATAAGATGTAAAAAATGACAAAAAAGGAGATAGAAAGACAGGACTCTTCTTTGAGCTTCAAACGTATTTGATTTCCATCAACTGGTTTGATTCATATGTGATTAAAATAATTGTCAGAATTTGTTTCTGAGACGTCAGTTTCATTTGATGGAGACGTGAGTTTAGTTCTCAGACTTGGTTCTGGAGATCTTTACCTGTATATAAAAGCAGCACACTTCAACAGACCCAACGCTCTGACGGATATGCTTAAATAATACGTCATATTTGTGTTGTGTAGACAGTCAGATTGTCGCTTTTTGTCCCTTTGTTTCCTCTGCTGTCATCCAGAAACAGTCTGATGTCCTGTTCACGTTTTTCACCATGTCAAAACGCAGACTTGGGCTTGAGAAGCCTGTTTAACATTTATTCTGTTTTACCCTGAAAAGACAGAGGCCATGTAATACCACCTGGGGGTCTCTGAAAGGCGTATTTCTGCTCTCTTGGTGGAAATAAAACAAAAAAAGATGTGAGTTCACAACAGGTTTGTTACTGCAGCACATTTACAGCAGCTTAGAAGAATGAAATGGGCTCAGTTTGTCATTTTGCTCCAAGAAAGTATCAGAAAATATGAGCCAGCTCTGTTTCATTCATCATCATAAGTTCTGCTCATTAAGTAAATTCATCTTGGCTGATTGCAGCTCAGTGATTCCTCTCTGATATCACAGTTTGTCACATGTGCAGCAAACTAACTGCAGCTGACATCAACTGAATGGTCTCAGCTGAGCTGCAGGGAAACAAAATGTAAATGTATGTACAGACTGAGCTTTCTGTTCTACAGGGTATTTCTCAGACATTAAGAGAATCTTTGTTCTAAACTCAACACAGAATCAGGGAAGACAATCAGACGCAGACACAGGAGGAAGGGCAAGGTACCTGAAAGGAGAGGGACGTTAGTGATTTCAAAATAAAACAGGAAATGACGAGACAAGACAAGAATCAAAACTTGAATCGTGACAGATTTCTTTTTTAAGAAAATCAGAGGTTTAAAAATACTTTTGACAGTAAAATTGCACATTGGAAAACAACTTAGACCCCAAAAAGTGACCAAAGTCCGACTGTGTTTTAAGTACTTGAGGGAACTGAAAAAATGACATTAACAATTAACTATCATGGCACAAGAAGCTCTGACAATGAACACATTTTCTTAAAGTCCATGTGTGTGAAATGTTGGGATAATCTGTGTTTATATTTGAGTCACCTTCAAATGAAGAGAAGTTACAACATGAACAAGGGAACCCAGAGAAGGATGCAAGATTTGGATAGCAAGCATTTCCCAGCTGGTTGGCTATTGTCATGCTTCCTGAGCGATTTACACAAGTCAAACAAATTCCCAACATCTGACACTGAAACACATGTTTGGTCCTGCAGTAAACCTGGAGATTAAGAGGGGTTTATCCTTTCAAAATAAAGAATGAGCAGATTTCTCACTCATTTTGGTCACAGGCCCATTATACGTGACTTACAGTTTATCATAGAGGGAGAAGGACCAGGAGAGGAGCCGTTCATCCCTGCACTCTGTGGGGCTACAGACCGGTGCGCAGCCGCAGCTTCTCTGCAGACTCAGACTGAGTCAAATGAACACGGAGCAAACGACTCCCCTGCTCCATGGAAATTTAACTATGGCTGCAGCCCTGACGTTTAATGTACTCATAAACAACTGTTGCTTTCATTCGCGTGACATATTTTTCCTTCACCCACACTGTATTCAAAGTAAAAAAAAACTTCACCATTTCTCCAAGGAAAGACAGCGCCAGTGCATTATGAACTTCATTTATCCTCCTCTCTGCGTCAGACACATTAATGCTGCGTTCACTGAAAAAAACGTTATTTCCACGTTGCAAATTTGAAAGTCCGGCCAAAATGCCATCCTGTCAACTTGGTGAAAACGGAAAACTCGTGCTACAACATTTCAAATGTGGGACTTTCAAAGTAATTAGGCTTTGGAACTGTAAAAAGGTTTTAAGAAAATCACAGGACTATGGTGGGAAACCGCCCAAACTCGCTTTAACCATGGCCCGAACAGGCCAACGTTAGGCCTGTTTGAGTCACTGTAACAAATATATATTATATAGCTGCAGGAACCATATATTCCTTTTATTTTTTCACCTAATTGGCTTGAGAGGCTGATGCTGATCCTGCACATGTTCTTCTCTCTCGTGTTGGTTCTCTGCAGCTGAAAGTGAGACTCTCAGATAACTTTGTGTGTGTCGACCTCTTCTGTTCCCTGTGTGTAGTTTTGTGTTCAGCGTCACACAGAGAGACCGAGGCTGCTTAGTTAGATGAAATCATCACAAATTGCTCATTTTTAAACAGTTACATTATATTCTAGAAGTCAGAACACAGTAATAGATGTTGTTTCAGCATCTATAAAAAGCTGATTTGTGACTGATTCTCTCGCTTACGGCCATACCACCCTGAACACGCCCGATCTCGTCTGATCTCGGAAGCTAAGCAGGGTCGGGCCTGGTTAGTACTTGGATGGGAGACCGCCTGGGAATACCAGGTGCTGTAAGCTTTTTACACCTGCAGGAGGCGCTGCTGCTCACTCAACACGGACAGCTTCATGACATACTTCACATCAGGAAGGAAATCACTCAAATAAATTCACTTTTCAATCTTTGTCAAAGACTGGAAATGAGCGCACACACAAACCTCATTTAGGTCACTCTGTCATATCATCTTCCAGCACTGCTCAGCTCACAGTGACTTCATCTGTCTCAATTCTTCTGGATACCAAACACACACAAATATTATTGTCTCACATTAGTCTGCAGACTGTTAACAGATCTTCCTGCAGTCTGCAGATTCATCCCATTTCCTTCCTTCCTAAGAATCCCTGCTGATATCCAAGGTGCTGATCCCAGATCTGCTCAGATGTCCCAGGTTCTCCTCTGCTTTTATCCTCACACACTGAACTGTCTCCTCATCTATGTGTTAACAACCAGAACCCACTGATGTGGGCTCAGAAATAAAGTTTCCAATGTTTTCCAAACACAAATGAATAAATTACAGAGATTTGCTGAGGCCAGATAGAAAAAGTGCACGTGCAGCCACTTTAAACTGTCAAACAGGCAACTTTATATCTAACAGCAAACACTGAGAGCTGCTCTGCAGAATAAATACTTTTACTGGTGGAAGTGTTAGTAAATGTTGCTGATGACACTTTGATTCTTTTACCTGAGTGAGGTTTTAGATGCAGAACTTTTACTGGGAGTTGAATATTTCTCAGTGTGGCATCAGTGCTTGTAAAGGATCTACACCACTGTCACCTTTTATAAGTGAATTATAAGCGCAAGGCTTCCTGTTTGCCCCAGGTTAGGGCTAAGCTGATCCGGGTCAGGGGTTAAGTTGCACCGTCTGGGGGTGAACTGACCATCAAACTGAATCTAAATCAAAGCCATAAGAAATTTCAACCATAACTTACCTCTTTGAAAAACTGATTTAAAAGTCCATTATTGTTTTGTAAGTGGTCACATTAATTTTCTTCAGGATAACTTCACATTAAATCTGATAAAAAAAAATGTCATTAAAGTTGGAATCTTCCCTGAAACAGAAATGCTGAAGTGGAATGAATGAATAAATGTCCCCAAAACTTTCCATCCTTCCACTTTCTTTAAATCATGGTTTCAGGGGGACTGGAGCCTATCTGTCACAGACACTCCTCAACATTCCAGTCTAATAACAAGTCTGAAACTAAAGCAAAAACTGCAGCCCCAAATGAACATTGGCATGATATAGGCTGTGTCAAATGCAAAAGCAGTCCCTGTTTCCCTTTTTGGAACTCATCCTTTCTAAGGACAAAGTTAAATGTATGAGGATCAAACACAACAAGTACCTGGGACATGTCAACAGATCCAGGAAATCCAGGAACCAGCAAACTGAGAGCCAAAGAGAAACTGAGGCGTCTGCCAACAAATCAGCAGCAGCTGAAGCTGATCAACTTCCTGATGTGTCATGAGGTGATCACATGTTTCAACAAAAGACATCAAATAACAGCTGAAGCTGCATTAAAGACAATAAGAGATGTGGAAGCAGCATCAAAGCTGAAAAATGGGAACTTTAAACCTCGTTGGATGAGAAATTAAATGTGCTGAAGAGCAGGATTTCTACACACGTCAGTCATCATCATGATGTGAGTGTTCAGCTGCATAGAAACATAAGAAGAAGAAGCTCCACTTTAAGACTGTGTGATTCCAGAGATGATCCAGCATTGATCACTTCCAGTTTCTGGAGAATTTGTTTAAAAAAAGAAGCTTTCTGGTGAATTGATTTGATTGTGGATGTGAAGTGTGTCAGCGCCCCCTGCAGGTTGTAGAGAGAAGAGAAAAAGCTTACAGCACCTGGTATTCCCAGGCGGTCTCCCATCCAAATACTAACCAGGCCCCCTGCTTAGCTTTCGAGATCGGGCGTGTTCAGGGTGGTGTGGCCGTAAGCAAAAGTCACCGTAACAAATATCTATTATATAGCTGCTTGAACCATATGTTTCTTTTAGTTTTTCACCTAATTGGCTTGAGAGGCTGATGCTGATCCTGCACATGTTCTTCTCTCTCGTGTTGGTTCTCTGCAGCTGAAAGTGAGACTCTCAGATAACTTAGTGTCTGTCGACCTCTTCTGTTCCCTGTGTGTAGTTTTGTGTTCAGCGTCACACAGAGAGACCGAGGCTGCTTAGTTAGATGAAATCATCACAAATTGCTCATTTTTAAACAGTTACATTATATTTTAGAAGTCAGAACACAGTAATAGATGTTGTTTCAGCATCTATAAAAAGCTAATTTGTGACTGATTCTCTCGCTTACGGCCATACCACCCTGAACACGCCCGATCTCGTCCGATCTCGGAAGCTAAGCAGGGTCGGGCCTGGTTAGTACTTGGATGGGAGACCGCCTGGGAATACCAGGTGCTGTAAGCTTTTTACACCTGCAGGAGGCGCTGCTGCTCACTCAACACGGACAGCTTCATGACATACTTCACATCAGGAAGGAAATCGGTCAAATAAATTCACTTTTCAATCTTTGTCAAAGACTGGAAATGAGCGCACACATAAACCTCATTTAGGTCACTCTGTCATATCATCTTCCAGCACTGCTCAGCTCACAGTGACTTCATCTGTCTCAATTCTTCTGGATACCAAACACACACAAATATTATTGTCTCACGTTAGTCTGCAGACTGTTAACAGATCTTCCTGCAGTCTGCAGATTCATCCCATTTCCTTCCTTCCTAAGAATCCCTGCTGATATCCAAGGTGCTGATCCCAGATCTGCTCAGATGTCCCAGGTTCTCCTCTGCTTTTATCCTCACACACTGAACTGTCTCCTCATCTATGTGTTAACAACCAGAACCCACTGATGTGGGCTCAGAAATAAAGTTTCCAATGTTTTCCAAACACAAATGAATAAATTACAGAGATTTGCTGAGGCCAGATAGAAAAAGTGCACGTGCAGCCACTTTAAACTGTCAAACAGGCAACTTTATATCTAACAGCAAACACTGAGAGCTGCTCTGCAGAATAAATACTTTTACTGGTGGAAGTGTTAGTAAATGTTGCTGATGACACTTTGATTCTTTTACCTGAGTGAGGTTTTAGATGCAGAACTTTTACTGGGAGTTGAATATTTCTCAGTGTGGCATCAGTGCTTGTAAAGGATCTACACCACTGTCACCTTTTATAAGTGAATTATAAGCGCAAGGCTTCCTGTTTGCCCCAGGTTAGGGCTAAGCTGATCCGGGTCAGGGGTTAAGTTGCACCGTCTGGGGGTGAACTGACCATCAAACTGAATCTAAATCAAAGCCATAAGAAATTTCAACCATAACTTACCTCTTTGAAAAACTGATTTAAAAGTCCATTATTGTTTTGTAAGTGGTCATATTCATTTTCTTCAGGATAACTTCACATTAAATCTGATAAAAAAAAATGTCATTAAAGTTGGAATCTTCCCTGAAACAGAAATGCTGAAGTGGAATGAATGAATAAATGTCCCCAAAACTTTCCATCCTTCCACTTTCTTTAAATCATGGTTTCAGGGGGACTGGAGCCTATCTGTCACAGAAACTCCTCAACATTCCAGTCTAATAACAAGTCTGAAACTAAAGCAAAAACTGCAGCCCCAAATGAACATTGGCATGATATAGGCTGTGTCAAATGCAAAAGCAGTCCCTGTTTCCCTTTTTGGAACTCATCCTTTCTAAGGACAAAGTTAAATGTATGAGGATCAAACACAACAAGTACCTGGGACATGTCAACAGATCCAGGAAATCCAGGAACCAGCAAACTGAGAGCCAAAGAGAAACTGAGGCGTCTGCCAACAAATCAGCAGCAGCTGAAGCTGATCAACTTCCTGATGTGTCATGAGGTGATCACATGTTTCAACAAAAGACATCAAATAACAGCTGAAGCTGCATTAAAGACAATAAGAGATGTGGAAGCAGCATCAAAGCTGAAAAATGGGAACTTTAAACCTTGTTGGATGTGAAATTAAATGTGCTGAAGAGCAGGATTTCTACACACGTCAGTCATCATCATGATGTGAGTGTTCAGCTGCATAGAAACATAAGAAGAAGAAGCTCCACTTTAAGACTGTGTGATTCCAGTGATGATCCAGCATTGATCACTTCCAGTTTCTGGAGAATTTGTTTAAAAAAAGAAGCTTTCTGGTGAATTGATTTGATTGTGGATGTGAAGTGTGTCAGCGCCCCCTGCAGGTTGTAGAGAAAAAGCTTACAGCACCTGGTATTCCCAGGCGGTCTCCCATCCAAATACTAACCAGGCCCCCTGCTTAGCTTTCGAGATCGGGATGTTCAGGGTGGTGTGGCCGTAAGCAAAAGTCACCGTAACAAATTTCTATTATATAGCTGCTTGAACCATATGTTTCTTTTAGTTTTTCACCTAATTGGCTTGAGAGGCTGATGCTGATCCTACACATGTTCTAATCTCTCGTGTTGGTTCTCTGCAGCTGAAAGTGAGACTCTCAGATAACTTTGTGTCTGTCGACCTCTTCTGTTCCCTGTGTGTAGTTTTGTGTTCAGCGTCACACAGAGAGACCGAGGCTGCTTAGTTAGATGAAATCATCACAAATTGCTCATTTTTAAACAGTTACATTATATTCTAGAAGTCAGAACACAGTGATAGATGTTGTTTCCGCATCTATAAAAAGCTGATTTGTCACTAATTCTCTCGCTTACGGCCATACCACCCTGAACACGCCCGATCTCGTCCGATCTCGGAAGCTAAGCAGGGTCGGGCCTGGTTAGTACTTGGATGGGAGACCGCCTGGGAATACCAGGTGCTGTAAGCTTTTTACACCTGCAGGAGGCGCTGCTGCTCACTCAACACGGACAGCTTCATGACATACTTCACATCAGGAAGGAAATCGGTCAAATAAATTCACTTTTCAATCTTTGTCAAAGACTGGAAATGAGCGCACACATAAAACTCATTTAGGTCACTCTGTCATATCATCTTCCAGCACTGCTCAGCTCACAGTGACTTCATCTGTCTCAATTCTTCTGGATACCAAACACACACAGATATTATTGTCTCACGTTAGTCTGCAGACTGTTAACAGATCTTCCTGCAGTCTGCAGATTCATCCCATTTCCTTCCTTCCTAAGAATCCCTGCTGATATCCAAGGTGCTGATCCCAGATCTGCTCAGGTGTCCCAGGTTCTCCTCTGCTTTTATCCTCACACACTGAACTGTCTCCTCATCTATGTGTTAACAACCAGAACCCACTGATGTGGGCTCAGAAATAAAGTTTCTAATGTTTTCCAAACACAAATGAATAAATTACAGAGATTTACTGAGGCCAGATAGAAAAAGTGCACGTGCAGCCACTTTAAACTGTCAAACAGGCAACTTTATATCTAACAGCAAACACTGAGAGCTGCTCTGCAGAATAAATACTTTTACTGGTGGAAGTGTTAGTAAATGTTGCTGATGACACTTTGATTCTTTTGCCTGAGTGAGGTTTTAGATGCAGAACTTTTACTGGGAGTTGAATATTTCTCAGTGTGGCATCAGTGCTTGTAAAGGATCTACACCACTGTCACCTGACTCAAAATCAACACTAATCAAATTGAAAGAAGTTCATAATCAGCTTTTATAAGTGAATTATAAGCTAAAGGCTTCCTGTTTGCCCCAGGTTAGGGCTAAGCTGATCCGGGTCAGGGGGTAAGTTGCACTGTCTGGGGGTGAACTGACCGTCAAACTGAATCTAAATCAAACCCATAAGAAATTTCAACCATAACTTACCTCTTTGAAAAACTGATTTAAAAGTCCATTATTGTTTTGTAAGTGGTCATATTAATTTTCTTCAGGATAACTTCACATTAAATCTGATAAACAAAAAAAATGTCATTAAAGTTGGAATCTTCCCTGAAACAGAAATGCTGAAGTGGAATGAATGAATAAATGTCCCCAAAACTTTCCATCCTTCCACTTTCTTTAATTCATGGTTTCAGGGGGACTGGAGCCTATCTGTCACAGAAACTCCTCAACATTCCAGCCTAATAACAAGTCTGAAACTAAAGCAAAAACTGCAGCCCCAAATGAACATTGGCATGATATAGGCTGTGTCAAATGCAAAAGCAGTCCCTGTTTCCCTTTTTGGAACTCATCCTTTCTCAGGACAAAGTTAAATGTATGAGGATCAAACACAACAAGTACCTGGGACATGTCAACAGATCCAGGAAATCCAGGAACCAGCAAACTGAGCCAAAGAGAAACTGAGGCGTCTGCCAACAAATCAGCAGCAGCTGAAGCTGATCAACTTCCTGATGTGTCATGAGGTGATCACATGTTTCAACTAAAGACATCAGACAGACATAGCTTTAACAGCTTTAACCGATATCAATACTTTCACAGTTTGTTCAGAAAATAGATAGTTTTATTGAAAACAACAGCTTATTGAATGAGAGTCAATATGGGTTTGGTTCAAATAGGTCTACAGCTGCAGCAATAATGAAGGTGACAGAAGAAATCCCAACTGCAACAGACAGAAAGAAGTTTACCATATGAACCATTCATTGAGCTGAAGAAAGCTTTTCACACTATTGATCATTCAATATAACTTTCAGAGTTAAATAGCTTTGGTGTGAGAGGAGTTGCTTTAATGGGGAACTCTGGTATTTTTAAACCTGGACCTTATTTCTGGCATGAAATACGTTTCATCTACTCACAGAACAGTTTGGCGAAAGTCGGCGTCCTTCGGGAGCTATTTAGAAAACTCGCGATCAGCGTATATCCATATAATGGAGTTAATGGGACGATGCAGCCTCTAAATAAGACATTATCTGTCTTAATTTCACCAATACTTTAAGAAAAATTAATGAACGAACGTGTACTATAGCTCTATTAGTTCATAGGTGCTGTTATGTAGCTACTTGCGGCTATAGGAGAGCTAACGGAGGGATTTCTACACAGGCCCTCTACTGGGACAACCAATTTAACCAATTTAAAACAAATGTGTATCTCAGCTGCTGGAGTCAAACTTTGGAATTCTCAACATAATGATTTAAAAGGTTTTTCAGATGTTTCCCCGTTCAAAAAAATGTATGAGGAGAAAACAATTGGACATTAAACAAGACATTAGACAGTGGAATCAGCTGCACCCATCTGTCCCAGACAGCCCTGATGAGAGCAGGCTGGTCAGATCTTTCTCTGGTGTCTCTGTTGTTCTCTTGATATCATTTGAAAGGTCTGAAGTGACATTATTGCTCGAAAATATTTCTTCCTGTCGATGCGTCCCAGAGACGATCAGTGGCCTCATTGCAGGATCTGTGCACTCCAGCAAAAAGAAGAAGCATCCAGGTGTTCCTCATCAGTGTCTTTCCACATGTTGCCATGGACTTTTGTTCCTTCAAGGTTTGACTCTTTTTAATGGCATAAATGGCTCAAAACATGTGTTGATGTCACTGATTCTGGTCACAGCAAACCCTGTGATTCCAGGAGTCATTTTGAGGACATCTGCAGCAGCTGCCCTGCCATCATGTACATCATGAGGTACTGAGCTCCAACACATCTTACCATTTTTGGACTTGAGTCTTTCAGCAGGAGCAGCTTCAGCACCGGTGACCTCCTCATCAGATGAGTGTCTTCTGGATGATATTCCACTTTGTCTTCCTCCTCAGAAACCTGCTCATCCGTATCTCCATGCTGCTCTGTGTCCTCTCCCTCATTTTCACCAGAAATATGATGCAGAACTTCTCTCACTGAGAATCTTCTTTTCCTTTTGGCATGCTGCACATTGGAGATGTGCACTCTGCAGGTCACCAACTCCACACTGAACTCAGCTCACATGTGTGGACATGCCCGTCTTTGCTTGTTCTGTTTCTGTGCAGGTAAACTGGATAACAAGGCAAACTGAGAATCCCCTAAAGCTCACATGATGAGGAGAGGAGCTGGCTGTCAGTGTGTTGGCTGACAGTGCCCTGATGATGTCATCTGTGGCTCTAATTATTGCTTTCTAATCTTATTTTTGTAACTGGGACGAAACCGACCCGAACAACACAGAAGTCATAATTTCAGCCTGAGCTTTTTACAATTTAGTTTTATTTTGGTTCCTGACAATAGATAAATCAACTCCAGTTAACTGTAAATATGAAAAACTGTGGTATTCATGTCTCATCCCATCATCACCATTACAGCACCGCTGCTGGAGCTGATACAGACACACAGGAGACTTCTAACATTTTATCAGTATCAGTTTTACACAGACAGCTGGATCCAGGATGACTCTGATTGCTGTGCAGACCTGAGAGATGTCACCTTGATGTGTTCACAGTTTGTCACATGATGACAGATGTTTTTAGTCTCTGTGCACACATCTGTTGCATCTGTAGCAGCACTAAAACTACAGAGCTCCTGCACAGTACAAATCCCAGTTTAAACCGTGGTTTTGATATATTTTCTGGTGATTATCAGCGACTTATTCTTATCCATCACTGTGAGCCTTCCCAACATTAGGACTGCTTTCAGCCTACATGGATGGGACAGTAATGGGTGGTGTTTCCATCGGCCGGTGACAGACGTCACAACAAAATAACTAGACAGAGAAGAAGAGACTGAGCGTGGCGTCTGTGACAAGAAGAGTCAGAAACTAATGACATGGATGAAAGTGAACTCTGCTCACAGAGCAGATTCAGAGCAGGAAGTTAGTTCTCACCCATCACTGTGTTTAACTGTTTGAAGCTGTCGGCTGGAAGAAGGATTCTTGGCAAATGTGTTGACAGTGTAGATTATCTTCAGTAATTCCTTCTTCATCCAGTTTAAAATCACAGAGATATAAGATTCCTCAGATCAGATGATGATCTGGACTCTTGCATTAGCTCTCTGATCTCAGTGAGACTTCCTGGTTGAATAAAGGTTACTTTAAATATAATATTAGACTTTATCTTAGTAACTTCAGTAGAAGACATGTTGATCGATGTGTTTGAGGGAAGTTACTTAATATCACTAAAGTTTCCTGAACTTATCAAGAAAAGCTCAGTTTTCTTGGTATTATTTTGATAGAATTATTTTTATAAATTTATATAAAGCTTTAAGTAAACACTGGTTTTTAATTGCTCTTAAACTCTTTGTTGGATGTATATTTCAGAGTTTAGTTTTACTCAAGCTGAAAGTGAAACTAAACTTCCATCTTTTTGTGACGCAGGTTATTTTCTCTGTCTGAAGTTAATAGAAGCTATTTTTAATGTTTGACTATAATATCTGCTGTTGGCAGCTTAGTTCAAGCAGAAACAGCCACAATCTACAGTTCCTGAGACATTGTCTTTTGGAGAGTGCCTTTCTGCCATTGGAGCTGTTGGTCTCAGAGAAAAGCTCCATAAGTTCTCAGCAGTCAATGCACTTCTGATGTTTCAGTCACTTCTGTCTGTAACCGAAGGACTCCGCAACCTCCTTCAGAAAGAGACTGTAGACCTGGCAGAAGCTTTGATCTGCAAACAAGCAGTGTGTGACACACTTAAGGGCAAACGCACTGATGCATTTGCCACAGAGCGGCATGAGAGAACCAAAGCCCTGTACCACACCCACAGTATCTGTGGGTATCAGATTTTGTGCTGGAGGAAACTGCAGGTTTCACACACTGAAATAAAAACAACTCACGCATTGAAAAGAGAGTTACTTTTCCCTTGTGTGGATAGGATGGTTGGCAGGGCTACTGAAGGGCATTCAGGCATGTAGTCCTAGATGTGAATCACACACTTGAATGAACTTGCAAAACACAACAGCATTGACTTGAAAACAAAGTTCTGGTGGTCAGAAACTTTCTTGCCTGGAAAACAGAAGCTGGATGTTCACCCACAGATATATTGTCTGTAAACAACCTCCTTGATTCTCTTACCATCAGCTGATTTAAATGTTAATCTTTCTGTTGTTTCTCACCTCTACTGTCACGCCTTCTTCACGCAGTCTGACTGGATGTTGTGAAAATAAACACTGGTGTTGTCTGTGATAACTGAAAAGAATGACTCATAAAAGCACCTTCATCTGAACACATCCTTCTCACACCACATAACACACTGAAATGAGTAAAAACTAACAAGAAGATAGAAAAGTCATTTAAGTGCTCAATGTATAAAGTAAAGCAGTTGAAGTGTTAACAGTGAGTAAATTAGAGTTAAATCCTGCACATAAACACGGGGCTGAGCTCTGAAACAATATTTTTCACTAACTTTGCTGGAGACCAACCTCAGATTTGTTTTACTGTCACAATCACAACTTTTAGTGATTAACACGCATCTCCTGTGAGCGCTGATTCTCACGTGTCCCTGTCCTCTGACTGAAATGAACATTCCTGTAACATCTTCCTGGCCTGTGTGTGCCATACAGGTGATAAACTCTCAGAGCTGCTGTCAGATAACAGCTTGAGGAAAACTTTGAAGGATCCTGAAACATGTAGGCATTCATGTTTCTGAGGATCTGTTAAAGATCAAATTAAAACAGATACATATTAAACATTTTGGTACATAAAAAGTCAACATTGATGAAGACCAAAGGCAGCTTTTAAAAAGGAGCTGCATAACCTGAGCATTGTTTGGAGCTAATGATCCAAACATGACAGATGTGTAAATGTCCACTCCAGCCTTTATTCCCCTGAAGGGGGACAAAGAATTCATAATTAAAGATAAAATCATCTGTGATGAGTGTTGATGAGGTCGTGTGAACCATACTTTGGTCTCCCCTTGTTAGGGTTTAATCACAGAACTGGTTCCTGGTGTGCAGTGGTTGGCCTCCATCTCCAGTTACCTTCTGCTGGAGATCAGCCTCCAACATCAGCTTTTAGATCTTTTAGATCTTTTCTGTCTTTGTGAGAAACTCTGGACCCAACTGCTGCTGCCATTCACTCCTGTAACTTTGGCCAAGCAAAGTTTCAGGTCTGAACAACTTCTGTTCTTCTCTGGACTTTGACTTGTAAACCATCAGATATCAGTCAGATTCCAGTTCCTGCTTCCAGCCTCTGCTTTATTCCCATAAATCTTTACTCTAAACAACATTTAGTTTTGTTTAAAACTAAAAAGGCAGGTACAGTCTTCCTGCAGTACAATGCATCAAAGCTGATTGATGAGACTTCAGCTGCTTTATTGAACCAGCTGCAGACATTCAACACTTTTCTGACCATGAATTCGGGTCATTCTTTGACATTTTCAGCACAATCAAACAGTAAGATGTTTACGGGTTCTGTTAATCTCCTCAAACACAGTCATCATGAAATAAATAAGGCATGCTGTGTGAAACACAACAAGTTTCAGAGGTGTCAGAATACTTTTAAAGCTTCAAACTTAAGCAGGAACATGTTGTAGAGGGAGTGTTCAGCCAGGTCATCTGTTTCAGTCCTATTCGTGCTCAGATGGACAGAAAATGCTCTCTTTCTATCCAACATCAGTGATGTTAATGAGCATGTTCCCTCCTCCATCTGATTGTTGCTTCAGAGTCAACATGACCAGTCTGCCTGATACCAAAGCAGGATGCTTCCAAGTCCCAGGCTGGCTGTGAGATGGTCAGTTACCATTCTGACCTCCATCATGATCCCTACCTAATGTGAGAAAACTCCTCAGTGAGACATGATGGAGGAAATAAGCAGATGATGGCTGATAGGAGTCAGGAGTGAGAGTAAGACTGATGAAACTGTTCATTCATTTCAAAACAAATCAGAAATGTTACAACAAGGTTACAAGCTGCTGTTAAACTCAGAGATAAAGATGAAATCAGATCCTGTTGCTGCTCCTCCCTCCTACCGGTCCTGCCCCCATCAGGGGTGGAGCTCTGACTGATTCCAGCAGCAGCTCACCTGTGTCTCAGTCTGTGGAGCCTCGTCTTCTTCAACACTTGGTTTGAACAAACTGTGAGTCTGAACTTTGTCTTCAGTAACTTTCCTGTTTGTTTCTGCTCTGTAATGTTTGGGGAACATGTTCACTTCTTATTTCAGCTCCAGTTTGATCACTGTTGAGTTTGAAGATAAATCTGCATGATTATCATTTAAATTGTTATTGACTAGAAACATAATGTGATTTATTTGTTTTATTCACAAAATAAATCACATTAAGTTATAATTTGTGGGAATAACTGTGGTTTCATCCATTAAAGTCAGACACAGAAACTCATTGCTGTTTATCTTTGATTCCTTTAAAGACAAACAGTAACAACCTGGATGAAGGTGTGGTTTTGTTGCTGTGTAACAATTGTTGTTGCTTCGATGTTTGCGTCAAGGTGTATGAAAACGCAGCGTTGCAACTGACGTATACAGTCACATAATGACGTGACTCCCCTTAGCACCCTGAGCTATAGAAAATCAAACTGGTTCTCAGCTGGTTCGCATGTTGAACAAGTTGTTAAAAAATACCATCACCTGCAACAACGCGTCATTTATCTGGAGATTAGCTGAAAATTACTCCATTATTGTTTTTATTTGTCAATTTTTCAAATGAAAAACACGACTTTTTTCTAGTCTCTATTGTTTTCTTGTTTTTTTTTCACACTTTTGCAACTAAATATTTCAAACTGTCAAAAAAACCCACAATAAAAATATCACCTGATAAAACAGGTTTTAGTGGCGTCTATAATATAACTTTCTCTATATGAAAAGTTTCTTGTTTCATTTTTACCTTTTATTGCATGTATTAATTTAAAATATCTGTTTTATTTCATAGCATCACTTTGCTGAGACTCCAAAAATACAATTAATAACAATAATGATTCAACTGAGACTGATATGAAACAGAGAATCAGAGCCAATCAGAGGAGCAGCTGATCTTTTTACAACCCAAATGATGGAAATGAGGATTTGAGTTGATGTGCAGAAGAATGATTTGTGTTTCCTCTGCAGATGAAGGTAGAAAGTGTCTGTGAGCTGATGTGAATTCAGCAGCATGGAGCAGTGTGAGGACACTAAAACCACTCTGTGTGGGGAACATGAGAGCCAGAGCAAAGCTCAGAGGTGAGATGACCATCTCTAATTGTCCAGGACTCTTCTCCATGTCAGAGCTCAGCACTCACATCACCAAACCACCTTTATTCACAGGAACCAACCTGAACCTGAACCTGAACCTGATCCTGAACCCAGCTGTGTGTCCTTTAAGAGCGACCAGTCAAAGGAGTTCTTGATTCATTTTCAACATGATGTTCCATCAGCCCAACAGTGAGTATCTGTCAGTATTCAGTGGAGGCTGCATCAGGTTTCAGATGATAACCAGTTTTCAGCTGAATTACTTGAGACTTGGATCAGTTCTTGATGTCTCTGATGAGACTAATTAGCTGCATCATGTGTGTAATGTGATATTTTAGTTCAGTGCTGCAGCTCTTTATTAAAACAAAGGGAGAATATTGCTGAATATCTGTCCACTGATGTGACTTTTTCACAGGATGCTGATTATGTAGTGAACAGGGCGGCTGATGCAGAAATATTACGTTCTCACACGTTGTGTTTAATGACTTCAGTTTAAAACGACCTTCTGAAGAAACGAGAACAAAATGACCAAATCAACCCAGTAATGTTATTAACTGATCTGTTATCAATTATCTCCTAATAAACCTACTCATGTTATCTGGTGAAAAGATCAAATTGTTTTAATCTAAGACTTTATATTCCAGAAAAATGAAATATTCCAAAGTCAGTGTTTTCCAGTGTGGTGCAGCTGTAGTTTGTCTCTGAAAGAGCAGAATGAATCTGATCACACAAACAGTAAAGACTGAGTCAGATCAGGGTTACTAATCAGTCCTAGACCCAAGATTAGTTTTAGCTCTTTTGAATCTCTGATTCTCAGTTTTTCCCACCCAAAGTGGAAATCACAAAAACCTCTTGTGTTTGTTGTTGTGTATCGTCCGCCTGGCCCTTATTCTGAGTTTCTGTCTGAATTCTCAGAGTTTTTATCCCAGTTAGTGGTGAGTACAGATAAAGTCATTGTAGTGGGTGACTTTAATATTCATGTAGATGTTGAAAATGACAGCCTAAATATTAACTTTAATTCTATATTAGACTCTATTGGATTTTCTCAAAGTGTTCACAGACCTACTCACTGCCTTAATCATACCCTTGACCTTGTGCTGACTTATGGCATTGAGAGTGAACAGTTAACAGTGTTCCCTCATAACCCTGTCTTGTCTGACCATTTTTTAATAACTTTTGAATTTACATTACTTGACTACACGGTTTCTGAGAAGAATTTTACATATAGAAGGTGTCTGTCAGAGAATGCTGTAACCAGATTTAAAGAGTTGATTTCATCATCCTTTTCTTCACTGCCATGTGCAGATATGACAGAGGACGGCTACCTAAATTTTACTCCAGTAGAACTTGACTCTCTTGTTGACAGCACTACAGCTTCAATGCGTACAACACTGGACAATGTTGCCCCTCTGAAAAGGAAGGTAATCAGTCAGAAGAGGTTGGCTCCTTGGTATAATTCACAGCTGCGTGCGTTAAAGCAGACTGCAAGAAAGCTGGAGAGACAGTGGCGTTCCTCTAATTTAGAAGAGTCTCAATTAGTCTGGAAAGATAGTTTAATAACGTATAAGAAAGCACTTCGTAAAGCTAGAACTGCGTATTATTCATTATTGATAGAAGAGAATAAGAATAATCCCAGGTTTCTTTTCAGCACTGTTGCCAGGCTGACAAAGAGTCCGAGCTCTGTTGAGCCATGTATTCCTTTAACTCTCAGCAGTGACGATTTCATGAGATTCTTCATCAATAAAATTGTTTCTATCAGAGAGAAGATTAATGGAATCCTTCCCATTATTATCACTGATGTATCATCAAGTAGAGCAGCTTTAGAAGTATCTTTCGAACCTGAATTGTATTTAGACAGCTTCTGTCCAGTTGATCTTTCTGAGCTAACAACAGCAATAGTCTCTTCTAAACCATCAACTTGTATGTTAGACCCAATCCCAACCAGACTGTTCAAGGAGGTTTTCCCTTTAACCAACACTTTCATATTGGATTTGATCAATCGGTCTTTGTTGACAGGATATGTACCTCAGACTTTTAAGGTTGCTGTAATTAAACCTTTACTTAAAAAACCTACTCTTGATTCAGAAGTGTTGGCTAATTATCGACCTATATCCAATCTCCCTTTTTTGTCCAAAGTTCTTGAAAAAATAGTTGCAGCTCAACTTTGTGATCATTTACATAGAAATAATCTGTTTGAAGAGTTTCAGTCAGGATTCAGAGTGCATCATAGCACAGAAACAGCACTGGTGAAAGTTACCAATGATCTCCTGTTAGCCTCTGATAGCGGACTTGTTTCTGTGCTTGTCCTGTTGGATCTCAGTGCTGCATTTGATACGATCGATCACAGCATTCTGTTACAGAGACTTGAACATGTTATTGGGATTAAAGGAACTGCATTAGGCTGGTTTAAGTCATATTTATCTGATAGATTCCAGTTTGTTCTTGTAAATGAGGAATCTTCCTCACACGTTGGAGTAAGTCATGGAGTTCCTCAGGGTTCTGTGCTTGGACCGATTCTTTTTACTTTATACATGCTTCCATTAGGTAACATTATCAGACAGCATGGCATAAATTTCCATTGTTATGCTGATGATACTCAGCTGTACTTATCTATGAAACCAGATGAAACCTACAGGTTGGTCAGGCTACAAGCCTGTCTTAAAGACATAAAGACCTGGATGACTCAGAACTGTCTGCTTTTAAATTCAGACAAAACTGAAGTTGTTCTCTTTGGACCTGAGCGCTTCAGGGAGAAATTGTCTAGTTATATAGTTACTCTAGATGGTATTTCCTTGGCTTCTAGTTCTACAGTGAGGAACCTTGGAGTTATTTTTGACCAGAATTTATCATTTGACGCACATATAAAACTGGTTTCTAGGACTGCCTTCTTTCACCTTTGTAATATTGCTAAAATCAGGAACATCCTGTCTCAGGGTGATGCAGAGAAACTAGTTCATGCATTTGTTACTTCAAGATTGGACTACTGTAATTCCTTATTATTGGGCTGTCCCACATATTCTCTGAAAAGCCTCCAGCTGATCCAAAATGCTGCAGCCAGAGTTCTGATGAGAACTAACAGGAGAGATCATGTTTCTCCAGTTTTAGCTTCTCTTCATTGGCTCCCTGTTAAATTCAGAATAGAATTTAAGATTCTTCTTCTGACATATAAAGTTCTTAATGACCGAGCTCCATCATATCTTAAAGATTTAATTGTAAGATATTTTCCTAACAGAGCACTTCGCTCCCAAACTGCAGGTTTACTTGTTGTTCCCAGAGTTTCTAAAAGTAGAATGGGAGGTAGAGCCTTCAGTTATCAGGCCCCTCTCTTGTGGAATAAGCTGCCAGTAAATGTCCGGGAAGCAGACACCCTTTCCACTTTTAAGATTAGGCTTAAAACTTTTCTTTTCGATAAAGCTTACAGTTAGGGATGGCTCAGGTAATCCTGAAACATCCCATAGTTAAGCTGCTATAGGCTTAGACTGCTGGGGGACCTCATCTGTCACACCTTTCCTCACTTTGCTCTCTTTTTCCCCCTGTTTAATTTCACAATTGATTTTATGTACATGTGACATTATTGGGATTATTAACTTGTGTTTCCCTGTTCCAACAGATATCCTTTGAATGGCGTTATGGTGTTTTTCCCCCCTCTTTTCCCTCTTTTCTGTCTTCTCAAACCCCAGCTGGTCGAGGCGGATGGCCACCCTTCCTGAGTCTGGTTCTGCCAGAGGTTTCTTCCTGTTAAAAGGGAGTCGTTCCTTTCCACAGTTGCCACAGGCACGCTCAGGACGGGAGATTGGACTGAAGACACATTTCGGTGCAATCTGTTGGTTTCCTTAGCTAGGATATTAATTTTTTGAATTAGCTCTATATGAATTAATTTGATTATGATTACAATGAATTGAATTCCAATTGGCTTGAATTGGACTATATTACTTAAGTGCCTTGAGATGACAATTGTTGTAATCTGGCGCTATATAAATAAAATTGAATTGAATTGAATTGAATTGAGTCAGGGAACCATACTGAAAGCTCAGAGCTTCAGTCTTCCTGTTTTCTCTCAGGTAAAATTACATCCAGCTTCCAGTTTCACACACCTGCTGACGTCTGCCTGCAGAGTGGCAGAGCTGCCACAAGGGGGAGCTGTAACATTGTTCCACAGCAGCCACACTGACTCTGACAGGCCGTCTCACTGCAGACTCAAACACTATCACTGAATACTTTAGTCTGAAGAAAACAAGTGTTTTTTCTGTCAGGATCCATCAGAGACTCAAACCTGGACCTGAAACCAGCTATGTGTCCATGAAGAGCGACCGGTCAATGGATCCTCCTCTTGTCTTCAAATCAGACCAACATCCATCCTTTCAGAGGTGAGCTGAGTGCAAATGTTGTAACAGAGTAAAATGTAGCAGAGTCAGTTTGAACAGTTTTTATTCCAGCATGTGTTTAATGTGAGCTCAGCTCTGTTTCACATCCATTTCTATGTTCATATGTGAAGCGGTGTGTGTTGGATGTTTTCCACAAACACAGCAGTCAAAGAGGAAAGAATGGATGTTGGAGGAGGTGTTTCTGAGTGTCTGTAGGACACCAGCTGGTCCAGCAGGTGTCACCTTTGTGCTTTGGCTCTAACACAGTGTAGGAAGTGTGAAGCAGCTGAATTCCAGAGTAAAGTCAGGTCTGTTTTAGGTGGTTGAAATATAGACAAACAAACATGGTTTTGAATATCTTATAAGATTTTAAAATATCCTTTCAAATGTTTTGCCATTAAATGCCTTTTTGTCTTTTGTAAATTATTTTGTGTTCTTTAGGAGGAAGCTGGATAAAACAGGCTCACCTGAACCTAAATCCAGCTCTGAGTCCCAGAAGACTGACCGGTCTATAAAACATACTCCAAGGAAAAGGCACCACCCAGATGTTCAAAGGTACTGGAATAGTTTAGAGATGACAGACAGAAACTAAAGCATTTAATTTATTTTTTACATCTTCAGTACAACTTGACTGACACAGATAAAGTTCTCTCAGTGAAGACTCTGTTTTAAACATCTATCTGTCTAACACTGGGAACATACCAATACAACCAGTCTGATTCAAGCACACACTGGCTCTGGCTGCCTTGCTCCAGGGAACTTCAGCAGGGAGGGAAAGCTTTCTGAAGGGGTTGCTGAAAGCTGTTGGACCCAACCAAAGTGAGCTGAAAGCTCCAAGCAGCTGCAGACTGAGCTGTTGATTCTCAGTGGGATCAGCAGGACTAGTAAAGCTTTCCCACTACAGGGAGTCCTCTGATTCACTGTTCACATCCACACATCACTTCATGGAGCTTTACCTTGTGTTTGTCTCTGTGTGGACAGACAGAATGTGAGCTCATTCTTCATGATTCCTCCACAGAGTGGACCAGCAGAGCTCAGAGGTTCCCAGTCGTCAGTCTGCCCAGCAGCATCAAACACAGCTGGACTCCATATTTATGGTCTGTACATGTACAACGACTACTTTTCCATCTGTTCTGTTCACAGTCATTTCCATGCTGCACTTTGTAGACCAGTGGATTGTCAGTGTGTCCAACATGGATCTGATGTTTGGCTCCATGACTTCAGTCTGATTGGCTCATTCATATAGTATTCTGTTCCAGCTGCTGGAGGACAACATGGTCACTTTTGTGAAGGAGGAGCTGAAGAAGATGCAGAAGGTTCTGAGTCCAGATTACCCAGAATGCTTAGAGAGTCAGAGGGAGAATGAGGATGAAGAGCAGAGGTGGAGCAGAGAGGCATTAGTGAAGATCACAGTTCACTTCCTGAGGAGAATGAAGCAGGAGGAGCTGGCTGACCGTCTGCAGAGCAGTAAGAGGATTTCTCTAAAGATTTAACCTGCTGGATAAATGACACATTTACTGATGTCTCAACACACAGAACAACACATGTTCAAATACTCATTCTCAGAAAAATTAAAGGTTTGAAGATTTTCTGTGTATTGTATTGACTGATCTTATTTGTTGTGTTTATTTAGAACTTTCTGACCCAGTTTTCCGACATAAATCTGCTCTGAAGAAGAAGTTCCAGTGTGTGTTTGAGGGGATTTCTAAAGCAGGAAACCCAACCCTTCTGAATCAGATCTACACAGAGCTCTACATCACAGAGGGAGGGACTGGAGAGGTCAATGATGAACATGAGGTCAGACAGATTGAAACAGCATCCAGGAAAGCAGACAGAGCAGAAATAACCATCAGACAAGAAGACATCTTTAAACTCCCACCTGGAAGAGATGAACCAATCAGAACAGTGATGACAAAGGGAGTGGCTGGCATTGGGAAAACAGTCTTAACACAGAAGTTCACTCTGGACTGGGCCGAAGGCAAAGCCAACCAGGACATCCAGTTCATGTTTCCATTCACTTTCAGAGAGCTGAATGTGCTGAAAGAGAAAAAGTTCAGCTTGGTGGAACTTGTTCATCACTTCTTTACTGAAACCAAAGAAGCAGGAATCTGCAGCTTTGAAGAGTTCCAGGTTGTGTTCATCTTTGACGGTCTGGATGAGTGTCGACTTCCTCTGGACTTCCACAACAAGGAGCCCCTGACTGATGTTACAGAGTCCACCTCAGTGGATGTGCTGCTGACAAACCTCATCAGGGGGAAACTGCTTCCCTCTGCTCGCCTCTGGATAACCACACGACCTGCAGCAGCCAATCAGATCCCTCCTGACTGTGTTGGCACTGTGACAGAGGTCAGAGGGTTCACTGACCCACAGAAGGAGGAGTACTTCAGGAAGAGATTCAGAGATAAGAAGCAGGCCAGCAGGATCATCTCCCACATCCAGACATCACGAAGCCTCCACATCATGTGCCACATCCCAGGCTTCTGCTGGATCACTGCTACAGTTCTGGAGGATGTGTTGAAAACCAGAGAGGGAGGAGAGCTGCCCAAGACCCTGACTGAGATGTACATCCACTTCCTGGTGGTTCAGGCCAAAGTGAAGAAGGTCAAGTATGATGGAGGAGCTGAGACAGATCCACACTGGAGTCCAGAGAGCAGGAAGATGATTGAGTCACTGGGAAAACTGGCTTTTGAGCAGCTGCAGAAAGGAAACCTGACCTTCTATGAATCAGACCTAACAGAGTGTGGCATCGATATCTCAGCAGCCTCAGTGTACTCAGGAGTGTTCACACAGATCTTTAAAGAGGAGAGAGGGCTGTACCAGGAGAAGGTATTCTGCTTCATCCATCTGAGTGTTCAGGAGTTTCTGGCTGCTCTTCATGTCCATCTGACCTTCATCAACTCTGAAGTCAACCTGATGGAAGAACAATCAAAGTCTGAAACAAGAGTACAGATTCTCTTCTACCAGAGTGCTGTGAACAAGGCCTTACAGAGTCCAAATGGACACCTGGACCTGTTCCTCCGCTTCCTCCTGGGTCTTTCACTGCAGACCAATCAGAGTCTCCTACGAGGCCTGCTGACACAGACAGGAAGTAGCTCACAGACCAATCAGGAAACAGTTGATTACATCAAGAAGAAGTTCAGTGAGAATCTGTCTGCAGAGAGAAGCATCAATATGTTCCACTGTCTGAATGAACTGAATGATCGTTCTCTAGTGGAAGAGATCCAACGTTACCTGAGTTCAGGAAGTCTCTCCACAGATAAACTGTCTCCTGCTCAGTGGTCAGCTCTGGTCTTCATCTTACTGTCATCAGAAAAAGATCTGGATGTGTTTGACCTGAAGAAATACTCTGCTTCAGAGGAGGCTCTTCTGAGGCTGTTGCCAGTGGTCAAAGCCTCCAACAAAGCTGTGTAAGTACAGATATAGAGGGATATGTATGAATATACTGAAGTTGTTTTTATAGGAGAGAAAGTCACAGATTACTGCTTATCTCATTATTCCCTCTTCAGATTGAGTAGCTGTAACCTCTCAGATGAAGGATGTGCAGCTGTGTCCTCAGCTCTCAGCTCCCAGTCCTCCAGTCTGACAGAACTGGACCTGAGTAACAACAACCTGCAGGATTCAGGGGTGAAACAGGTGTCTGCTGGACTGAAGAACCCAAACTGCACACTGGAAACACTCAGGTCAGGATTAATCAAACTGTTTTTATGAACAGCTAACAGAACAGCTGTGGATGGTCTTTGTATGATTGTTACAGCAGCTTTAGGCCTCTGACAGCTTAAAGAGTTCAGAGGACTAAACAGCAGATATTTGTGGAGGAGGTCTCCAAGGAGAACATCTGCAGGAACAACAGTGAGAAGTGTCTGTTGGTCCTCTGACCCTGGATCGGATCCAGAGATGGGTCCAGGACATGTTAGCCTAGCTTAGCACAAAGACACAAAGTCAGTAATGTGAGACAGTTCCAGTTTCTCTGAACATTTGATGACATTCAGCTTCAGTTTCAGAGCAGTTCTCTCAGAGTTTCTGTGTTGTTTTGTGTGTCTGCAGCCTGTCAGGCTGTCTGATCACAGAGGAAGGCTGTGCTTCTCTGGCTGAAGCTGTGACCTCCAACCCCTCCCATCTGACAGAGCTGGACCTGAGCTACAACCATCCAGGAGACTCAGGAGTGAAGCTGCTGACGGCTGCACTGAAGGATCCACACAAACTCGGGTATGGAGAGTCCTGCTGCAGCCACACACAATGTCTGATAGAGGAGGAAGAGCTGGAAACATGTTCTCTGTCCTGCACTCAGCCCTGTGTTTTTGCTTCCTGCTGAGTGTTACATGAACAATCACACATGTAGGAGCCTTTTTCCTTTGCTCACAGCAGAAACACTGGCTGAACAGAAACAGCAGATATTTGTGGAGGAGGTCTGCAAGGAGAACATCTGCAGGAACAACAGTGAGAAGTGTCTGTTGGTCCTCTGACCCTGGATCAGATACAGAGATGGGTCCAGGACAAAGCTTTGGACAAAGTTATTTATAAAACCATGTTCACCGCACATCTGGAAATGTGTACATGTGGATTAGACCTGTGTCCCTCCCTCCATACGCCTACATGGTGGATCTTCAGCTGGACCGGCTCTCTGACAGCTCCAACACATTCAAAGAACAGTGTGTGGAACTGGATGTGTTTCAGCTCAGAGATAAAGCCACCAGAGCAAACTTCAACAATCCTCTGAGCTCCACATGACTTGATATCAGACTTACTGAGAGCCACACAGTACCAGGTCCAAAGAGTTCTGCCCTTCTGTGGTTCTGACCGTCCTTCCAGATGAGAACCAAGTAGACCAAAGTTGAACAGGAGCTGTGTTTGGTTGTTCTTCATCCCATCTCTGGCTGGGATGAAGAAGAAGAAAAAAAGGTGGGGGACAATCCAATAAACACTATCCAAGGAATTCCAGAGAAACAGGAAGAGAGGGACACTGGGGGAAGGAAAGGAAGAGGCTGGAGGCTTTTCAGTCTGTTTCAGATTCCTGAAAAGTGATCAGGCTGAAATAAATGAGTGATTATGATCAATAAAATCACAACACCTAGTAGCTAATTTACTTCCAACGACTATAGAATCTCCTCTGATCTTATTCTGAGCCTTTAATGTTCAATGTGGAGGGTGGAATGAGGGGAGTGTTTCTAGTCTAACTTTTCTAGATGAATGTCTTCCCCTGGCTGGCTGTGCAGCATTCAGATGGACCAATGGGTCTGAGAAAGGATCTGGATGTTTGGCTGCCCTGAAACATACTGAGAGGAGGAGTCAGCAGAAACAATGTGACCATCAGGAGAGACCATGATGTCAGAAACTGATGTGATTTCATTAGAATTCTTAAAGCTCATATTTGGATTCAGAAATGAGTGAAAAATCAAAGTGAAAATTCTTCCAAACTTGAAGAATTGAATTCAGAGACAGAAACTTCATCTCCATAATCTGACTGCAGAAAACATTTGGTGCTTTTAAACTTCATAATGAGCTCAGAGAGATTTCCTTCCATCCATCGTTCTTCTCTTTCTTCACTTTCTTTTCTTTCCTCCTTTTTCTGAGATAAATCAAATAATGAAAGCATCTCTGCATGAGTCCATAATCTGCTCTGCGGAGATGATTGAAAGGAGTTTTGTACGTTTCAGTGTTGATCAAACAGCTTTCATTCTAGTTTTCAGATGCTTCATTCCAGTGGATGTATCCAGATGTTTTCGTGTTCCTTTCTCAGTGTAGAACAATGTGTGTGTGTGAGCCATGTAATGTCCATGTTTGCATGCTGAAAGAGACTGTGCTGCTCTGACCCCCCTCCTCCTTTCAGGGTGGAGCCTGCTGGAGAACGATGGTTGACACCAGGTCTGAGGAAGTGTAAGTGTGTTCTTCATCTGATTCATGACATCCAACCATCTTCACACTGTCACATCACTCATTGATCAAAGTGAACAGATGATAGATCAATAACTGCAGCTGGATTGTGTTTGTTCTCTCCATCAGATTCCTGTCAACTCACAATCGACACAAACACAGTGAACAAAAGCCTGAAACTGTCTGACAACAGCAGGAAGGTGACATGGGTGGAGGAGGAGGTTCAGTCATATCCTGATCATCCAGACAGATTTGATGACTGGTGTCAGCTGCTGTGTAGAAATGTTCTGACTGGTCGCTGTTACTGGGAGGTCGAGTGGAGAGGAAGAGTTGAAATATCAGTGACTTACAGAGGAATCAGAAGGAGAGGAGGCAGTGACTGTGTGTTTGGACAGAATGATCAGTCCTGGAGTCTGAGGTGCTCTGATGGAGGTTACTCTGTCTGTCACAATAAGAGAGAAACACACATCTCCTCCTCCTCCTCCTCCTCCTCCTCCTCCTCCTCCTCCTCCTCCTCTGTCTCTAACAGAGCAGCAGTGTATGTGGACCGTCCTGCTGGCACTCTGTCCTTCTACAGAATCTCCTCTGACACACTGAGCCACCTCCACACCTTCAACACCACATTCACTGAAGAACCTTTGCATCCTGGATTTGGGTTCTGGATCAGTTCACCTGGTTCCTCAGTGTCTCTGTGTTGAGTATAAAGAGTTTCCTCCTGTCAGAGAATCACTGTTGAACAGATAGTTCAGTCTGTACATGTCTGTCTCTTTCACTCAGAAACACCTTTTCAGATTCATGGATTCAGTCAGTTTCTGTTTGAAACTCTTCTGAATGATTCCTTGGAAACTTCTTCCTCTTCCAGTCCTTTAAAGATGGAAGCTGCCATTCTTCCAGGATGTTGTTTTTCTGTGTGTTTCCAGTCAAAGCTTCACACTGAATATCAGTACGTTGTGTTTCTCTGCAGCTCACTTCAACTGAGACCATTCAGTTCATGTCAGCTGCAGTTAGTTTGCTGCACATGTGACAAACTGTGATATCAGAGAGGAATCACTGAGCTGCAATCAGCCAAGATGAATTTCCAACCTGCTGACAGATCTTCACTGATTCTGCTCCAATGAGCAGAAGTTTGGTGAGCAGCCAGGGTTCATCCTGATGTTTCTCCACATTCACTTCCTGTTTGATGATGAAAGGACAACTGGACTGGAACTAGTTTCTGATGGCAGAAAGTTGCTAAATGTTGTTGATAAATGCTCACAAAGAGGACTGAAATGATCCTTTATACACAATATTTGGACTTTAACCGCTGAAAATATTTAAGATAAAATAAATTAGATAAAAAATTGTAACATTTTATCACCACAATAATAATTGATGTAAAATTAAGTCAAACATGTTGATATTCGAGGTAAAAACCTTCAGAATTTTATGCTTTATTTTTTTGCTCTTTTGGTATTATTGTTTTTATTCCTTTATCTTGTACTGGAGAATCATCTAAATAATGGACTGAAACTTTTGAAAGATGATGCACATGTGTGGAGGGACCCAACTCTCAGTGAATCAAATATTTTGATCGTCAGAACAAGAATTATGTATCAAAAGCAAAATAAATGGATCAAAAACTGCCTTTAACTGGTACATGTACATGTATGTTCCTCATTGAGAAGTTGGTGTGATCTTTGTCTTTTTAGGGGCTGTATTTTCAATATTCTGCACCCACTTCTCTCAGGACAAGTTTGATTTACACAAGAAATGTGTGTTTTAGTGTGTTGTGCAATTATTATTTTCAGCTTGATGGGAAGGTCAGAAAATGTCCAAAAATTCAACAAATCCCATTCTGCGCTCAGATCTGTGCAGTTTGAGAGCAGAAGCTTGTTAATGAGGCAGTTCCTGCAGAACAAATCACATCTTGTTTTAATCTCAACACTCACACCTGATATATTTGTGAATATATTAATATTTCCATCACGTTGTGAAGCAGCTTCAACAACATTTGTTCAGTTTTTCTACGTGTTCTAATCCACATTTCTTACTGACAACATCTGGATTCAGACATCAAAGTTCAGGATCAGGTACGACATCCTTTTCTGGTTGGGTGAGGTCCCCATCTTCTAAGTTCTTCACCCTCTGGTCCTGAATGTCCGTTTCTGTAGAGTCATCATATTTTTATCTGACACATACAGATGTGCAGTTTGGAGGCTCAGCAGTTCACCTCCATCTTAAGGTGAAGGGACACTCTTTTGAGGACAGTAACGTCCACACCCTGGACAAAGAAAACAGATGGTTTGGACTGAGGTGTGTCAGTGTGACCGTACAGACCTGCCAAGTGTGAATAGTCTTTAAGCTGCTGATAAGCCGACAGTCACCAACTAGTTAAAGCTGAAGACATCTTTCAGATGAGAAGTGAAATATTCAGAAAGTCCAGTTGCTCATTATTACAATGATAAGAAATCTACCAAATTATTCAGTCTTTTAAAAACACTCCCAAACTGACATGATGCTATTTATCTTTTCACCGCCAGAGGGCGACATATTCCCATCAATAAAGACTCCACTTCCTTCACAGTTAAAGGAGATTTTATTGACATTAAAGACTGAACATGTTTCAACAATCAATAATTACCAAAGGTCGGGTCGCCTAGGCAACAGGTCCAGGAGTGAAGACTCCAAAGACTCTCCTTTGAATTTCTCATGTCTGTGCATTATTAACTGCTCACTGATATAGAATATCAAACATGAAGCAATTTTAAAAGATACAGCACAGTCCACAGCAGTACAAACATACAACAGATTGCTGTATGTGTGTATTGAACATCGTGTGATTACAATGAAACCCCTCACTCTTCCCTTCTCACCATCCTCCACAATACAGAGAATTGAGAAGGTGAGAGAATAACATTTTCCAGAAGAATTCAGACAGATGAAGTCTGTGAGCTGAGCACTGCTGGAAACTGTTAGAACAGACTGACTTAAATGAGGTGCCACGAATACAGCAGCTGGTATTCACAGGCGGTCTCTACGGTGGTCCTGAAGTGTCAAAGAATACAAAAGCAACACAACAAGCCACAACTCAATTGGGCAGTTTTCAGGTTTTAATGGATAAAGAGAGGGAAATTAGGAAAAGTTTGAGAAGGAAGTGAGACACTGATGCTGGATAATGTTTATTAACTGTGCTGTTATCACTGTTTTATCAGTGAGATGAGTATTAGTTTCTCAACTTTACACAGCAAATTACCATCATGTGTAAGCTAAGAGTCCTTTACCCTTTGTATTTTACCAGATGATGTTTTGTCCATTTTGTGGAATAAATCTTCAGCCTGTCCTGTCACACTGTGGCTCATGCTGCAGAAATCTTCAACAGGAAGGTATATTTTGATCATCTTCTTAAAGATTATGGATTTCTTCATTGTACTGTAAATTATTACTGAGATTACCACCCAGGTATGGCTGAAACTCAAAACGTGCAGCTTATGTTAAGTGCAGCAAATGCAGAATAATACATTCAGAAACAGAGAGGCACCCTCAAAATAAAATGTCAAATTCCACTACTTAGGGTGGCATTTTTCAAGGTTTCCAACTCTACTGCGTTTTAGTCACTGGGATGAACACTAAATGTATGAGAATCTAAGTGAATCATTAACAATATTCAGTTTCTTACTTTGTTAATCAATAATTGTTTAAAACCTGACACGAAAGAGTGTAAATGCAGTGGATCTACTTTTTTCTCATGTGGTGTTTTCATATATTCATCCATCAGGTCCTGAAGCAGCCGTGGTGGATGAACTTATCCACAAGTATTTCACAGAGGACCCTGCCTCTGAAATCATGCTGGACTTACTGGCAGCCAAGCACAACATTTCAGTGAGTGTCAGCACTTTCAAAAGAAGACTACAAAATGCAGACCTGACCGAGAGGACGAACTACGCTCCAGTTGCTGCTGTGCAGGCAGCTTTTTCTGAGGAACCTCAGGGATCAGGCAGCTTTTAGGTTACAGAGCGATGTGGCAGCCTCTGAAACAAAAGTACTCTTTTACAGTCAGAAGATGTGATGTGATGAACACAATAAGAGAACCTGACACATCTGGAATAGAGTATTGTTCAGTGTGGCATGTTGGTGGGAACGACAAACTGAAACCTTTTGGGATTGCCTGAAGTGGCCGTATCGATGGCTTCTCAACAAAAATGATGTGGCTCAAATGTGGAAAGTCCAACAATGATCCTGGTGTCGGTGCTCAAAATGACATTGAGTGTGTCGCTGAGCTTTGAGTTTTTCCAATGCGCCGCCGCACAGACTGTGGCAGAAAATGGACTGATGGCAGCACTTCATCGTTCCTTAAGATCAGCGCATAGAGATGCATTTGCAGGAGCCAGAAGTCACATGTGTGGCACTTCAGCATCTGAGCAGTGAACTGAAGGCTGGAGGTCCTGCTTTGGCAAACAAAGGTTTTTATCTCGTATTCATTCTTCACTGATTATCTACTTCACATCACACTTTTGGATTTACTGTAGATGACTGTGCTGATGAAGGCAATGCTCGCTTTTATTTGGTGTTTTTTTTATGTTGAATCAATTCAGTTCCTGCTTAAGATTTTAAATGTCTTCTACATAATAAACTACTTAAAACACAACAGAAAGCAATTCAGCTGTATTTTACAGGAGGAAGGTGATATATTTCCTTAGAATAAAATGTGTGTTTGCATACTCACACACAGTTTTGGATGGATCTGTTTGGTGACTTGAGGGAGAAGCATCTGTTCAAAAGCAGCTACGAACACACAAGGCTGCTGCGGTACAGCCGTCTGGGAGCGCGACAGAAAGAACTGGACGAACACAAGCACCACTGGAACGCTCACGTTATCTGTGCTGTTCGGCAGTCTAACTGAACATCTGGATGAGCAGAGGTGATGTATCATTTGTCTCACAGGTGAACACTGCAAACCATGTTAAAGCAAAAACAACAGGACGACCTTTTATTTCATCTACATGAAGCATTCACAGGAAAATCATGGTTACATGAGTTTAACCTGAGGTTGAACCGAGGCTGTAAAAGCTCAGAAAACAGTATATGTACCAGAGAGCTTTTTTTAAATTATATATAAAAAAAAGAAAATAGATTCTTCCTTGAAGCTGTCACTTTAAAATCAATCATTATGTCTGAGAATTTCCACTCATGCTTCAGTCAGCATCACTTTAGTTCTAATATTTATTTGATGGTGTATTTGAGCTTTTATCATGTCGTCTTGTGGTGTCTCTGCATACGAGTCTTGTTGACTAAATCTGGCCAATCACTGGCAGGGAACGCCAACAACATTTAAACTTTGAGAGAAAACAAAGTAAATCTGGTTGTTTTTCTGTATTTTCTTCCCAGATTCAATGGGATGAACTGTGGATTCTCAGCATCTTCACAGACCCTGAGCAGCACCACCAGTTACTGTTGGGGACGATGACCTGCATCCCTTTGAAGAACCACAGAGACAAAGTGGTCTGACACCATCTCTTCAGTGGCAGTCTGCTGTAGAGAACTACATCACTCTGAACAACATGGCTGAACTTTATCTTCATGTCACATTTAGACAAATAAACTGGGATGGCAAAACATTTTATTCTTATGCATTACCCTCCGGCACAGAGGAACACCGGCACCTTGTAGATTTTAAAAAGAGAAGACAGAACAGAGGTTTAAACAGGAGTTTAAAGCTGAGTGTTTAACATCTCCAACCTGAACAAAACCTTTTTCTTTTGGGACATTTCAGGTGTTCATAGTTCAGTGTGTTTAAAAGCATCCAAAGCGGGAATTCTTCATTCCAAAGTTCATGTTGGCTTTAAAGCTGTTGCAGTTATCAGAGACAGGCGGCTTTAATGTGTTGGCACATGTATTTGCCATGGGGTAGTTTGAACTGGTGAGGAGCTGAAGGGACGCTCCAGGATCCGTGCCAGCAGGAGGTTTGCCTGCTACACCTGTGGCAAGCATGAAGATCTCCTCCAGGGTCACTGAAGTGTCTCCTTCTAAAAGTAGAAAGCATTTGGACTAATTTACTGAAAATGTCAATCTAAAACAAGACTTGGGATGATATTTTATGTTGATAAAGATTAAACTGACTAACCTTCGCAGTCAGAAGGCAGTCTGCCCACAAACTTCTTGTTTTCCTCTTGTTACTTCAGGCAGGACTAAGCTGGGGTTGGAATAAGTTTTCCGTGTCTGTGGCAGATAACTTTTCACTTGAGTGACAGAACAGGGGTCAGGACTGTAGGATACTGCTGCAGTGCTGTGACAAACTGCAAGCTGCCAAGTCCATCTTTGAAGCTATAATGCAATAATACAGAGGATTTTAACTAACAGTCAATCACATGTTTAACTCTGTCTGGGCAAGAGCAATAAAATAAACTACCTTTCAAATGCTGTGTGGTTCCTATCAATTAAATACCACTGAAGGTAATCATTGATAACTGAATGCTTTTCCTCCATTGACCCAACACGTTTAAAACACCCTGCAGTCTGCAGCATGGTGCTGCTGTGTACGATCAGGTCCTGCAGGCTCTCCAATGACGAAGCATTCTCAATCTAAAAATGGGACCTCTGCAATTCTAAATAGACATGGTATCAGAAAGCTGGCAAGACACTGAACCCCACGTTGCCTCCCAGTGTATCACTGGGGTATGAATGTGTGTATGTATGGTTAGAAAAGCACGTAGTTAAGTTTCTTAAGACGTGCTGTATGAGTGTGTGTGAGTGGGGTGAATGTGGCATGTAGTGAAGCGTTTTGAGTGGTCAGTTAGACTAGAAAAGCGCTATACAAGTATAAGTCCATTTACCATTTACCATGACACAAAGTTTGAAGTGGACCAAATTGCTGGCTTTCCCAACCTTTCACCTTTGCCAAAGTGGAACATTTTCAGTGGTGTTTTATTCTTTTGGAAGTGTGATTGCCTCTGCTTCTCTTTTAAACTCCCGGAGTTGTGTAATGACTCCACTGCACATCTTACTGTGCTTCCTGATTCACAGTGTAATCAGATTTCATTAAGAGAGTCAGTGGATCAATGATAATCTTGTTGTTCAGAGATCATGTATTCAGATGAATGTGTAGTTATACTGTGAAGTCCAATTTAAAATGTCTTTTAAACACTGCCTTCAGTTGTCTTATCAGGACTCAATAATCTGATGTCCTTGCCACATGAACTGATTCAAGGCTGAATCCACAAGAAGGGCAAAACATTATCCTATGTAATAAAACAAATAAAGTATTATTAAGCAGTTGGCCAGAACAGTTAGCCTTTAAAAGAGATGTGTATTTAATGGGCTAAAGCTGTTAAACATGATCTAACATCAGTGTTTCACTTACTTCTCACATTTCTCCCAATTCTATATGTGCTGGAACCACATGTTTCCTCTATTTTACCACAGAATTGCCTTGAAAGGCTGATGTTGATCCATGTTTCCATGGAGCATGGAGGTGCTGGGGTGACGCATGCATGTCCAACCTCACCTGCACACGTGACCAATCATGTCACTGATTGACCCCTATTTTGGGGATATTCGTTTGACGTTTGCAGATTTCCCTTTATGGAAGGTTCTGTGAGTTCTTTTTTTCCATATATGGAAATAACCGGGGCAACAGTGACGATGTCTACTGGTCATGTGATCATATTTCGAACGCAGAAATCATATAAATAGGGCCAGTAGGACTACTGAAAGTTTAATCCTACACGTTCCCTCGAGGAGCCGTGAAGGGTCGCCTCTCTATCAGACTCCTTCCAGGGTCTCTGCAGTGGGCTTTGCCCCTCCTGCAGTGATACAGGTGGTAGTTATGGAGTCTGATAGACTGTCCTGGCCTGGAGCGTGCTGGGTGGGACATCGGCCGGCTCTTCGGTCCAGGACCGACGCCGAAGCCTCCCTGGGCGGCTTCCGTCGGTCCTGGATCGAGGCGGCTGGCCGGTGTCTCGCTCCTCTCCTCTGGGTGAAGTGGCCGGTAGGATGCCCTGACAGATGGGGTAGACATTAAGCCACCACCTGGAGTCCAGAGCTTACAGCTTTGGGACTCCATTTTTTTAATCTTACAACAGCCCCGAGGCTCGGGGTGCATTAACTTTGAGCAGGTGTTCCTCCTGGGCTCCACAAAAATCTCTACAGTACAGCAACTTACATCACTGATGTGATGTCCAATGTTCATACAAGCAGACACACCTGTGCTTTTGTGGGCATCTGTAGCGCCCCTTTGAATGCCTTTGAACTCATCTGTTAACCAACTGACTTTGTGTCAAGTGAGACCGACACTGCTTCAAAATTCTTTAAGAACATATCAACACTTTCCTTTAACACATTTTTATCAATTCATACTTGGATTTAGGCAATAACATCACCTGGTCAGAGTCACAAAACAAAGGTAGTATAGCCTAAAACGCATGTTCAAATAACGCTACTCTCCCCCGCACGGACGCCATTTTGTTGGTTGCCATGGTTACACGTAAACAAACAAGTTCACTTCAAACATTGTCCCATTCCGGTTGGTTTTAGAAAATAACTTCACTTGGTTAAATGATTAGTTATACGAAAAAACTATTATTAGAAAACGAGCGTGGTTAAGAATTTTAAAAAAAGAACATAAACATAAAAAATAATAAATAGTTATGTCATGGCCAGCATTTTTCTTTTCACGTGCAGTTATTCTAACAACCACTAGATGTCGCACATTTTTAACCTCAGTATGGGCTGCATCTGTGTCTCTGCCTGTCATGAACACCCCATGGACACGTTATGTGAAGAGGCAAAGTATCTTCAAAGCGACGCTTGTGTTTCTGAATGAAAGAGGCAGGTATGTGCAGAGTGAACTTTCTGCTCAACACTGAGTGTTTCTCAGACAGAAAGACACTTTCTATAAAGATACAGAGGAATGAACTGAGCAGAGTGCAGGATGCAGAGGTTCTTCAGTGAATGTGGTGCTGAAGGTGTGGAGGTGGATCAGTGTGTCAGAGGAGTTTATCTTCATGGGATCAGGCAGGAGGAGAAGACCTTGTCATCAGTGAGTTAAACTGCAGTTTAACTCTGCTGTGAACAGCCTGAACAACACTGCTGCAGCTGTAGTTTGTTCAGTGAGTTAAGGGCTCGTAGCTGTGAACCAGTTGATGATTTTAGCTCAGAAAGGCAGTTCATACAGGTCAGTGGATCCACTGCTGGGAAACACTGCCAGACCTGTTAGGCCCAAGTGCATTGTGGGAATGTTTGGCAGCGATGTCTGTCCATGAGATCTACATGAAATCACGTCTGTCTTAGTGTGGAATTCTAACCTGAGCGACCTTAAGACTCCCCGGGTGGAGTTCCTGGGGTTTAGGGCGGACATGTTGTTCTGACTGAGTGACGCAGAGCTGGATGCCGTCTTTGCAGAAATCCAACTAAGTCCCCCAAACACAGGACACAGAATGATGAAATCATTCCTTCATGCCAGGGGACTGCTGCTGCAAAGTGAGTCTGATATGAAGTGGATCCTTATGTGAAAGTCCTCTGTAAGCTGCATCAGTGCAGTCTCTCTGCTTTGTGTCAAAGAAGCTGTGAATGAACCTTCTTCAGATTTAGATCTGATGCATTATATCTTCTTTTTCTTTGTCCTTCACGCTGGAATAGATGCTTCAGCCGTTTAACTGTTCATCTGTCTGCTGCAACAAACAATGGAGCATCTCCAGTGCTGGAGAGCTTCCTTGGTGCCATCAACACGTCTGGTTTGCCATCACCTGTGCGCTCTGACAGGCTGCTGAGAATACTGAGGTCGCCCATTTCATGGTGGAACAGCGAGGAGAGAACCCAGACTCACACGTTACAGGAAGGAGTTTCCATAACCAACGGTGAGGTTTCCATAGCGATGTATTATGAGAAAAGCTCTGCAGCAGAGCACATAACGAGTGTTATTATTCCCCAACGTTCATCCTGCTGTTCCTCTGCAGGACTCTCACTGGCCTCATTCACAAACTCTGCTTTGTCCTCCATTACTGACAGAAAACACTGAACAAAGCATGAATGACATCTGTCATCTGCTTCAGAGCCTGTTGTTTTTTCACATTTCCTAAATGTAAAGTATATTTGAGGGGGAAAGACCTTCAGACATGTTTTCCTTCTTCTTATTTCTTGTGTTGGAACTGTTTGTATTTGCAGCAGCATCAAACACTTTCAGACTTAGTTTTTCAGGCGAGTTCTCCACCAAGACCAGATTAGGCTGGACACACATTTCTAAAGCCATCACTGAACTTATGAGCATCAGTTTCCTCATTGTAGAGTCATAACATCCAGCAGCTAGAAGTTCTAATTCAGAGCAGAAACATCTTCTATTCCTGCTTGGAATGTTTCTCTGAATCATGTCTCTTGTTCTTCCAGGATAGAACGCTGATGGACAGATGTTTCCATTCCAGTCCTTGACCCATTCCATACTCTGTTTCTCAGCCTGGAGAGAGAAGGGCTTTTGACCCCTGATGATGAGTCATCTCTTTGCTCTCCACTGGGCTTTTCTGCCTCAGCTGCAGAGGCAACTTGCCTTCTTCATGGATGCTTGGAAGCATCACGGCCTGAGAGCAGCAGGCAGCCAGTCTCCCCACCAGCTTTGGACATCATTCAGACACCTTCAGGATCCTGATCAGGTGTGTTAAAACAGCTGAGTGCATCATATCAGAAGCCATTATTTAAATGATACATTTAAAAGGCCTAAAATGATTTGGCGAGATTACAGAACTTAATATTTATACTGAGGAGAACTGATTTCATAGCTTCAGTTTAAAACTGCAACTGAAAATGTTTCAGTGAAACATCTGAAGATGCCAAAGCTTTTGTTTAAGTCTCCAGAAAGCCTACAAACTATTGAATAAGCTTAAAGCTGTGATGGTGTTTTATTTGTGTTCAGGTGGAGGCAGACTGTGGGACTGACTGGGATGGAGCACACGGCTCTGATGACCTCGGAGGTGAAACGGACCGAGTTGAAGGAGCCCAAGTGCAGCTTGAAGGACACCTGAGCGAGAACATGGCCAGGTCACCTGACCCCGATGTTCCCTTCATGGATGCACTCCACATCTATGCAGCCGCACCACAGCAGCTGATGCAGCCACAGCAGAACTGGACGAGTTCACCAACGTTCACACACTGCTGGATGGAAAAGTGCACCAAACACTTCATGTTCAATCGTCTTTATTCACCAAACTTTAACATTTATAACATAAATAAAACTTCAGATTGAAATGTTTGTTCTCAGTTCTCCTGAACTGTTACCAACCTCACACACTTCCAGTTAATGAGGTAAAGCCTTAACATGGCTCACTGCTCCACAGCCTTCAATGAGCAGCATGAAACAGAGGAACAGACTAACTGCTACAACTTTGAAATGTTCAACTTAAAGACGCTCAGTTTCTCACATTATTCACATCAGATCATTCCAAAGCCAAAGTCTGTACTTCTAACAGACGCTTGGAGCGTTTCTCTGAATGTCTGCTAGCTTTGGCTCTTCAGAGGCAGTTTCAGCAGGTCCTGCAGGCTGAGGCTACAGGCGTGGTCATTTCAGGAGGAACTCCTGCATACAGGTGCTGGGGAGGTATACTCCAACCTGTCCACAGCTTCAGGAGTTGGTGCAGTTCCTGAGAGGAGCCCACAGAGACACAGTCAGAAGTATTTAAAGCTGCCAATAAGATGCTGAACAGCAGAACTTTCTCAAGTTTACCCAAAGATCAAAGAATCTCTGCTTCACCTGTAAAAAGAAACTGGTCTTTCTGCGGTAAAATAAAACAATGTTTCCATCATGTTACCGGGTAGATTTTCCACCACCAGGTTTCATAAATATGGAGTCAGTGTGAAGAATCAGCAGCAGCTTTAGGAGATGAACATTGTTCAGGTCTGTTTCTCTGAGAGAACATTTACAATCTGAGCATTTTCAGTGTGGTCTCTCAGAAAGCCTGAGCTGCACGTCTCCTCCAGGCTGCTGTGCTCATCCTCACTATCTGGCATCGGCCTCATGATCCTTTTCAGGATGATCTGAGAAGTAAAAACAGCCTCAGAGGCTGTAAACTGAAAGGGTTTATTAACAGAACAGAGCAGCACATTTATAAAAGCAGAGGCAGAAAAAGCAGGGGGAGAGAGGAGGAGACAAGCAGCAAAGTGCTGCTTTAAGTTAAATTAAGCTGGCGATAAAGCAGCATTCAAAAGCTACAGCACAAAAATGTCTGTGACAGTCTGTAGGAAACACGTGTCGCTGCATTATCTGACAGAGCAGCAAACAAGTTACTGACTGGAGAAACAATCCACAGCTGTGACAGAGAGCAGCAACAGAAGCTCTACAGGGGTTGTAGGCTGTACTTCTATCACATCGGATGTACTGTAGATTTCTTGGGACGATCCATCTGAGTTCAGCTGAGGCGAGTTGGACCCACGAGGGATGTTCCTGACCAACAATTTGCTCGTCGATTAGTCTAAAACTTAAATTTAGACAAAACAAAAATATGTCTCAAGATTTAGTCGAGGCCTCAGGACACAGATGCAGGGTCGAGTTCAAAGTCAAGACTGTTTATTTATATAAACAACAGGTTGATGATCTGCTCACAGAGCAAAGAAAGGGGCTGTGAAACTCCTGAGCACTCTCCTCAATAACTATGGAGGAGGAGAGTGCAGCTGTGAAAATGATCAAACCCAAAGCCTCTCCACTCCAGGAGGAAAACAAAGAGCTATTAAAGATAAGAAACTCGCAGCTCTCCTAACGAGGCGGACTTAAACAAAAGAAGCTCTCTCAGAAACAGAGGCACTATGAAACCTTAACAGTTATCTATCAGCACACCTATAACGGCGGCGCAAAGATCCTCCAAGAGCAAAACACAAAATCACTCCACTAACGGAGGGCTATGAAACTAAAACAATTAACCAACGCAAAAGCTCCGCTAACGGAGATGATTAAAAGATTACAACAAAGATCACTCCAAAAAGAACAGAGGAACAAAACCAGGCTATGAAACTGAGCGTAATAAAACTAAAGCTGTGGATAAAGAATAAATTACAACAAAGGATACGCTCGACTGCAGGCTGAAGGAAGCTGTGGCTGTGGAACAAAGAGGCGAGGGTGAGGCTCATGGTGGAAACAACACACTGGCACAAGACAAGGGAGACACAGACTATTAGAGCACAAGAGGAGCCAAGGAGAACAGCTGGAAACACTTTGGAATCAGGGAAGACAATCAGACGCAGACACAGGAGGAAGGGCAAGGTACCTGAAAGGAGAGGGACGTTAGTGATTTCAAAATAAAACAGGAAATGACGAGACAAGACATGAATCAAAACTTAAATCATGACAGATTTCTTTAAAAAAAATCAGAGGTTTAAAAATACTTTTGACAGTAAAATTGCACATTGGAAAACAACTTAGACCCAAAAAGTGACCAAAGTCCGACTGTGTTTGAAGTACTTGAGGGAACTGAAAAAATGACATTAACAATTAACTATCATGGCACAAGAAGCTCTGACAATGAACACATTTTCTTAAAGTCCATGTGTGTGAAATGTTGGGATAATCTGTGTTTATATTTGAGTCACCTTCAAATGAAGATAAGTTACAACATGAACAAGGGAACCCAGAGAAGGATGCAAGATTTGGATAGCAAGCATTTCCCAGCTGGTTGGCTGTTGTCATGCTTCCTGAGCGATTTACACAAGTCAAACAAATTCCCAACATCTGACACTGAAACACATGTTTGGTCCTACAGTAAACCTGGAGATTCAGAGGGGTTTCCCCTTTTTTATCCTTTCAAAATAAAGAATGAGCAGATTTCTCACTCATTTTGGTCACAGGCCCATTATACGTGACTTACAGTTTATCATAGAGGGAGAAGGACCAGGAGAGGAGCCGTTCATCCCTGCACTCTGTGGGGCTACAGACCGGTGCGCAGCCGCAGCTTCTCTGCAGACTCAGACTGAGTCAAATGAACACGGAGCAAACGACTCCCCTGCTCCATGGAAATTTAACTATGGCTGCAGCCCTGACGTTTAATGTACTCATAAACAACTGTTGCTTTCATTCGCGTGACATATTTTTCCTTCACCCACACTGTATTCAAAGTAAAAAAAAAAAACTTCACCATTTCTCCAAGGAAAGACAGCGCCAGTGCATTATGAAGCTCATTTATCCTCCTCTCTGCGTCAGACACATTCATGCTGCGTTCACTGAAAAAACGTTATTTCCACGTTGCAAATTTGAAATTCCGGCCAAAATGCCATCCTGTCAACTTGGTGAAAACGGAAAACTCGTGCTACAACATTTCAAATGTGGGACTTTCAAAGTAATTAGGCTTTGGAACTGTAAAAAGGTTTTAAGAAAATCACAGGACTATGGTGGGAAACCGCCCAAACTCGCTTTAACCATGGCCCGAACAGGCTTTTATTTTTTCACGTAATTGGCTTGAGAGGCTGATGCTGATCCTGCACATGTTCTTCTCTCTCGTGTTGGTTCTCTGCAGCTGAAAGTGAGACTCTCAGATAACTTAGTGTCTGTCGACCTCTTCTGTTCCCTGTGTGTAGTTTTGTGTTCAGCGTCACACAGAGAGACCAAGGCTGCTTAGTTAGATGAAATCATCACAAATTGCTCATTTTTAAACAGTTACATTATATTCTAGAAGTCAGAACACAGTAATAGATGTTGTTTCAGCATCTATAAAAAGCTGATTTGTGACTGATTCTCTCGCTTACGGCCATACCACCCTGAACACGCCCGATCTCGTCCGATCTCGGAAGCTAAGCAGGGTCGGGCCTGGTTAGTACTTGGATGGGAGACCGCCTGGGAATACCAGGTGCTGTAAGCTTTTTACACCTGCAGGAGGCGCTGCTGCTCACTCAACACGGACAGCTTCATGACATACTTCACATCAGGAAGGAAATCGGTCAAATAAATTCACTTTTCAATCTTTGTCAAAGACTGGAAATGAGCGCACACACAAACCTCATTTAGGTCACTCTGTCATATCATCTTCCAGCACTGCTCAGCTCACAGTGACTTCATCTGTCTCAATTCTTCTGGATACCAAACACACACAAATATTATTGTCTCACATTAGTCTGCAGACTGTTAACAGATCTTCCTGCAGTCTGCAGATTCATCCCATTTCCTTCCTTCCTAAGAATCCCTGCTGATATCCAAGGTGCTGATCCCAGATCTGCTCAGATGTCCCAGGTTCTCCTCTGCTTTTATCCTCACACACTGAACTGTCTCCTCATCTATGTGTTAACAACCAGAACCCACTGATGTGGGCTCAGAAATAAAGTTTCCATTGTTTTCCAAACACAAATGAATAAATTACAGAGATTTACTGAGGCCAGATTGAAAAAGTGCACGTGCAGCCACTTTAAACTGTCAAACAGGCAACTTTATATCTAACAGCAAACACTGAGAGCTGCTCTGTAGAATAAATACTTTTACTGGTGGAAGTGTTAGTAAATGTTGCTGATGACACTTTGATTCTTTTGCCTGAGTGAGGTTTTAGATGCAGAACTTTTACTGGGAGTTGAATATTTCTCAGTGTGGCATCAGTGCTTGTAAAGGATCTACACCACTGTCACCTTTTATAAGTGAATTATAAGCTAAAGGCTTCCTGTTTGCCCCAGGTTAGGGCTAAGCTGATCCGGGTCAGGGGTTAAGTTGCACCGTCTGGGGGTGAACTGACCATCAAATTGAATCTAAATCAAAGCCATAAGAAATTTCAACCATAACTTACCTCTTTGAAAAACTGATTTAAAAGTCCATTATTGTTTTGTAAGTGGTCATATTAATTTTCTTCAGGATAACTTCACATTAAATCTGATTTAAAAAAAAAAAGTCATTAAAGTTGGAATCTTCCCTGAAACAGAAATGCTGAAGTGGAATGAATGAATAAATGTCCCCAAAACTTTCCATCCTTCCACTTTCTTTAATTCATGGTTTCAGGGGCACTGGAGCCTATCTGTCACAGAAACTCCTCAACATTCCAGTCTAATAACAAGTCTGAAACTAAAGCAAAAACTGCAGCCCCAAATGAACATTGGCATGATATAGGCTGTGTCAAATGCAAAAGCAGTCCCTGTTTCCCTTTTTGGAACTCATCCTTTCTAAGGACAAAGTTAAATGTATGAGGATCAAACACAACAAGTACCTGGGACATGTCAACAGATCCAGGAAATCCAGGAACCAGCAAACTGAGAGCCAAAGAGAAACTGAGGCGTCTGCCAACAAATCAGCAGCAGCTGAAGCTGATCAACTTCCTGATGTGTCATGAGGTGATCAGATGTTTCAACAAAAGACATCAAATAACAGCTGAAGCTGCATTAAAGACAATAAGAGATGTGGAAGCAGCATCAAAGCTGAAAAATGGGAACTTTAAACCTTGTTGGATGTGAAATTAAATGTGCTGAAGAGCAGGATTTCTACACACGTCAGTCATCATCATGATGTGAGTGTTCAGCTGCATAGAAACATAAGAAGAAGAAGCTCCACTTTAAGACTGTGTGATTCCAGTGATGATCCAGCATTGATCACTTCCAGTTTCTGGAGAATTTGTTTAAAAAAAGAAGCTTTCTGGTGAATTGATTTGATTGTGGATGTGAAGTGTGTCAGCGCCCCCTGCAGGTTGTAGAGAGAAGAGAAAAAGCTTACAGCACCTGGTATTCCCAGGCGGTCTCCCATCCAAATACTAACCAGGCCCCCTGCTTAGCTTTCGAGATCGGGCGTGTTCAGGGTGGTGTGGCCGTAAGCAAAAGTCACCGTAACAAATATCTATTATATAGCTGCTTGAACCATATGTTTCTTTTATTTTTTTCACCTAATTGGCTTGAGGGGCTGATGCTGATCCTGCACATGTTCTTCTCTCTCGTGTTGGTTCTCTGCAGCTGAAAGTGAGACTCTCAGATAACTTAGTGTCTGTCGACCTCTTCTGTTCCCTGTGTGTAGTTTTGTGTTCAGCGTCACACAGAGAGACCGAGGCTGCTTAGTTAGATGAAATCATCACAAATTGCTCATTTTTAAACAGTTACATTATATTCTAGAAGTCAGAACACAGTAATAGATGTTGTTTCAGCATCTATAAAAAGCTGATTTGTGACTGATTCTCTCGCTTACGGCCATACCACCCTGAACACGCCCGATCTCGTCCGATCTCGGAAGCTAAGCAGGGTCGGGCCTGGTTAGTACTTGGATGGGAGACCGCCTGGGAATACCAGGTGCTGTAAGCTTTTTACACCTGCAGGAGGCGCTGCTGCTCACTCAACACGGACAGCTTCATGACATACTTCACATCAGGAAGGAAATCGGTCAAATAAATTCACTTTTCAATCTTTGTCAAAGACTGGAAATGAGCGCACACACAAACCTCATTTAGGTCACTCTGTCATATCATCTTCCAGCACTGCTCAGCTCACAGTGACTTCATCTGTCTCAATTCTTCTGGATACCAAACACACACAAATATTATTGTCTCACATTAGTCTGCAGACTGTTAACAGATCTTCCTGCAGTCTGCAGATTCATCCCATTTCCTTCCTTCCTAAGAATCCCTGCTGATATCCAAGGTGCTGATCCCAGATCTGCTCAGATGTCCCAGGTTCTCCTCTGCTTTTATCCTCACACACTGAACTGTCTCCTCATCTATGTGTTAACAACCAGAACCCACTGATGTGGGCTCAGAAATAAAGTTTCCATTGTTTTCCAAACACAAATGAATAAATTACAGAGATTTACTGAGGCCAGATTGAAAAAGTGCACGTGCAGCCACTTTAAACTGTCAAACAGGCAACTTTATATCTAACAGCAAACACTGAGAGCTGCTCTGTAGAATAAATACTTTTACTGGTGGAAGTGTTAGTAAATGTTGCTGATGACACTTTGATTCTTTTGCCTGAGTGAGGTTTTAGATGCAGAACTTTTACTGGGAGTTGAATATTTCTCAGTGTGGCATCAGTGCTTGTAAAGGATCTACACCACTGTCACCTTTTATAAGTGAATTATAAGCTAAAGGCTTCCTGTTTGCCCCAGGTTAGGGCTAAGCTGATCCGGGTCAGGGGTTAAGTTGCACCGTCTGGGGGTGAACTGACCATCAAATTGAATCTAAATCAAAGCCATAAGAAATTTCAACCATAACTTACCTCTTTGAAAAACTGATTTAAAAGTCCATTATTGTTTTGTAAGTGGTCATATTAATTTTCTTCAGGATAACTTCACATTAAATCTGATTTAAAAAAAAAAAGTCATTAAAGTTGGAATCTTCCCTGAAACAGAAATGCTGAAGTGGAATGAATGAATAAATGTCCCCAAAACTTTCCATCCTTCCACTTTCTTTAATTCATGGTTTCAGGGGCACTGGAGCCTATCTGTCACAGAAACTCCTCAACATTCCAGTCTAATAACAAGTCTGAAACTAAAGCAAAAACTGCAGCCCCAAATGAACATTGGCATGATATAGGCTGTGTCAAATGCAAAAGCAGTCCCTGTTTCCCTTTTTGGAACTCATCCTTTCTAAGGACAAAGTTAAATGTATGAGGATCAAACACAACAAGTACCTGGGACATGTCAACAGATCCAGGAAATCCAGGAACCAGCAAACTGAGAGCCAAAGAGAAACTGAGGCGTCTGCCAACAAATCAGCAGCAGCTGAAGCTGATCAACTTCCTGATGTGTCATGAGGTGATCAGATGTTTCAACAAAAGACATCAAATAACAGCTGAAGCTGCATTAAAGACAATAAGAGATGTGGAAGCAGCATCAAAGCTGAAAAATGGGAACTTTAAACCTTGTTGGATGTGAAATTAAATGTGCTGAAGAGCAGGATTTCTACACACGTCAGTCATCATCATGATGTGAGTGTTCAGCTGCATAGAAACATAAGAAGAAGAAGCTCCACTTTAAGACTGTGTGATTCCAGTGATGATCCAGCATTGATCACTTCCAGTTTCTGGAGAATTTGTTTAAAAAAAGAAGCTTTCTGGTGAATTGATTTGATTGTGGATGTGAAGTGTGTCAGCGCCCCCTGCAGGTTGTAGAGAGAAGAGAAAAAGCTTACAGCACCTGGTATTCCCAGGCGGTCTCCCATCCAAATACTAACCAGGCCCCCTGCTTAGCTTTCGAGATCGGGCGTGTTCAGGGTGGTGTGGCCGTAAGCAAAAGTCACCGTAACAAATATCTATTATATAGCTGCTTGAACCATATGTTTCTTTTATTTTTTTCACCTAATTGGCTTGAGGGGCTGATGCTGATCCTGCACATGTTCTTCTCTCTCGTGTTGGTTCTCTGCAGCTGAAAGTGAGACTCTCAGATAACTTAGTGTCTGTCGACCTCTTCTGTTCCCTGTGTGTAGTTTTGTGTTCAGCGTCACACAGAGAGACCGAGGCTGCTTAGTTAGATGAAATCATCACAAATTGCTCATTTTTAAACAGTTACATTATATTCTAGAAGTCAGAACACAGTAATAGATGTTGTTTCAGCATCTATAAAAAGCTGATTTGTGACTGATTCTCTCGCTTACGGCCATACCACCCTGAACACGCCCGATCTCGTCCGATCTCGGAAGCTAAGCAGGGTCGGGCCTGGTTAGTACTTGGATGGGAGACCGCCTGGGAATACCAGGTGCTGTAAGCTTTTTACACCTGCAGGAGGCGCTGCTGCTCACTCAACACGGACAGCTTCATGACATACTTCACATCAGGAAGGAAATCGGTCAAATAAATTCACTTTTCAATCTTTGTCAAAGACTGGAAATGAGCGCACACACAAACCTCATTTAGGTCACTCTGTCATATCATCTTCCAGCACTGCTCAGCTCACAGTGACTTCATCTGTCTCAATTCTTCTGGATACCAAACACACACAAATATTATTGTCTCACATTAGTCTGCAGACTGTTAACAGATCTTCCTGCAGTCTGCAGATTCATCCCATTTCCTTCCTTCCTAAGAATCCCTGCTGATATCCAAGGTGCTGATCCCAGATCTGCTCAGATGTCCCAGGTTCTCCTCTGCTTTTATCCTCACACACTGAACTGTCTCCTCATCTATGTGTTAACAACCAGAACCCACTGATGTGGGCTCAGAAATAAAGTTTCCATTGTTTTCCAAACACAAATGAATAAATTACAGAGATTTACTGAGGCCAGATTGAAAAAGTGCACGTGCAGCCACTTTAAACTGTCAAACAGGCAACTTTATATCTAACAGCAAACACTGAGAGCTGCTCTGTAGAATAAATACTTTTACTGGTGGAAGTGTTAGTAAATGTTGCTGATGACACTTTGATTCTTTTGCCTGAGTGAGGTTTTAGATGCAGAACTTTTACTGGGAGTTGAATATTTCTCAGTGTGGCATCAGTGCTTGTAAAGGATCTACACCACTGTCACCTTTTATAAGTGAATTATAAGCTAAAGGCTTCCTGTTTGCCCCAGGTTAGGGCTAAGCTGATCCGGGTCAGGGGTTAAGTTGCACCGTCTGGGGGTGAACTGACCATCAAATTGAATCTAAATCAAAGCCATAAGAAATTTCAACCATAACTTACCTCTTTGAAAAACTGATTTAAAAGTCCATTATTGTTTTGTAAGTGGTCATATTAATTTTCTTCAGGATAACTTCACATTAAATCTGATTTAAAAAAAAAAAGTCATTAAAGTTGGAATCTTCCCTGAAACAGAAATGCTGAAGTGGAATGAATGAATAAATGTCCCCAAAACTTTCCATCCTTCCACTTTCTTTAATTCATGGTTTCAGGGGCACTGGAGCCTATCTGTCACAGAAACTCCTCAACATTCCAGTCTAATAACAAGTCTGAAACTAAAGCAAAAACTGCAGCCCCAAATGAACATTGGCATGATATAGGCTGTGTCAAATGCAAAAGCAGTCCCTGTTTCCCTTTTTGGAACTCATCCTTTCTAAGGACAAAGTTAAATGTATGAGGATCAAACACAACAAGTACCTGGGACATGTCAACAGATCCAGGAAATCCAGGAACCAGCAAACTGAGAGCCAAAGAGAAACTGAGGCGTCTGCCAACAAATCAGCAGCAGCTGAAGCTGATCAACTTCCTGATGTGTCATGAGGTGATCACATGTTTCAACAAAAGACATCAAATAACAGCTGAAGCTGCATTAAAGACAATAAGAGATGTGGAAGCAGCATCAAAGCTGAAAAATGGGAACTTTAAACCTTGTTGGATGTGAAATTAAATGTGCTGAAGAGCAGGATTTCTACACACGTCAGTCATCATCATGATGTGAGTGTTCAGCTGCATAGAAACATAAGAAGAAGAAGCTCCACTTTAAGACTGTGTGATTCCAGAGATGATCCAGCATTGATCACTTCCAGTTTCTGGAGAATTTGTTTAAAAAAAGAAGCTTTCTGGTGAATTGATTTGATTGTGGATGTGAAGTGTGTCAGCGCCCCCTGCAGGTTGTAGAGAGAAGAGAAAAAGCTTACAGCACCTGGTATTCCCAGGCGGTCTCCCATCCAAATACTAACCAGGCCCCCTGCTTAGCTTTCGAGATCGGGCGTGTTCAGGGTGGTGTGGCCGTAAGCAAAAGTCACCGTAACAAATATCTATTATATAGCTGCTTGAACCATATGTTTCTTTTATTTTTTTCACCTAATTGGCTTGAGGGGCTGATGCTGATCCTGCACATGTTCTTCTCTCTCGTGTTGGTTCTCTGCAGCTGAAAGTGAGACTCTCAGATAACTTAGTGTCTGTCGACCTCTTCTGTTCCCTGTGTGTAGTTTTGTGTTCAGCGTCACACAGAGAGACCGAGGCTGCTTAGTTAGATGAAATCATCACAAATTGCTCATTTTTAAACAGTTACATTATATTCTAGAAGTCAGAACACAGTAATAGATGTTGTTTCAGCATCTATAAAAAGCTGATGTGTGACTGATTCTCTCGCTTACGGCCATACCACCCTGAACACGCCCGATCTCGGAAGCTAAGCAGGGTCGGGCCTGGTTAGTACTTGGATGGGAGACCGCCTGGGAATACCAGGTGCTGTAAGCTTTTTACACCTGCAGGAGGCGCTGCTGCTCACTCAACACGGACAGCTTCATGACATACTTCACATCAGGAAGGAAATCGGTCAAATAAATTCACTTTTCAATCTTTGTCAAAGACTGGAAATGAGCGCACACATAAAACTCATTTAGGTCACTCTGTCATATCATCTTCCAGCACTGCTCAGCTCACAGTGACTTCATCTTTCTCAATTCTTCTGGATACCAAACACACACAAATATTATTGTCTCACATTAGTCTGCAGACTGTTAACAGATCTTCCTGCAGTCTGCAGATTCATCCCATTTCCTTCCTTCCTAAGAATCCCTGCTGATATCCAAGGTGCTGATCCCAGATCTGCTCAGATGTCCCAGGTTCTCCTCTGCTTTTATCCTCACACACTGAACTGTCTCCTCATCTATGTGTTAACAACCAGAACCCACTGATGTGGGCTCAGAAATAAAGTTTCCAATGTTTTCCAAACACAAATGAATAAATTACAGAGATTTGCTGAGGCCAGATAGAAAAAGTGCACGTGCAGCCACTTTAAACTGTCAAACAGGCAACTTTATATCTAACAGCAAACACTGAGAGCTGCTCTGCAGAATAAATACTTTTACTGGTGGAAGTGTTAGTAAATGTTGCTGATGACACTTTGATTCTTTTACCTGAGTGAGGTTTTAGATGCAGAACTTTTACTGGGAGTTGAATATTTCTCAGTGTGGCATCAGTGCTTGTAAAGGATCTACACCACTGTCACCTTTTATAAGTGAATTATAAGCGCAAGGCTTCCTGTTTGCCCCAGGTTAGGGCTAAGCTGATCCGGGTCAGGGGTTGAGTTGCACCGTCTGGGGGTGAACTGACCATCAAACTGAATCTAAATCAAAGCCATAAGAAATTTCAACCATAACTTACCTCTTTGAAAAACTGATTTAAAAGTCCATTATTGTTTTGTAAGTGGTCATATTAATTTTCTTCAGGATAACTTCACATTAAATCTGATAAAAAAAAATGTCATTAAAGTTGGAATCTTCCCTGAAACAGAAATGCTGAAGTGGAATGAATGAATAAATGTCCCCAAAACTTTCCATCCTTCCACTTTCTTTAAATCATGGTTTCAGGGGGACTGGAGCCTATCTGTCACAGAAACTCCTCAACATTCCAGTCTAATAACAAGTCTGAAACTAAAGCAAAAACTGCAGCCCCAAATGAACATTGGCATGATATAGGCTGTGTCAAATGCAAAAGCAGTCCCTGTTTCCCTTTTTGGAACTCATCCTTTCTAAGGACAAAGTTAAATGTATGAGGATCAAACACAACAAGTACCTGGGACATGTCAACAGATCCAGGAAATCCAGGAACCAGCAAACTGAGAGCCAAAGAGAAACTGAGGCGTCTGCCAACAAATCAGCAGCAGCTGAAGCTGATCAACTTCCTGATGTGTCATGAGGTGATCACATGTTTCAACAAAAGACATCAAATAACAGCTGAAGCTGCATTAAAGACAATAAGAGATGTGGAAGCAGCATCAAAGCTGAAAAATGGGAACTTTAAACCTTGTTGGATGTGAAATTAAATGTGCTGAAGAGCAGGATTTCTACACACGTCAGTCATCATCATGATGTGAGTGTTCAGCTGCATAGAAACATAAGAAGAAGAAGCTCCACTTTAAGACTGTGTGATTCCAGAGATGATCCAGCATTGATCACTTCCAGTTTCTGGAGAATTTGTTTAAAAAAAGAAGCTTTCTGGTGAATTGATTTGATTGTGGATGTGAAGTGTGTCAGCGCCCCCTGCAGGTTGTAGAGAGAAGAGAAAAAGCTTACAGCACCTGGTATTCCCAGGCGGTCTCCCATCCAAATACTAACCAGGCCCCCTGCTTAGCTTTCGAGATCGGGCGTGTTCAGGGTGGTGTGGCCGTAAGCAAAAGTCACCGTAACAAATATCTATTATATAGCTGCTTGAACCATATGTTTCTTTTATTTTTTTCACCTAATTGGCTTGAGGGGCTGATGCTGATCCTGCACATGTTCTTCTCTCTCGTGTTGGTTCTCTGCAGCTGAAAGTGAGACTCTCAGATAACTTAGTGTCTGTCGACCTCTTCTGTTCCCTGTGTGTAGTTTTGTGTTCAGCGTCACACAGAGAGACCGAGGCTGCTTAGTTAGATGAAATCATCACAAATTGCTCATTTTTAAACAGTTACATTATATTCTAGAAGTCAGAACACAGTAATAGATGTTGTTTCAGCATCTATAAAAAGCTGATTTGTGACTGATTCTCTCGCTTACGGCCATACCACCCTGAACACGCCCGATCTCGTCCGATCTCGGAAGCTAAGCAGGGTCGGGCCTGGTTAGTACTTGGATGGGAGACCGCCTGGGAATACCAGGTGCTGTAAGCTTTTTACACCTGCAGGAGGCGCTGCTGCTCACTCAACACGGACAGCTTCATGACATACTTCACATCAGGAAGGAAATCGGTCAAATAAATTCACTTTTCAATCTTTGTCAAAGACTGGAAATGAGCGCACACATAAAACTCATTTAGGTCACTCTGTCATATCATCTTCCAGCACTGCTCAGCTCACAGTGACTTCATCTGTCTCAATTCTTCTGGATACCAAACACACACAAATATTATTGTCTCACATTAGTCTGCAGACTGTTAACAGATCTTCCTGCAGTCTGCAGATTCATCCCATTTCCTTCCTTCCTAAGAATCCCTGCTGATATCCAAGGTGCTGATCCCAGATCTGCTCAGATGTCCCAGGTTCTCCTCTGCTTTTATCCTCACACACTGAACTGTCTCCTCATCTATGTTTTAACAACCAGAACCCACTGATGTGGGCTCAGAAATAAAGTTTCCAATGTTTTCCAAACACAAATGAATAAATTACACAGATTTGCTGAGGCCAGATAGAAAAAGTGCACGTGCAGCCACTTTAAACTGTCAAACAGGCAACTTTATATCTAACAGCAAACACTGAGAGCTGCTCTGCAGAATAAATACTTTTACTGGTGGAAGTGTTAGTAAATGTTGCTGATGACACTTTGATTCTTTTACCTGAGTGAGGTTTTAGATGCAGAACTTTTACTGGGAGTTGAATATTTCTCAGTGTGGCATCAGTGCTTGTAAAGGATCTACACCACTGTCACCTTTTATAAGTGAATTATAAGCTAAAGGCTTCCTGTTTGCCCCAGGTTAGGGCTAAGCTGATCCGGGTCAGGGGGTAAGTTGCACCGTCTGGGGGTGAACTGACCATCAAACTGAATCTAAATCAAAGCCATAAGAAATTTCAACCATAACTTACCTCTTTGAAAAACTGATTTAAAAGTCCATTATTGTTTTGTAAGTGGTCATATTCATTTTCTTCAGGATAACTTCACATTAAATCTGATTAAAAAAAATGTCATTAAAGTTGGAATCTTCCCTGAAACAGAAATGCTGAAGTGGAATGAATGAATAAATGTCCCCAAAACTTTCCATCCTTCCACTTTCTTTAAATCATGGTTTCAGGGGGACTGGAGCCTATCTGTCACAGAAACTCCTCAACATTCCAGTCTAATAACAAGTCTGAAACTAAAGCAAAAACTGCAGCCCCAAATGAACATTGGCATGATATAGGCTGTGTCAAATGCAAAAGCAGTCCCTGTTTCCCTTTTTGGAACTCATCCTTTCTAAGGACAAAGTTAAATGTATGAGGATCAAACACAACAAGTACCTGGGACATGTCAACAGATTCAGGAAATCCAGGAACCAGCAAACTGAGAGCCAAAGAGAAACTGAGGCGTCTGCCAACAAATCAGCAGCAGCTGAAGCTGATCAACTTCCTGATGTGTCATGAGGTGATCACATGTTTCAACAAAAGACATCAAATAACAGCTGAAGCTGCATTACAGACAATAAGAGATGTGGAAGCAGCATCAAAGCTGAAAAATGGGAACTTTAAACCTTGTTGGATGAGAAATTAAATGTGCTGAAGAGCAGGATTTCTACACACGTCAGTCATCATCATGATGTGAGTGTTCAGCTGCATAGAAACATAAGAAGAAGAAGCTCCACTTTAAGACTGTGTGATTCCAGTGATGATCCAGCATTGATCACTTCCAGTTTCTAGAGAATTTGTTTAAAAAAAGAAGCTTTCTGGTGAATTGATTTGATTGTGGATGTGAAGTGTTTCAGCGCCCCCTGCAGGTTGTAGAGAGAAGAGAAAAAACTTACAGCACCTGTTATTCCCAGCCGGTCTCCCATCCAAATACTAACCAGGCCCCCTGCTTAGCTTTCGAGATCGGGCGTGTTCAGGGTGGTGTGGCCGTAAGCAAAAGTCACCGTAACAAATATCTATTATATAGCTGCTTGAACCATATGTTTCTTTTAGTTTTTCACCTAATTGGCTTGAGAGGCTGATGCTGATCCTGCACATGTTCTTCTCTCTCGTGTTGGTTCTCTGCAGCTGAAAGTGAGACTCTCAGATAACTTAGTGTCTGTCGACCTCTTCTGTTCCCTGTGTGTAGTTTTGTGTTCAGCGTCACACAGAGAGACCGAGGCTGCTTAGTTAGATGAAATCATCACAAATTGCTCATTTTTAAACAGTTACATTATATTTTAGAAGTCAGAAAAACAGTGATAGATGTTGTTTCAGCATCTATATAAAGCTGATTTGTCACTGATTCTCTCGCTTACGGCCATACCACCCTGAACACGCCCGATCTCGTCCGATCTCGGAAGCTAAGCAGGGTCGGGCCTGGTTAGTACTTGGATGGGAGACCGCCTGGGAATACCAGGTGCTGTAAGCTTTTTACACCTGCAGGAGGCGCTGCTGCTCACTCAACACGGACAGCTTCATGACATACTTCACATCAGGAAGGAAATCACTCAAATAAATTCACTTTTCAATCTTTGTCAAAGACTGGAAATGAGCGCACACACAAACCTCATTTAGGTCACTCTGTCATATCATCTTCCAGCACTGCTCAGCTCACAGTGACTTCATCTGTCTCAATTCTTCTGGATACCAAACACACACAAATATTATTGTCTCACATTAGTCTGCAGACTGTTAACAGATCTTCCTGCAGTTTGCAGATTCATCCCATTTCCTTCCTTCCTAAGAATCCCTGCTGATATCCAAGGTGCTGATCCCAGATCTGCTCAGATGTCCCAGGTTCTCCTCTGCTTTTATCCTCACACACTGAACTGTCTCCTCATCTACGTGTTAACAACCAGAACCCACTGATGTGGGCTCAGAAATAAAGTTTCCATTGTTTTCCAAACACAAATGAATAAATTACAGAGATTTACTGAGGCCAGATAGAAAAAGTGCACGTACAGCCACTTTAAACTGTCAAACAGGCAACTTTATATCTAACAGCAAACACTGAGAGCTGCTCTGCAGAATAAATACTTTTACTGGTGGAAGTGTTAGTAAATGTTGCTGATGACACTTTGATTCTTTTGCCTGAGTGAGGTTTTAGATTCAGAACTTTTACTGGGAGTTGAATATTTCTCAGTGTGGCATCAGTGCTTGTAAAGGATCTACACCACTGTCACCTGACTCAAAATCAACACTAATCAAATTGAAAGAAGTTCATAATCAGCTTTTTTAAATGAATTATAAGCTAAAGGCTTCCTCTTTTCCCCAGGTTAGGGTTAAGCTGATCCGGGTCAGGGGTTAAGTTGCACCGTCTGGGGGTGAACTGACCATCAAATTGAATCTAAATCAAAGCCATAAGAAATTTCAACCATAACTTACCTCTTTGAAAAACTGATTTAAAAGTCCATTATTGTTTTGTAAGTGGTCATATTCATTTTCTTCAGGATAACTTCACATTAAATCTGATTAAAAAAAAAATGTCATTAAAGTTGGAATCTTCCCTGAAACAGAAATGCTGAAGTGGAATGAATGAATAAATGTCCCCAAAACTTTCCATCCTTCCACTTTCTTTAATTCATGGTTTCAGGGGTACTGGAGCCTATCTGTCACAGAAACTCCTCAACATTCCAGTCTAATAACAAGTCTGAAACTAAAGCAAAAACTGCAGCCCCAAATGAACATTGGCATGATATAGGCTGTGTCAAATGCAAAAGCAGTCCCTGTTTTCCTTTTTGGAACTCATCCTTTCTAAGGACAAAGTTAAATGTATGAGGATCAAACACAACAAGTACCTGGGACATGTCAACAGATTCAGGAAATCCAGGAACCAGCAAACTGAGAGCCAAAGAGAAACTGAGGCGTCTGCCAACAAATCAGCAGCAGCTGAAGCTGATCAACTTCCTGATGTGTCATGAGGTGATCACATGTTTCAACAAAAGACATCAAATAACAGCTGAAGCTGCATTACAGACAATAAGAGATGTGGAAGCAGCATCAAAGCTGAAAAATGGGAACTTTAAACCTTGTTGGATGAGAAATTAAATGTGCTGAAGAGCAGGATTTCTACACACGTCAGTCATCATCATGATGTGAGTGTTCAGCTGCATAGAAACATAAGAAGAAGAAGCTCCACTTTAAGACTGTGTGATTCCAGTGATGATCCAGCATTGATCACTTCCAGTTTCTAGAGAATTTGTTTAAAAAAAGAAGCTTTCTGGTGAATTGATTTGATTGTGGATGTGAAGTGTGTCAACGCCCCCTGCAGGTTGTAGAGAGAAGAGAAAAAGCTTACAGCACCTGGTATTCCCAGCCGGTCTCCCATCCAAATACTAACCAGGCCCCCTGCTTAGCTTTCGAGATCGGGATGTTCAGGGTGGTGTGGCCATAAGCAAAAGTCACCGTAACAAATATCTATTATATAGCTGCTTGAACCATATGTTCCTTTTAGTTTTTCACCTAATTGGCTTGAGAGGCTGATGTTGATCCTGCACATGTTCTTCTCTCTCGTGTTGGTTCTCTGCAGCTGAAAGTGAGACTCTCAGATAACTTAGTGTCTGTCGACCTCTTCTGTTCCCTGTGTGTAGTTTTGTGTTCAGCGTCACACAGAGAGACCGAGGCTGCTTAGTTAGATGAAATCATCACAAATTGCTCATTTTTAAACAGTTACATTATATTCTAGAAGTCAGAACACAGTAATAGATGTTGTTTCAGCATCTATAAAAAGCTGATTTGTGACTGACTCCCTCGCTTACGGCCATACCACCCTGAACACGCCCGATCTCGTCCGATCTCGAAAGCTAAGCAGGGGGCCTGGTTAGTACTTGGATGGGAGACCGCCTGGGAATACCAGGTGCTGTAAGCTTTTTACACCTGCAGGAGGCGCTGCTGCTCACTCAACACGGACAGCTTCATGACATACTTCACATCAGGAAGGAAATCGGTCAAATAAATTCACTTTTCAATCTTTGTCAAAGACTGGAAATGAGCGCACACATAAAACTCATTTAGGTCACTCTGTCATATCATCTTCCAGCACTGCTCAGCTCACAGTGACTTCATCTGTCTCAATTCTTCTGGATACCAAACACACACAAATATTATTGTCTCACATTAGTCTGCAGACTGTTAACAGATCTTCCTGCAGTCTGCAGATTCATCCCATTTCCTTCCTTCCTAAGAATCCCTGCTGATATCCAAGGTGCTGATCCCAGATCTGCTCAGATGTCCCAGGTTCTCCTCTGCTTTTATCCTCACACACTGAACTGTCTCCTCATCTATGTTTTAACAACCAGAACCCACTGATGTGGGCTCAGAAATAAAGTTTCTAATGTTTTCCAAACACAAATGAATAAATTACAGAGATTTGCTGAGGCCAGATAGAAAAAGTGCACGTGCAGCCACTTTAAACTGTCAAACAGGCAACTTTATATCTAACAGCAAACACTGAGAGCTGCTCTGCAGAATAAATACTTTTACTGGTGGAAGTGTTAGTAAATGTTGCTGATGACACTTTGATTCTTTTACCTGAGTGAGGTTTTAGATTCAGAACTTTTACTGGGAGTTGAATATTTCTCAGTGTGGCATCAGTGCTTGTAAAGGATCTACACCACTGTCACCTTTTATAAGTGAATTATAAGCTAAAGGCTTCCTGTTTGCCCCAGGTTAGGGCTAAGCTGATCCGGGTCAGGGGGTAAGTTGCATCGTCTGGGGGTGAACTGACCATCAAACTGAATCTAAATCAAAGCCATAAGAAATTTCAACCATAACTTACCTCTTTGAAAAACTCATTTAAAGTCCATTATTGTTTTGTAAGTGGTCATATTAATTTTCTTCAGGATAACTTCACATTAAATCTGATAAAAAAAAAATGTCATTAAAGTTGGAATCTTCCCTGAAACAGAAATGCTGAAGTGGAATGAATGAATAAATGTCCCCAAAACTTTCCATCCTTCCACTTTCTTTAAATCATGGTTTCAGGGGGACTGGAGCCTATCTGTCACAGAAACTCCTCAACATTCCAGTCTAATAACAAGTCTGAAACTAAAGCAAAAACTGCAGCCCCAAATGAACATTGGCATGATATCGGCTGTGTCAAATGCAAAAGCAGTCCCTGTTTCCCTTTTTGGAACTCATCCTTTCTAAGGACAAAGTTAAATGTATGAGGATCAAACACAACAAGTACCTGGGACATGTCAACAGATCCAGGAAATCCAGGAACCAGCAAACTGAGAGCCAAAGAGAAACTGAGGCGTCTGCCAACAAATCAGCAGCAGCTGAAGCTGATCAACTTCCTGATGTGTCATGAGGTGATCACATGTTTCAACTAAAGACATCAGATAGACATAGCTTTAACAGCTGCAGACCAATATCAATACTTTCACAGTTTGTTCAGAAACTAGATAGTTTTATTGAAAACAACAGCTTATTGAATGAGAGTCAATATGGGTTTGGGTCAAATAGGTCTACAGCTGCAGCAATAATGAAGGTGACAGAAGAAATCCCAACTGCAACGGACAGAAAGAAGTTTACCATATGAACCATTCATTGAGCTGAAGAAAGCTTTTCACACTATTGATCATTCAATATAACTTTCAGAGTTAAATAGCTTTGGTGTGAGAGGAGTTGCTTTAAAGGGGAACTCCTGTATTTTAAAACCTGGACCTTATTTCTGGCATGAAATACGTTTCATCTACTCACAGAAGAGTTTGGCGAAAGTCGGCGTCCTTCGGGAGCTATTTAGAAAACTCGCAATCAGCGTATATCCATATAACGGAGTTAATGGGACGATGCAGCCTCTAAATAAGACATTATCTGTCTTAATTTCACCAATACTTTAAGAAAAATGAATGAACGAACGTGTACTATAGCTCTGTTAGCTCATAGGTGCTGTTATGTGGCTACTTGCGGCTATAGGAGAGCTAACGGAGGGATTTCTACACAGGCCCTCTACTGGGACAACCAATTTAACCAATTTAAAACAAATGTGTATCTCAGCTGCAGGAGTCAAACTTTGGAATTCTCAACATAATGATTTAAAAGGTTTTTCAGATGTTTTCCTGTTCAAAAAAATGTATGAGGAGAAAACAATTGGACATTAAACAAGACATTAGACAGTGGAAGGAGCTGCACCCATCTGTCCCAGACAGCCCTGATGGGAGCAGGCTGGTCAGAGCTTGCTCTGGTATCTCTGTTGTCAAATCTGAGGACTCTTGATATCATTTGAAAGGTCTGAAGTGACATTGTTGCTCGAAAATATTTCTTCCTGTCGATGCGTCCCAGAGACGATCAGTGGCCTCATTGCAGGATCTGTGCACTCCAGCAAAAAGAAGAAGCATCCAGGTGTTCCTCATCAGTGTCTTTCCACATGTTGCCATGGACTTTTGTTCCTTCAAGGTTTGACTCTTTTTAATGGCATAAATGGCTCAAAACATGTGTTGATGTCACTGATTCTGGTCACAGCAAACCCTGTGATTCCAGGAGTCATTTTGATGACGTCTGCAGCAGCTGCCCTGCCATCATGTACATCATGAGGTACTGAGCTCCAACACATCTTACCATTTTTGGACTTGAGTCTTTCAGCAGGAGCAGCTTCAGCACCGGTGACCTCCTCATCTGACTCATCAGATGAGTGTCTTCTGGATGATATTCCACTTTGTCTTCCTCCTCAGAAACCTGCTCATCCGTATCTCCATGCTGCTCTGTGTCCTCTCCCTCATTTTCACCAGAAATATTATCCGGAACTTCTCTCACTGAGAACCTTCTTTTCATTTTGGCATGCTGCACATTGGAGATGTGCACTCTGCACGTCACCAACTCCACACTGAACTGAGCTCACATGTGTGGACATGCCCGTCTTTGCTTGTTCTGTTTCTGTGCAGGTAAACTGGATAACAAGGCAAAATGAGAATCCCCTAAAGCTCACATGATGAGGAGAGGAGCTGGCTGTCAGTGTGTTGGCTGACAGTGCACTGATGATGTCATCTGTGGCTCTAATTATTGCTTTCTAATCTTATTTTTGTAACTGGGACGAAACCGATCCTAACAACACAGAAGTCATAATTTCAGCCTGAGCTTTTTACAATTTAGTTTTATTTTGGTTCCTGACAATAGATAAATCAACTCCAGTTAACTGTAAATATGAAAAACTGTGGTATTCATGTCTCATCCCATCATCACCATTACAGCACCGCTGCTGGAGCTGATACAGAAACACAGGAGACTTTTAACATTTTATCAGTATCAGTTTTATACAGACAGCTGGATCCTTGGCTTCTAGTTCTACAGTGAGGAACCTTGGAGTTATTTTTGACCAGAATTTATCATTTGACGCACATATAAAACTGGTTTCTAGGACTGCCTTCTTTCACCTTCGTAATATTGCTAAAATCAGGAACATCCTGTCTCAGGGTGATGCAGAGAAACTAGTTCATGCATTTGTTACTTCAAGATTGAACTACTGTAATTCCTTATTATTGGGCTGTCCCACATATTCTCTGAAAAGCCTCCAGCTGATCCAAAATGCTGCAGCCAGAGTTCTGATGAGAACTAATAGGAGAGATCATGTTTCTCCAGTTTTAGCTTCTCTTCATTGGCTCCCTGTTAAATTCAGAATAGAATTTAAGATTCTTCTCCTCACATATAAAGCTCTTAATGACCGAGCTCCATCATATCTTAAAGATCTCATTGTAAGGTATTTTCCTAACAGAGCACTTCGTTCCCAAACTGCAGGTTTACTTGTTGCTCCCAGAGTTTCTAAAAGTAGAATGGGAGGCAGAGCCTTCAGTTATCAGGCCCCTCTCTTGTGGAATAAGCTGCCAGTAAATGTCAGAGAAGCAGACACCCTTTCCACTTTTAAGATTTGGTTTAAAACTTTCCTTTTTGATAAAGCTTATAGTTAGGGATGGCTCAGGTAATCCTGAAACATCCCATAGTTAAGCTGCTATAGGCTTAGATTGCTGGGGGACCTCATCTGTCACACCTTTCCTCACTTTGCTCTCTTTTTCCCCCTGTTTAATTTCTCAATTGCTATTATGTACATGTGACATTATTGTGGTTATTAATTTCTGTTTCCCTGTTCCAACAGGTATCCTTTGAATGGTGTTATGGTGTTTTTTCACCCTCTTCTGTCTTCTCAAACCCCAGCTGGTCGAGGTGGATGGCCACCCTTCCTGAGTCTGGTTCTGCCAGAGGTTTCTTCCTGTTAAAAGGGAGTCGTTCCTTTCCACAGTCGCCACAGGCACGCTCAGAACGGTTAGATTAGACTGAAGACAAGTTTCAGTGCATTCTGTTGGTTTCCTTAGCTAGGATATTATTTTTTAATTGGCTCTACATGAATTAATTTGATTATTTTGAAATTAATTAATTGAATTCCAATTGTCTTGAATTGGACTATATTATTTAAGTGCCTTGAGATGACAATTGTTGAAATGACAATGCAGTCTTAACAAACCTTTAATAGGTCAAATCTACATGTGAGTTAAGAGCTAATATTGGACTCTTCTCTGGACTTTGGTCCAGCCAGCCAGGAGTACAGAAAGTTTGCAGGTTAGGGGTCAGCTTTAGTTTTCAGGCAGCTCAACTCTGCAGGTTTTTACCTCTTCTGAAGTCCAACAGCCGTATGAGAGCTCATGTTTCATGTCACGCACTTGAATGCACCAGGGAGAAGATTTAGGTGAACATTTCAGAAGAAGATCATGATTTATAAATTTCAAGCGGAAACGTCCTTGTTCCCTCCCCAAACTGATCTGAAGGTGGGAGGATGTGTGAAACCATTGTGTGATAGTAGAGGAGCTCTTAAGTGAAGATCAGCTGCAACAAAAGGAGGTGGAATTAGTTTTATATCACAGTACAGACGGTGTTTCTGCTCTCAGAGTCACACACTGCTCTGCCAAAGGGAGGAAATGGCTCAGAAAAGGGTTAAACTGGACTTGGAAACCTTCTCTTGTTCGATCTGTCTGGATCTACTGAAGGATCCGGTGACTATTCCCTGTGGACACAGCTACTGCATGAACTGTATTAAAGGCTACTGGAATGGAAAGAATAAGAAGGGAATTCACAGATGCCCTCATTGCAGGAAAACTTTCACACCGAGGCCTGTCCTGGAGAAAAGCACCATGTTAGCTGATTTAGTGAAGCAGCTGAAGAAGACTGGACGCCAAGCTGCTCCTGCTGATCACTGCCATGCTGGACCTGAAGATGTGGCCTGTGATTTCTGCTCTGGAAGAAAACTGAAAGCCATCAAGTCCTGTTTATTCTGTCTTTTCAAAGAAATCTCACTCAGCTCTGATCATTAATGAGAATATGATGAAGAAAGGATGATTTCATCCAAATGAATGAAAAGATTTTGTGGTGGGGCTGAGAACTGTTTAACTCTCATTGTCCTGTTCCACGTATTGTTTAAGGACCGACACAGGTACAAGGGTCAAGGGTGCTGGAGAAGGCCTATCTATCTTATTTCAGCTTCTATCTAAACCTTGTTTCACTGAATGTCTCATGACCTTGTGTGGCATAAATAGCAATAGTATAATCTTTTTAACTCAGACAACTCTGTGTCAGTTTCCTGATATGTCATGCAGACACCTTGCTGTGAAAATAAATGTTTTGTGTTAATTGTCTCTGAGTCTCATTTTGAGAGAATTTTCTTGACACCAACACAACAGACATTTGAAACAGTTTCACAGCTTGAAGTTGAGCCTTGTGCCCTTTTAGTGTTGGAACAGCCTTAACTTTCAACTTCAGTCATTAAACAGTTGTCTGGAAAGTACAGGGAACAAATCCAAACCTTTTTCAGACTGTTAAAGATTTCTGGGTCTTTGGGGAATATAAGTCCAACTTTCCCTCGTAACCAAACACACATTTTCTTCAAAAATATCTCTGAAAAGCATGAGAAGTGTTGACATCTGACCTTTAATAAAATGCAGAACAATGAAATACAGACTAGTGTAAAGCTAGACTTCACATTAAAATGAAATTATATATTGTGTCTACAGATGTTGTATATTTACATAAATACCCACAGCTTGTGCAAAGCTACTTCGTGAATCTTAACTTTAAACAAAATATAAATGTTCAGTATAACAGAATAAAATATGTTTCTAGTTTCAGTCAGATTGCATATAGTTCTGTCCATACACTCATAATCGATGCCATGTTTGTCTTGAATGGTGGGAGAGCTGGCCACAGTTAAAACAATCCCAACAATTTATAAAGCACTTTCAATAGTTCTTCAAACATGTGCTACCCACAGAAAATTCAGAACAAAAGTCTTGACAAGAGAAGGTGGTAATCCACACAAAATAGTTTTAATCTGAACAAAAGAAAGGCTTTTGATTGGTAGTTACTGTTCCTGCTCCCAAGTTAACGTTGTCTTATATGCTATAAAATTTGTTGATTTAAACCAGTCATTTATCTGCAGTGTGAGTATGTTCATGTCTCTTTAGACTAGATAATTGAGTGAAAGCTGCTTCACAATGACCACAGCTGTATGGTTTCTCTCCTGTGTGAATATGTTGGTGTTTCTCTACACCAGATAATGCTGTGAAAGCTGCTCCACACTGACCACAGCTGTATGGTTTCTCTCCTGTGTGAATACGTTGGTGTTTCTTTAGAGTAGCTAATTGAGTGAAACCTGCCCCACATTGACCACAGCTGTATGGTTTCTCTCCTGTGTGAATACGTTGGTGTGTCTTTAGACTAGATGATTGAGTGAAAGCTGTTCCACACTGACCACAGCTGTATGGTTTCTCTCCTGTGTGAATACGTTGGTGTTTCTTTAGGTGAGATAATTGAGTGAAAGCTGCCCCACACTGACCACAGCTGTATGGTTTCTCTCCTGTGTGGATACGTTGGTGTGTCTTTAGACTAGATAATTGAGTGAAAGCTGTTCCACACTGACCACAGCTGTAAGGTTTCTCTCCTGTGTGAATACGTTGGTGTGTCTTAAGATTGGAAGATGTAGTGAAAGCTGCTCCACACTGACCACAGCTGTATGGTTTCTCACCTGTGTGAATACGTTGGTGTTTATTTAGACCAGATAATGCGGTGAAAGCTGCCCCACACTGACCACAGCTGTATGGTTTCTCTCCTGTGTGAATACCTTGGTGTGTCTTTAGACTAGATAACTGAGTGAAAGCTGTTCCACACTGACCACAGCTGTAAGGTTTCTCTCCTGTGTGAATACGTTGGTGTTTCTTTAGACCAGATAATGCGGTGAAAGCTGCCCCACACTGACCACAGCTGTATGGTTTCTCACCTGTGTGAATACGTTGGTGTTTCTTTAGACCAGATAATGTGGTGAAAGCTGCCCCACACTTACCACAGCTGTATGGTTTCTCTCTTGTGTGAATACGTTGGTGTGTCTTTAGACTAGATAATTGAGTGAAAGCTGTTCCACACTGACCACAGCTGTAAGGTTTCTCTCCTGTGTGAATACGTTGGTGTGTCTTAAGATGGGAAGTCGTAGTGAAAGCTGCCCCACACTGACAACAGCTGTAAGGTTTCTCTCCTTTATGAAGCTTCTGATGATACCTCAGATGTGATGATCTTTTGAAAACTTCCCCACAGTGCTTATAACGGCACCATCTGGATCCCTCTTGGGCTATATGTTTCTGCAATGACAGAGAGGAAGAAGACTTTGATCCTTTTGAAGTTAACGCAAAAGATTTCTCTAATCTAACCTTTGCTAACCAACATATTCTAACTGGACCTGGACGGACCCATCCACACAGGTCTCAATATTTCCGATAAAATGTGAAGGCTGAGGGTGTGTTTATAAGTACCCTCAGCTATCAGTACTATGCTCTGATGTGTTCAGCACACATTCAGGGTTTTAAGCAGTAAACTCTTGCTTTTTGCTCTTTTACTAATTATTTTTTGTCAAGATGAAACTTTGAAAGGGAATTTGTGCTACAATAATTCTAAATGATAGAAGGAAGCACAGTCTTGTCCAAGTTGTACACTTAAACACCATTTAAAGGTTGGGCTGAAAAAGGTTGATGAATAATGGTTTAAATTAATAAAAGTAACAGTTGTGGTAATACATAGCATTCTTTACACTAACCCTTTGTTCCAGCTTACAACCCAGTGGTCTACAGCCATTCAGCTCAACAGCAAACAGGGAAATAGTCTTAGCTTCACTCTAAACAACTATTTACACTGAGGTAGAGAGCTCTACAAACCTGTCATTTAACATTTAACCATTAAAGTATTACCACCACCAGGTTTAATTAATGTAATCCAGAGACTATAAACACAAATAATGAAGATTAGCTCCTGAACCTCTCAAATCTGAAGCCCACCACAACAATCTGCCCACTGATTTTCTTCCAGCAGATCATTTAGCCTGCAGCACATCTGTATCTCCAGTTCAGAGAGAGAGGAGATGAAACCAGGAAACACCAGAACAAACGGAAGATACACAGAACTTCAAAACCCGTCCACATGTCTTTAGCGTCCTCCACACTGACCTGTAGTCCGGTGGAACCAGAGGATGAGCCGGCTCTGTTCCTGGTGGAGGGGTTCGGATCCTGGTTCTGCTGCTCCATTCTGGTCCTGGTCCTCCGACTGATGGACTCTGTCTGAAACTGTCAGTACATACAATAAGATCCAGCTGTGGCGTGCAGCATGTTAAACCACACCCACTTTTCTTCTTCTCTTGATAAGCTTTCTGTGAACAGTTTCTAACCATCTAGTCACATTTCATTAAACTTTTAACTGTGGTTTTTATTCAAATTCCTGTGAACTTTAAACTGGTTCTTTAAAGACCCACTAAGGTCACAGTTCAAAATATTTGGAGCTTTTTGATCAAATTCAGAAAAAAAATTCTCTGTAGAATGACACCCACTGTGTGCAATATCCCATGAATCTCATCTGAGTCAGTGTAACATGATCAACTTAAATCATTTTACTACATTAAGACAAAGATATTGTTTGAGGAAAGGGTCCCAATATCATCCCAAAGCCTGAAGTTCAGATTTTCTCTATTTCTAAATTTGTTCTCATTTCCAAGAGCTGTCAGGGATCCAGGAAAGCAACACAGAGTAATCTCAGATTTGTCACATTTACACTCTGAAGCCCATTTTTGAACAGTTCAGTTCTCAGGGAGCTTCAGTCTGGACTGAGGCTTGAAACTGAGAAGATGTGATGTTTCAGTGGGGGAATGATCTAGTTCTGTGTGGCTAACAGCACGTCAGCAGGAGCTGTCTGACTGATCTGAGACACTCTGAAGAACAACATGAAGTGGACCATTCTGAGGCTGTCATTTAAATATAAAGGAGTGTTTTTCTGGCATCAGAAGTGCTCGTCCAGTGATTCATTCCAGAAAGCTGCTTTAGTGAAACCTAAAGTTTGAGATGAAGGAAACTCTCAGACCCTTAAAACTCTGAAATGTTTTTCAACCCAAATAACCTACAATCTCCTTTATTTTAATTACAAAATTATCTTAACTGGTAAACTTATGTGTCCAGTTGAAGAGAAAAAAGTGATCTTGTGTTGTGGTCAGATCAGAGTATCAGCTCCTAAAAGTTGCACAGATCCTCCTAATAAAGATCCTTTTAGCTCCATTTTAACTCCAGATGTGGGCTTTATGAGTAAATATATGTACAACCTTTTTATAATGCCATCAATCCTTGTTGATTCGTGGATAAAAGAAAATATTGGATATGTAAAGAAAACTGAATAATGAAGTTTTCATTCTGACACTTCTGAAGAGGACAGTCAGACTGTCTTTTAATGGTGTCTTTCTCAGAGTGTAAATCTGAGAAATCGGACACTGATACTGAGGATAACTGTGTATTTCTTCTGCTCGTGTGATACTTTCCTGGATCACCGACAAGTTTTTATAATAATGCTATGACTCCTCTTCATGTTTGTGCTCCAGTTTTATCAAAAAGCCAAACGATACCCAGATAAGCCTGGAAAGAACTATTCTAAATTTTACATTGATCATCAAACTTTTTAAATGACAAAAGATTTCAGCAAAACTACAGAAAGAAGTTTATAAAAAAAACTGTTAAAAACGGTTAGAAAAGGGCCCAGAAGTATGTTTCACACACAGCTAAAAGGATAAAGCTCCATGTTATTTGTCCATCTGGCCGGCTTAGGGAAATTTATAGCTGAGGCTGTGTGTCTGGTATTGCAGAGCATTAGCATTAGCATTAGCAGGACATGCTAACTGTGAATAGCAGCCAGGTTATTTAAACTTTTTCACTCTCTGGTGCATGCTCTGACTGCCCGTGTCCAGCTGCAGGAATCAAACCAATGACACAAAGCAATTTGAAGGCATTTCTGCAAATGTTTGACCGCTACATGTATTCTTTTCTTGACTTACCTGTACGCAGCTTCCTGTTGTGATGTTCAGAGACGTGCTGACTGAGGCTTGTCTGGAGTAATGGAGGGAACGGTTTGCTGCATTTAGGGGAGGAGCTGAAAATGATGACGTCAGAAGGCTCGCTACTGTATATGTCTATGCTTCGCTATGCGGCCGTACGACGTGACTGCTTCAGGACGCGGTTCAGATTTTGTCTTAAGTATTGACAGGTATATAAACCCCTCAATCTCCATTTAAAATGTGTTTTTTTATGGAGAGTTACAGTCAGTTCAGGTTTTGAGTTTGGATCGTTTGGATACTAGAGTTTGGAAAGCATTAATATAGTTTGGAGATAGTTTGGGGAGTTAAGTGAGAGATAGTTTTGAGATTGAGGAGAGTGAGGAGAGAAGGATAGGTAAGAGGATATATTCAATAATATAGACAATAAAGCAGCAGGGGGTCTCTCAAACCTGGTGTAGCAGGTGTTGAGATCGTCAGCTAGTCCGGGGGAGGGGACGTTTGTGATGGTTCTGAGGGGACTCCACACAACTGCAGGGTCGTTGGTGCCTGAATCACGCTCCAGTCTGGCTCTATAGTCCTCTTTAGCATTTTTGATGGTCTTCTTGAGGCCCTGTCTGGCCAGTCTGAATGTGTCCATGTCACCCTCTCTGTATGCCTGCTCTTTCCAGCGCCTGAGCTCTCTGAGCTGCTTGGAGAACCAGGGCTTTTGGTTATTGTGCCTTGTGATGGTTTTGGTTGGGAGGCAGACCTGCTCACAGAAGCTGATGCAGCAACATACAGTGTCAGAAAAGCTGCCGTTGTCATCCTCAGGGCCCCTCAGTGACTCCCAGTCAGTAGACTCCATGCAGTCCTGAAGCCTGTCCCTTGCCTCTGGAGTCCACCTCCTTACTGTAGTCCTGGATGGTTTGGCCCTTCTCAGTTGCTGCCTGTATGTGGGGACCATCTGTATGATGCAGTGGTCGGAGTGTCCAAGGGCAGCGTGGGGGATGGAGCGGTATGAGGGTTTTATGGTGGAGTAGAAGTGGTCCAGTGTGTTGCTGTCCTGCATGGCGCATGTCACCAGCTGTTTGGAGCTCGTCAGTTCCTGGGAGAGGTTACACGAGTTGAAATCTCTCAACATAATAACTACTGAGTTTGGTCGAGAGGTTTCCACAGTGGAGAAAAGAGCAGCTGAATCTTTGGTGAACGTGTTCACAGATGTACTTTGTTAGCCTGGTTTTTTCATTGGAAGCTCAAGAACAAGCTGGAGAAATCGTTTATTAAAAAAGTATTTATTAGTGGTCACATGTAAAGTATATTGCAGCGCTGGACTCGGAGTGCCAGAGCTCCCGCAGGAAATCCGTCAGGCCGAGCCCCGTTATCCGGAAACATTTCATATTTATATTCAGCTTTATCTCACAGAAGTTGTTTTCACACTTGTCAGAGTATAATTGGCCAGTTTTGGGTGACATGCTCAGGCCAGCTGCTGTCCTTGTTGTGTTCTTTGGATGTGATAAACAATGTGTGTGTGTGTGCTGTTTTAGGTGTGGATCTAATGTACCAGACCTATCTGCCCTAATAGAGATGTTTTATCTGACCCAGTTGTTTATGTCATTCTAAGGTCTTGGACCATTTAAGGTCATCTGTTGTGCAGTATGAGCAAAGTGGAAAAGTACCAGCTAGGAACGTTATTTAGGAAAATACAGAATATGAATTTATAATGTCTAAGATCAAAGCCAATTATAACAGTAGCATTATGGACATATCAACTGCAAATATGATATATATTGACTGACTGACGTGCTCTCTCTTTTCGTTCAGTTACCATTGTAATGAACAAACAGGAAGCAAACCTCGAAGCAGAAAATGAGCAGCTGATGAAAGTCTTAAAAAATCGGACCGAGCAGCTGACTGCCGACAACAGAGTCCTGAAGAATCGGACCGATCTGATGATGGTGGAGATTGAAATCTTAGAAAATCAGACCAAGCACCTGAACAGACAGAAAGACGACTTCAACTGGACGCTGGAAGTCATCCTGAAATTCAACAAATTTCCAGTGAATTAATTCTGCCCTGACAAAAGTAAGTACATAATAAAGTAATTTAACAACATTATACTTCATAAAAAAACACCCAAATGTTATTAGCAGGATGGTAAATTCAGTACTTTATACCCTTTTTAAAGTTTATTTAGAATAAAAAGCATGCAGTTTTCTATAAGTTATTTATTCTACAAGCGCTACTTTAGTTTTTCCAAAAGTAAAATCTTCTCTGCCTTCTTTAAAGAGATTTAAACCGTTTTGAACACATTCTTACCTTTCAACCCTGATGCAACGTCTGACCTGCATCAACATTTTCAATTTTGATGTCATGTTTCTGATTTCTTCAGAAAGTGAGAATTAAAACATGAGTTTCATGTTGATCAGAAAACCCTCTGCTTTCAGAAGCCTTGTTTTAGAGAGTCCCAAAACAAAGAAAAGTAGCCTTGACGTCATTGTTTCGTCATCTTGGTCGTGTATATCTCTTTATGCATTTCAGGCCTGTAAAATGCATGCCTGTAAAGCTTTGTAATCTTCCTTCTCATGACACTGAAAAGACATTCAGGCATTGAGAATATCAAGTGATGAAGAGCTTTTCTTCCAGTAAAATCATCTTAAACTGTGCAGCAGTTCAGGCACATAACCATATTTGTCATTTCAAAGTTCAGGCAGCCAGTCCAGCACCCGTACCCTCTTCTTCCTCAGCCAGGCCTTTGGAATGTGTCAGAATGTGGTTTTCCATGGTCTGCTTGAACAATGCTTGGACATCCCTGGAAAAGATGTGGCCTTGAAGGCAGCATATGTTGCTGTAAAATCTCAGTGAGCTTTTCTGCATTAATGCTGCCATCACAGAAGTGGAAATGAGCTTTGCCGAGGGCCCTGATCCAACCCCATACCATCACAGAGCCTGGCTGCAGGGACTGGTTGCTGACAACAGGCTGGATGCTGCTTTTGCTCTTTGCTCCATTTCTTCCAACAAAGATCTGGAATACTAATGGGTCTGACCACAGTACACGTTTCCACCGTGTGATGGTCCATCCCAGACGCCTCCGAGCCCAGAGAAGTGGACGCCGCCTCTTTTCTGAGGCTTCTTTTCTGCACAGTAAAGCTTGTGAATGGAACTCTGTATTGTAGTGCTTGACAAAGGTTTCCACAGTAATCCCTTGTCCATGTGCTTCTATCAGCTGTTGATGAATGACGGTTCTTGATGCAACGCCGTCTGAGGGGTCAGAGGTCATGGGTGTCCAGCTTAGGGTTGCTCCCTTGTCCTTTACACTGAAACTCCTCCAGATTCCTTGAATGCTTTAATGATATTCTGCTCTGTAGAGGCAGAAATATGCAGATCCCTTCCAGTCTTTCTCTGAGGAACATTGTTTTTAATCACATTTGAGGACAAACTTTAGCTCCTCTGAACATCTTTTGTGCCAAATCATAATAACTATCGTCTAATTTTCTTTATTACTAACCCACATCACAACCTTTTAAAAACATTTTTCAGACCTGAAACGCAACTAATAAAGTTGAAAAAAACATTTAATATCTTGAGTTTATACCTGCTGGATTTATTCTGGAAGAAAACGTCCTGCCAAAAAAGATGCTCCAGAATGGAAATATTAGAAGTAGATAGATTTATAGTTCCTCATGTAGGATAACAGTCATAAGTCTTTTAAGGTTTTATCATTTGTTATCATTCAGTTTTATTTACATACCATCAAATCGCAACAAATGTTATCTCGAGGCATTTCAACTACAGTCCATTTTAAACTAATTGTAATCCAATTCATTGTAATAAGATTCCAATTAAATCACATTCATTAAAATCCAAGTTGGTCTAATCCGTATAATTTCAGTCAGTTTAAAAAGGCTGTCATTTGATTTTGACATGTTAGATTTAATAATTAATCAATTTCTCCGCCCATTTCGTGAGTGTCAGCCCTGTCGGGACGGCTGGATTCTTTACCAGGAAAAGTGCTACCTGTTTTATGATGAACCCCCAAGTTGGAAGACATGGCCACAAAGTCGAACTTATTGCAAAGACAAAGCTGCAGATCTGGTTGTTATTGATAATCTGCAAGAACAGGTGAGCTATAAAGAGCATAAATGGCATTTTCCAAATTTCCATTTTCTTTTGAATTATTATAACTGATGCCTTTGCTAAAGTGTGAATGATTCCGATGATCCGCCATGTCAGGACTTCCAGGAATTTGTCAGTAAAAACATCCGGTATTACCAGAGCCCTAACCATGGATACTGGATTGGGTTAAAAGAAACTGACAACACCTGGTTCTGGATTGATGGACGCAACGACACTCTTGGGTAAGTAAAAATAAATATTGACCACGACTACGGCCCGGTGCTGAGACAGAAAAAGAAAGGATTTAGTTTTAATGCAAAGTATAAACTATTGTTTCACCAGGATTTGATGTCAGCTGTTTGTTTCTTGCAACACTGAACTTGTTTGATTTAATTAAGTGCATTAGCTGTACTATGAATGCTATTAATATTGCTCATGTTTACATTTTAAGGTACTGGGTGGAGCAGGAGATAGGTCAATCAGGTCCATATGCACTGGTTATCCCTAAAAGGAACGCAACACAGAGCTGGGACACATCTGATCATAAATTTCAACTCAAATTCATCTGTGAGATGGAAGCTTTGATCAGGTCAAATTAGTGAACTCTGTGTCCGACTTTATCCTCTTTGTGTCGCATGCATAGCTGCAGACTTGCTTCATCACTTTTGAATAAGAAAATCCAAACATATGTTGATGTATCTGCTAATGCTCTTTAGACAGTTTGTGTCCTGATTTGTAAGAATGAATTTTATCACTTTAATGTGTCTTTTTAAAGACTGAATAATATTGTTCTGAATAATGGGACAATAATGAGGAACTTACTTCGACTTCTTCTGATTATAGATTGTATGGTAATTCATTCACATATGAGGGGTGGGTGTAAAAATGGAACTGATGTAAACTGTAACTGAGGCGGGATGTTTTTAAGTCAGTTAATGAAAATAGTTGTGATGTATTTGCCATTTTTTTTCAGGGAAATATCCTCGATTGGAAGATAATTGTCATGAAAACTCTTGCAAACTTGTAAAGGCATTGTTAAACTGTTTGTATTGATTAGCAGAGCGCTTTGGATTGTATGATTAAAATTGTGAATTGATTTGATAAACTTTATTGACATTTTATTTTATATTTTTTTGCACCAGCCTTCAGACGTTTAAATGTCGAGTTACATCTGCAGAGGAAGAGATTTGCCTGACTTTTTAGAAGATGCAAGATAAATAATGGCTCTGTGCTGTACACCAGTTCATGTTGTGATCTGTCTTTGAAGTGAAATGCCTTCTTAACTTCATGAGTTGCTTCAGCTCATGTGGGTAAATGGACTTGTATAGTGCTTTTCTTGTCTAACTGACCACTCAAAGTGCTTCTAACACTACATGCACTCACGCTCATACAGCACATCTTAAGTCTACACATAACTACATGCATTCCAACACTGGGTTAGTCCATTCATACACTGATGGATACATTGGGGGTTCAGTGTCTGGAAGCTGGAGTTGAACCACTGACCTCCTGATTGCTGATTCCTCCTGAGCTACAGCCACGCCAGGTGATAAACAATCTCTGTGTTAAAGTTGGGGGAATAATCATACTAAGCATCCTCTGAAGCCATCATGCTCTGCTACACCCAGTTGCTTTGGCTTCCTCTGTTTCTTCCTGTAATTGCATTCATGTGAAAAAGAAAACGCGTCCTCTTTCATTTTAAAAAATCTGGACGTTCTTGCTTCACGAACTGTGCAGCAGAACATCAGGACTTTTCTAGGATGGTTGTTAGATACAGATGGTGGGTGTGGTGCATCCACAAATCACCCACTGCAACAGTCGTTGCTCAGGAGAAGCGTGGGGAAACAAAAATGAATGAAGTAAATGCACTTGTACTAAACTAATACTGATCAGTCTACCTGACGGTGCATTCATAGAAGTGTAAGATGATAGTAACCATTGCATATTTGGAGAAAGCATTACCTGAACAGGGACTGGAACCCTGGACCCTCAGATTAAAAGTCTGATGCTCTACCGACTGAGCTATGCAGGCTCAGACTGTGACAGATCACAGTTTAAGTGACACTTTTTATAAAAACACACAACCCGACTGGTTTATTGGCTGATACGAATGTTAAAGCTTAAACCTAACAGTGTGTAGTTTGGCCTTCAGTTTCTAATTCAAGCCTCTTTGGGACCTGAGACACCAAACAGTCGTCCATCAGACACGTTTGTAGCTCCAATGAACGTCTCTGGCTCTTGTATTTTTGGTGCTTGATCCCAGTTACCATTGTTGGACTCCAGCGGACTCCAGTACGATTCAACTGTCAGAAACGTTGTCTTGGCTTTTTGGTGAGGAGTCCTCTCACATTGGCTGTTCAGAACGGTGAATATGTCAACGAGGAAGTGTTTTCATTGTCTTTGAGAAACCTCATCATACACAACGAAGAAGATCATATCCCTTGCTGTCTTTAACGTATGTTTTAAGAGTAGCAGAAGTGGAGCAAAGAAGCATTCCCACTGTAGGAACCTTTTGCAGTTCCTGGAACCTGTTCAGGAATAGGGTGGTTTTTTCGTGCATTCGGACATAGAGGAAATAGGGACCACGGCCCTCAGTTCCTAGAACCATTTTAGCTCCTTCTCCGAGGTCTTTTCTGGGTTCAACAGGAACACATATGACGTAGGTGTTTGGTGGCTGGTAGCTCCACCCCTTGCCTGAAATATTTACTCATACAACACGGACACAACCAGCGCCTGTTTAATAAGTTAAACTTAGACGTTGTCTCCTTTGTCTACGGCGCTCTTCTCTCCTTCATGGATCGAAGAAGTATCGCCCGCTGGTGGATTCTTCGTCTCCTGACTCTCACTGTGTGCTCTTCCAGCCTCCATCTTAGACGCCTGATGTGATCGTCTATGATTAATATCACTGTCATGCAGACCGTAAACACGGTGGCCTCCTCGCTCTCCATGTTAGCTTCTTGGTGGTGTTGTTTTGTTTTCTTCTCTCCTTACTTTTTGCGAGTTTTGTTGTTGAGTGGCGCTAAAGTTACATGTCTGTTGTGTCACATCAGTCCCGAAGTGTAGGATAATGCAATGATAGTAACCATGACATATTCAGAGGTAACATTGCCTGAACAGGGACTGGAACCCTGGACGCTCAGATTAAAAGTCTGATGCTCTACCGACTGAGCTATCCAGGCTCTGAATGCGACAGATCACAGTTTAAGTGACACTTTTTATATAAACACACAACCCAACTGGTTTACTGGCTGATACAAATGTTAAAGCTTAAACCTAACAGTGTGTAGTTTGGCCTTCAGTTTCTAATTTAAGCATCTTTGGTACCTGAGACACCAAACAGTCGTCTATCAGACACGTTTTGAGCTCCAATGAACGTCTCTCGCTCTTGTATTTTTGGTGCTTGATCCCAGTTACCATTGTTGGACTTCAGCAGACTCCAATACGATTCAACTGTCAGAAACGTTGTCTTGGCTTTTTGGTGAGTCCGCTCTGATTGGCTGTTCAGAACAGCGAATATGTCTACGAGGAAGTGTTTTCATTGTCTTTGAGAAACCTCGTCATACACAACGAAGAAGATCATAACCCTTGCTGTCTTTAACGTATGTTTTAAGAGTAGCAGAAGTGGAGCAAAGAAGCATTCCCACTGTAGGAACCTTTTGCAGTTCCTGGAATCTGTTCAGGAATAGGGCCGTTTTTTCGTGCATTCGGACATAGAGGAACTAGGGACCACGGCCCTCAGTTCCTAGAACCATTTTAGCTCCTTCTCCGAGGTCTTTTCTGGGTTCAACAGGAACACATATGACGTAGGTGTTTGGTGGCTGGTAGCTCCGCCCCTTGTCTGAAATATTTACTCATACAACACGGACACAACTGGCGCCTGTTTAATAAGTTAAACTTAGACGTTGTCTCCTTTGTCTGCGGCGCTCTTTTCTCCTTCATGGATCGAAGAAGTATCGCCGGCTGGTGGATTCTTTGTCTCCTGACTCTCGCTGTGTGCTCTTCCAGTCTCCATCTTAGACTCCTGATGTGATCGTCTATGATTAATATCGCCGTCATGCAGACCATAAACATGGTGGACTCCTCGCTTTACATGTTAGCTTCTTGGTGGTGTTGTTTTGTTCTCTCCTTACTTTTTGCGAGTTTTGTTGTTGAGTGGCGCTAAAGTTACATGTCTGTTGTGTCACATCAGTCCCGAAGTGTAGGATAATGCAATGATAGTAACCATGACATATTCAGAGGTAGCATTGCCTGAACAGGGACTGGAATCCTGGACCCTCAGATTAAAAGTCTGATGCTCTACCGACTGAGCTATCCAGGCTCAGAATGTGACAGATCACAGTTTAAGTGACACTTTTTATAAAAACGTACAACCCAACTGGTTTACTGGCTGATACAAATGTTAAAGCTTAAACCTAACAGTGTGTAGTTTGGCCTTCAGTTTCTAATTTAAGCATCTTTGGGACCTTAGACACCAAACAGTCATCCATCAGACACGTTTGGAGCTCCAATGAACGTCTCTCGCTCTTGTATTTTTGGTGCTTGATCCCAGTTACCATTGTTGGACTCCAGCGGACTCCAGTACAATTCAACTGTCAGAAACGTTGTCTTGGCTTTTTGGTGAGGAGTCCTCTCACATTGGCTGTTCAGAATGGTGAATATGTCTACGAGGAAGTGTTTTCATTGTCTTTGAGAAACCTCGTCATACACAACGAAGAAGATCATAACCCTTGCTGTCTTTAACGTATGTTTTAAGAGTAGCAGAAGTGGAGCAAAGAACACATTAGGTGCATTCCCACTGTAGGAACCTTTTGTAGTTCCTATAACCTTTTCAGAAATAGGGCCGTTTTTTCATGCATTAGGACATACAGGAACCAGGGACCACAGCACTCAGTTCCTAGAACCATTTTAGCTCCTTCTCCGAGGTCTTTTCTGGGTTCCACAGGAACATGACGTAGGTGTTTGGTGGCTGGTAGCTCCACCCCTTGTCTGAAATGTTTACTTATGCAACACGGACACAACCGGCACCTGTTTAATAAGTTAAACTTATTAACGTCGTCTCCTTTGTCCGCGGCGCTCTGCTCTCCTTCTTGTCTTCATGAAAAGAAGAAGTATCGCCTGCTGCTCGATTCTTCATCTCCTGACTCTCGCTGTGCGCTCTTCCAGCCTCCATCTTAGATGCCTGATGTGATCGTCCATGATTAATATCACCGTCATGCAGACCATGAACACGGTGGCCTCCTCGCTCTCCATGTTAGCTTCTTGGTGGTGTTGTTTTGTTTATTTCTCTCCTTACTTTTCACAGATTTTGTTGTTGAGTGACGCTAAAGTTACATGTCTGTTGTGTCACATCAATCCCGTAGTGTAGGATAATGCAATGATAGTAACCGTGACATATTCAAAGGAGGTATCGCCTGAACAGGGACTGGAACCCTGGACCCTCAGATTAAAAGTCTGATGCTCTACCGACTGAGCTATCCAGGCTCTGAATATGACAGATCACAGTTTAAGTGACACTTTTTATAAAAACACACAACCCAACTGGTTTACTGGCTGATACAAATGTTAAAGCTTAAACCTAACAGTGTGTAGTTTGGCCTTCAGTTTCTAATTTAAGCATCTTTGGTACCTGAGACACCAAACAGTCGTCCATCAGACACGTTTGGAGCTCCAATGAACGTCTCTGGCTCTTGTATTTTTGGTGCTTGATCCCAGTTACCATTGTTGGACTCCAGCGGACTTCAGTACGATTCAACTGTCAGAAACGTTGTCTTGGCTTTTTGGTGAAGAGTCCTCTCACATTGGCTAGAGTTGTCGTATTGTAGGCAGTAAGTACAGAGGATTCTGGGAGTAGAAGTAATAAAACGGGGGCGGCAGGTTCTGAAAGTTAAACTCTGTATCCAGTCTCCATTAATGTTTTTATTTTAAAGTGTTAAGTTGAATGAACCCAGCAAGCTCGCTTACATTGGTGGCAGAGGTGATGTTTTTATATGTTTAGACTTTTTCCGGTGCATGGAAGTTAGCTTGCTGTGTGAGTTAGCGCGAGGCTAAGTTAGCATCACGCGGCGTGGAGACATGACTCTGTCAGGTTCAGTTGGTCTGTGTTTGGTGGATCTACCCGCTCCTTTTGCTGGTGACGGAAGCCAGAGTTTCCTTGGCTGGAGTCCCAGCCCAGGGTGGAGAATGGAGTCACAGTTTCAAAAGTTAAACTCTTACCTACTCAATTACTTCAGTACTTGTAAACCCAAACAAAATGTTCTTGTGAAGAATAGATTGCCTGCTGTGGAATTAAGCTTCCATCTACTGGATATTTGCTGAATCTGCAACTGTAGGCCAAGCCGGTCAGTTTCAGGGCAAAGCTCCTGCAACACCAGCTCAACATCAGTCAATGCCATCGGTTCATGTTATCCTTTCTGCTGATTCCTCGATTGCAGATAACAAGCTGAGTATTGGCTGATACCGATGTTAGGACGATATATCTGTGCATCCCTCCATGAATCCATGAAGCTGAAAATGTGTTTCTGAATGAAAGAGGCAGGTATGTGCAGAGTGAACTTTCTGCTCAACAGTGAGTGTTTCTCAGACAGAAAGACACTTTCTATAAAGATACAGAGGAATGAATTGAGCAGAGTGCAGGATGCAGAGGTTCTTCAGTGAATGTGGTGTTGAAGGTGTGGAGGTGGATCAGTGTGTCAGAGGAGTTTATCTTCATGGGATCAGGCAGGAGGAGAAGACCTTGTCATCAGTGAGTTAAACTGCAGTTTAACTCTGCTGTGAACAGCCTGAACAACACTGCTGCAGCTGTAGTTTGTTCAGTGAGTTAAGGGCTCGTAGCTGTGAACCAGTTGATGATTTTAGCTCAGAAAGGCAGTTCATACAGGTCAGTGGATCCACTGCTGGGAAAGACTGCCAGACCTGTTAGGCCCAAGTGCATTGTGGGAATGTGTGGCAGCGAGCTCTGTCCATGAGATCTACATGAAATCACGTCTGTCTTAGTGTGGAATTCTAACCTGAGCGACCTTAAGACTCCCCGGGTGGAGTTCCTGGGGTTTAGGTCGGACATGTTGTTCTGACTGAGTGACGCAGAGCTGGATGCCGTCTTTGCAGAAATCCAACTAAGTCCCCCAAACACAGGACACAGAATGATGAAATCATTCCTTCATGCCAGGGGACTGCTGCTGCAAAGTGAGTCTGATATGAAGTGGATCCTTATGTGAAAGTCCTCTGTAAGCTGCATCAGTGCAGTCTCTCTGCTTTGTGTTAAAGAAGCTGTGAATGAACCTTCTTCAGATTTAGATCTGATGCATTATATCTTCTTTTTCTTTGTCCTTCACGCTGGAATAGATGCTTCTGCCGTTTAACTGTTCATCTGTCTGCTGCAACAAACAATGGAGCATCTCCAGTGCTGGAGAGCTTCCTTGGTGCCATCAACACGTCTGGTTTGCCATCACCTGTGCGCTCTGACAGGCTGCTGAGAATACTGAGGTCGCCCATTTCATGGTGGAACAGCGAGGAGAGAACCCAGACTCACACGTTACTGGAAGGAGTTTCCATGGCGATGTATTATGAGAAAAGCTCTGCAGGAGAGCACATAACGAGTGTTATTATTCCCCAACGTTCATCCTGCTGTTCCTCTGCAGGACTCTCACTGGCCTCATTCACAAACTCTGCTTTGTCCTCCATTACTGACAGAAAACACTGAACAAAGCATGAATGACATCTGTCATCTGCTTCAGAGCCTGTTGTTTTTTCATATTTCCTAAATGTAAAGTATATTTGAGGGGGAAAGATCTTCAGACATGTTTTCCTTCTTCTTATTTCTTGTGTTGGAACTGTTTGTATTTGCAGCAGCATCAAACATTTTCAGACTTAGTTTTTCAGGCGAGTGCTCCACCAAGACCAGATTAGGCTGGACACACATTTCTAAAGCCATCACTGAACTTATGAGCATCAGTTTCCTCATTGTAGAGTCATAACATCCAGCAGCTAGAAGTTCTAATTCAGAGCAGAAACATCTTCTCTTCCTGCTTGGAATGTTTCTCTGAATCATGTCTCTTGTTCTTCCAGGATAGAACGCTGATGGACAGATGTTTCCGTTCCAGTCCTTGACCCATTCCATACTCTGTTTCTCAGCCTGGAGAGAGAAGGGCTTTTGACCCCTGATGATGAGTCATCTCTTTGCTCTCCACTGGGCTTTTCTGCCTCAGCTGCAGAGGCAACTTGCCTTCTTCATGGATGCTTGGAAGCATCACCGCCTGAGAGCAGCAGGCAGCCAGTCTCCCCACCAGCTTTGGACATCATTCAGACACCTTCAGGATCCTGATCAGGTGTGTTAAAACAGCTGAGTGCATCATATCAGGAGCCATTATTTAAATGATACATTTAAAAGGCCTAAAATGATTTGGCTAGATTACATAACTTAATATTTATACTGAGGAGAACTGATTTCATAGCTTCACAGTTTAAGACTGCAACTGAAAATGTTTCAGTGAAACATCTGAAGATGCCAAAGCTTTTGTTTAAGTCTCAAGAAAGCCTACAAAATATTGAATAAGCTTAAAACTCTGATGGTGTTTTATTTGTGTTCAGGTGGAGGCAGACTGTGGGACTGACTGGGATGGAGCACACGGCTCTGATGACCTCGGAGGTGAAACGGACCGAGTTGAAGGAGCCCAAGTGCAGCTTGAAGGACACCTGAGCGAGAACATGGCCAGGTCACCTGACCCCGATGTTCCCTTCATGGATGCACTCCACATCTATGCAGCCGCACCACAGCAGCTGATGCAGCCACAGCAGAACTGGACGAGTTCACCAACGTTCACACACTGCTGGATGGAAAAGTGCACCAAACACTTCATGTTCAATTGTCTTTATTAACCAAACTTTAACATTTGTAAATAAAGCTTCAGATTGAAATGTTTGTTCTCAGTTCTCCTGAACTGTTACCAACCTCACACACTTCCAGTTAATGAGGTAAAGCCTTAACATGGCTCACTGCTCCACAGCCTTCAATGAGCAGCATGAAACAGAGGAACAGACTAACTGCTACAACTTTGAAATGTTCAACTTAAAGACGCTCAGTTTCTCACATTATTCACATCAGATCATTCCAAAGCCAAAGTCTGTACTTCTAACAGACGCTTGGAGCTTTTCTCTGAATGTCTGCTAGCTTTGGCTCTTCAGAGGCAGTTTCAGCAGGTCCTGCAGGCTGAGGCTACAGGCGTGGTCATTTCAGGAGGAACTCCTGCATACAGGTGCTGGGGAGGTATACTCCAACCTGTCCACAGCTTCAGGAGTTGGTGCAGTTCCTGAGAGGAGCCCACAGAGACACAGTCAGAAGTATTTAAAGCTGCCAATAAGATGCTGAACAGCAGAACTTTCTCAACTTTACCCAAAGATCAAAGAATCTCTGCTTCACCTGTAAAAAGAAACTGGTCTTTCTGCGGTAAAATAAAACAATGTTTCCATCATGTTACCGGGTAGATTTTCCACCACCAGGTTTCATAAATATGGAGTCAGTGTGAAGAATCAGCAGCAGCTTTAGGAGATGAACATTGTTCAGGTCTGTTTCTCTGAGAGAACATTTACAATCTGAGCATTTTCAGTGTGGTCTCTCAGAAAGCCTGAGCTGCACGTCTCCTCCAGGCTGCTGTGCTCATCCTCACTATCTGGCATCGGCCTCATGATCCTTTTCAGGATGGTCTGAGAAGTAAAAACAGCCTCAGAGGCTGTAAACTGAAAGGGTTTATTAACAGAACAGAGCAGCACATTTATAAAAGCACAGGCAGAAAAAGCAGGGGAGAGAGGAGGAAACAAGCAGCAAAGTGCTGCTTTAAGTTAAATTAAGCTGTCGATAAAGCAGCATTCAAAAGCTACAGCACAAAAATGTCTGTGACAGTCTGTAGGAAACACGTGTCGCTGCATTATCTGACAGAGCAGCAAACAAGTTACTGACTGGAGAAACAATCCACAGCTGTGACAGAGAGCAGCAACAGAAGCTCTACAGGGGTTGTAGGCTGTACTTCTATCACATCAGATGTACTGTAGATTTCTTGGGACGATCCATCTGAGTTCTTCAGCTGAGGCGAGTTGGACCCACGAGGGATGTTCCTGACCAACAATTTGCTCGTCGATTAGTCTAAAACTTCAATTTAGACAAAATAAAAATATGTCTCAAGATTTTGTCGAGGCCTCAGGACACAGATGCAGGGTCGAGTTCAAAGTCAAGACTGTTTATTCATATAAACAACATGTTGACGATCTCCTCACAGAGCAAAGAAAGGGGCTGTGAAACTCCTGAGCACTCTCCTCAATAACTATGGAGGAGGAGAGTGGAGCTGGGAAAATGATCAAACCAAAAGCCTCTCCACTCCAGGAGGAAAACAAAGAGCTATTAAAGATAAGAAACTCGCAGCTCTCCTAACGAGGCGGACTTAAACAAAAGAAGCTCTCTCAGAAACAGAGGCACTATGAAACCTTAACAGTTATCTATCAGCACACCTATAACGGCGGCGCAAAGATCCTCCAAGAGCAAAACACAAAATCACTCCACTAACGGAGGGCTATGAAACTAAAACAATTAACCAACGCAAAAGCTCCGCTAACAGAGATGATTAAAAGATTACAGCAAAGATCACTCCAAAAAAACAGAGGAACAAAACCAGGCTGTGAAACTGAGCGTAATAAAACTAAAGCTACGGATAAAGAATAAATTACAACAAAGGATACGCTCGACTGCAGGCTGAAGGAAGCTGTGGCTGTGGAACAAAGAGGCGAGGGTGAGGCTCATGGTGGAAACAACACACTGGCACAAGACAAGGGAGACACAGACTATTAGAGCACAAGAGGAGCCAAGGATAACAGCTGGAAACACTTTGGAATCAGGGAAGACAATCAGACGCAGACTCAGGAGGAAGGGCAAGGTACCTGAAAGGAGAGGGACGTTAGTGATTTCAAAATAAAACAGGAAATGACGAGACAAGACAAGAATCAAAACTTAAATTGTGACAGATTTCTTTAAAAAAAATCAGAGGTTTGAAAATACTTTTGACAGTAAAATTGCACATTGGAAAACAACTTAGACCTCAAAAAGTGACCAAAGTCAGACTGTGTTTGAAGTACTTGAGGGAACTGAAAAAAATGACATTAACAATTAACTATCATGGCACAAGAAGCTCTGACAATGAACACATTTTCTTAAAGTCCATGTGTGTGAAATGTTGGGATAATCTGTGTTTATATTTGAGTCACCTTCAAATGAAGAGAAGTTACAACATGAACAAGGGAACCCAGAGAAGGATGCAAAATTTGGATAGCAAGCATTTCCCAGCTGGGAAGGACAAGGAGAGGAGCCGTTCATCCCTGCACTCTGTGGGGCTACAGACCGGTGCGCAGCCGCAGCTTCTCTGCAGACTCAGACTGAGTCAAATGAACACGGAGCAAACGACTCCCCTGCTCCATGGAAATTTAACTATGGCTGCAGCCCTGACGTTTAATGTACTCATAAACAACTGTTGCTTTCATTCGCGTGACATATTTTTCCTTCACCCACACTGTATTCAAAATAACAAAAAAAAAACTTCACCATTTCTCCAAGGAAAGACAGCGCCAGTGCATTATGAAGCTCATTTATCCTCCTCTCTGCGTCAGACACATTCATGCTGCGTTCACTGAAAAAACGTTATTTCCACGTTGCAAATTTGAAAGTCCGGCCAAAATGCCATCCTGTCAACTTGGTGAAAACGGAAAACTCGTGCTACAACATTTCAAATGTGGGACTTTCAAAGTAATTAGGCTTTGGAACTGTAAAAAGGTTTTAAGAAAATCACAGGACTATGGTGGGAAACCGCCCAAACTCGCTTTAACCATGGCCCGAACAGGCCAACGTTAGGCCTGTTTGAGTCACTGTAACAAATATATATTATATAGCTGCAGGAACCATATATTCCTTTTATTTTTTCACCTAATTGGCTTGAGAGGCTGATGCTGATCCTGCACATGTTCTTCTCTCTCGTGTTGGTTCTCTGCAGCTGAAAGTGAGACTCTCAGATAACTTAGTGTCTGTCGACCTCTTCTGTTCCCTGTGTGTAGTTTTGTGTTCAGCGTCACACAGAGAGACCAAGGCTGCTTAGTTAGATGAAATCATCACAAATTGCTCATTTTTAAACAGTTACATTATATTCTAGAAGTCAGAACACAGTAATAGATGTTGTTTCAGCATCTATAAAAAGCTGATTTGTGACTGATTCTCTCGCTTACGGCCATACCACCCTGAACACGCCCGATCTCGTCCGATCTCGGAAGCTAAGCAGGGTCGGGCCTGGTTAGTACTTGGATGGGAGACCGCCTGGGAATACCAGGTGCTGTAAGCTCTTTACACCTGCAGGAGGCGCTGCTGCTCACTCAACACGGACAGCTTCATGACATACTTCACATCAGGAAGGAAATCACTCAAATAAATTCACTTTTCAATCTTTGTCAAAGACTGGAAATGAGCGCACACACAAACCTCATTTAGGTCACTCTGTCATATCATCTTCCAGCACTGCTCAGCTCACAGTGACTTCATCTGTCTCAATTCTTCTGGATACCAAACACACACAAATATTATTGTCTCACATTAGTCTGCAGACTGTTAACAGATCTTCCTGCAGTCTGCAGATTCATCCCATTTCCTTCCTTCCTAAGAATCCCTGCTGATATCCAAGGTGCTGATCCCAGATCTGCTCAGATGTCCCAGGTTCTCCTCTGCTTTTATCCTCACACACTGAACTGTCTCCTCATCTATGTTTTAACAACCAGAACCCACTGATGTGGGCTCAGAAATAAAGTTTCCAATGTTTTACAAACACAAATGAATAAATTACAGAGATTTACTGAGGCCAGATAGAAAAAGTGCACGTGCAGCCACTTTAAACTGTCAAACAGGCAACTTTATATCTAACAGCAAACACTGAGAGCTGCTCTGCAGAATAAATACTTTTACTGGTGGAAGTGTTAGTAAATGTTGCTGATGACACTTTGATTCTTTTACCTGAGTGAGGTTTTAGATGCAGAGGCCCAAAAAATACTGAGGTCATGAGTCAGAACTTCTAGTTGGGTTCGGGGGCTCCCCTGAAAATTTATTTAATTCCATTATTTAAATCTGGCCATTTTCAGAGTTCTAAAGGAAGAAAAACAACATCATAATGACTTTTAGGTTTATTTGTTTTGTTTGTTATCAGAGAACATCAGCCTCATCCTAAATGATTTGCAAATGAGTTACAATGTAAAACTGGAGAATGAATTTCATCAAGTCATGGATTAGGAATAAAAAGGAATGAACTGTCCTGGGACAGAGGGATAATATATACAAATGCTTCATATTTCCTTCAGTATTTAAAATAGATACCCAAGCCCTATTTCACTATCATGTTGATGATAGTGTCTAATCTGTTCACTCTTGTTAAGGAAAACCAGCTTTTGAACATATTTCTATTATAATCTTACACAATACTTCAATTATCGTGCATTATACATCTGACTTTTAAAACGTATACAGGTCTGGCATAGTCTCTTCCTTTTAGAGTACCTGCTCTCCCTCTATCACTGCTCCTCTTCTTGCTGATTGGCCCAAAGATGAGCTTGGTTTGGCTCAGCCTTTTCCTCCCTGTCCCGTTTTCCCTTTAGTGAAGAATATAAAAAACCTTAATGCTAACATCAATAATATTGTTAATATTGTACATTTTTACACTTATATTTTAATACCCTACACTCGACACTTTTTTACTGAAGCATTTTCTCTTATTTTGTGTGGACTTATTGTGCCAAGTTCTTTTTTTTCGACATATTTATATTTAAATTCTTATCTTTAATTCTTGGTAGCAGGTAAAAAGAAAATTTCACTGCACATTGTACTATGTATGATTATGTATGTGACAAATAAAACTCTTGAATCTATAAACACAGTCAAATACTAAACTGATAGAAATGAAAACAATACTCCATTTCAACATCATGTTTTCAGATGTGTCAGAAATCTTAAAAAACCTTGAGGGCGCTGCGGAGCTTTTGAAATGTGAGGTAAAAATGGGGCATTCTGAGGCTTTTTGAAGGACCATTATGGTGACTCCTGAAGTAAGGGCAAGTTACCACAGAAAATTATTTATTATTATTATTTTGAAAATGAACGGGGTGTTTTATTTTGTTTCTGCGCACGACTTCCTGTCCCGCGCGAGCTGCTCTGTGCAGTGTTGCTGCGTTGTGCTCCGGCATCCGGCAGAAATATAGAACAGGTTCAGCATCCAACGTTGACAAATCAACACTGAATAAACGTTTCATTTTCAATCGAAGACGTCGCTGACATTTCAATCGCAAAATGAATGTTGACTCAACCGGTGGAAATTGATTGACGACCGGTACTGACGGAGTTAACCCAAATTAAACTTCGATTCATGTTTCCTTGCTATCCGAGTAGGACGCTGGGCTGCAATAAAAATATCTCCACATTAAAATGCATTTTTTCTCTCAGTCATCTACCACTTAAACTGCTCTCCACTTACATTGAGTGGTGTGCCTAATATTTAATCCATTTACAGGGAACTGGATACATAACCAGACTAGGGTACAAAATGTGTGTTCCAAAGGCACCTCCTGCTTTCATTCCTTTTGATTAATTGCAGTTATCTTCATTTTTAGGTGAAATCAGACCTCCGTAATCAACTTCAGCAAGTGAGTTCGTTTTTGGTATTGTTTTATTCTGAATTAAATTTAAAATACTTCTGATATGCCTTTGTAAGTTCTTATTTATCAACGTATGTTCATATACAGCAATTTATATCCATGGTCTCAAAATGCACTTAAGTGTGATCCATCAGGCTTAAAAACGTACACACACATTAAAACCCCCGAGGGTCAGAGACTCTCCCACCACAGTCTCCTAAAATCCTGGGAAACACTTGATCAAACAACTGCAGAGTAGTGCAATCAAACAACACTGACTCAGTGGCGCAATAAGAGGCTGAAGAGGCAGGACAGTAGCATTCTGCTGCAAGGGGTCAACCTGCCTGACTCCCCAGAGTACAGCTGGACAGGCAGTGGATAAGCAGAAGTCAGCAGCTCAGAGGCAGGTGTTCAGTCAGCCACCACCTCCAGCTCCTGTACTTTTAAGCCCCTTCATTGTGCCAGTTGTGTTTGTCATCCCAACTGGAAACAAACAGATTGTGCCGTCTGGTCCCCTGCCCTCACCTCCGCCAACCGGGAGAGCGTAAGTGCACCCGCACAGTGGAAGAAAACTAATGCCGTCAGTGCCACCTGCCGCGCATAAAAGAAAATGGTCATGGGCAGTATTATGGGAATATATACTGTCCCAAAAATAACAGAATGTCACTGGAAGAATGGATGCAGGAGATGAGGAGAAAGAGGGAGGAAAAAAAGTGTTTCAGATCATTCTTTTCATGTTAATATGCATGTAAATAGTTTTAAAATAATTTTTTTTCTTAATTTACTGTTCTAATTAGTTTCTTCTTTTGTTCATTTATTGTATTTATTTTGTTTTGTTTTATTTATCTTTTTATTCTATTTTATATTGTTTCTTGTTCTAAATTACTTAATAAATAAAGAAATTAATAACTTTAAACATTTTTTGTGTATTTATTGTATGTATTTTATTTTGGTATTTATCATTTCTTTATTCATTCTATTTTATTATTATTACTGTACTCTTGTTGCTCTTGTTGTAATGTTTCCTAAATTTAATTATTTTCTATATTTGTTCATTTATTGCTTTTACTTTATTTGTTATTTGTCATTTATTTTTTCTATTTTGAATTTAATTTATTCCTGTTTTTATTGCTTCAGGTTTAATTTCACACGTGTTTCTGAGTGTTTGTGTGTGTGTAAAATTAGTAATAAATTTGTTACATTTCAGTGAGTGTCTTCAGTTTTTTCAACTCATTCATAGAAGACGACTACAATGTTGCAGTACTCAATTCATAAATGTAAAAATTACTATAAAAGTACATTTAGTTACATTTGATAACACTTGGTGAAAGTTTGTCTCATGTCCAATGATGGAATCGAACCGGCGAGCTTTGGATCGAGAGCCTCCTGCACTATTCTACAGCAGAGTGTCATGTTAGTTTAGATTTCTCAAATGAATACACCAGACTGTCTGCTTTTACTTGAAATGGACAGCAGAAACACAAATAACTACAAGTTCCTTCCATTTTTTCCACTCATTTTCTCAAAATGGCTTATTTTCCTTAATTTTTCTCCTTCCCCCTTTTCCCTCTTCTTCCGCCTCTAATACAGACTATTGCTCCCCTGCTTCAGCTCAGTTGGCAGAGCATCAGACGTCTAATTTGAGGATCCAGGGTTCAAGTCCCTGTTCAGGTGTATAAATTTAATCTGCCATTTAACCTGTGCTTCCCTCTATGCCTGCACTCCATTTCTACACTGTCACCTCTGACAGAGCCTGGCTAATGGTGTTCCTTCCGTGTACCTTATTGTTAGCTGCATCATTATATCCTCATTTGTAAGTTGCTTTGGATAAAAGCTAAATGCATAAATATAAAGTCATAAAGCCGGCTGTCGACAGTTGAACACATTTTAAAAACACACGTGAAGAACTAATTCGTACAATAGTCTCATCTTTCAACTCCACTTTCCTCTGGTTCAGCTTGTATATGAACAGTTCTGCAGTTAAAAGCTAAAATCCCAAAGCAGAGTGGAGCTTCTGTGTTACCTGAGGACTGACTGATCTCTGCAGTGAATTCATCTCTTCCCAGGATGCTGTTTCCACTGGAGCTTTTCCCTGCTCCAGTCGTTAAGCTCTCAGAATTGATATCAGGGGAGAGCGCGAACGCAGTCCCCCACTACCAGAAATTATGCAGCTGAGATTCCCACATTTGGGGAGTTCGCAGGGCTCCGTCTACGGTCGTGCAAAGCGACCGTAGACAACTGACCAATCAGGTGGCCCACCGAACTTTGACCGTAGACTACCAATAGCTTCGCCGGACTCACCAGGCAGGCAGCCAATCACATGTCAGAGAAAGCGAAGAGACGGTGCGAGCGAAATTTGGACATTGTTTTTGCCAACAACTTCGACAGTTTATCTGTTAAAGAAGTTAAAAACATCCAACCGACTAACACAGGGACACAGAAGATACAAGAGAAAGACATTCTGCCCCGTAAAGATGATGTCCTCATCAAAAGGTCTGAACAACAGAGTTTATGCTATGAAGACTTCACCTCTGCTGTAGACAAGTTGGAGGACTTAGATGTAAATATGCCTTAACAATCTGTAAATATTCTGTAATAACTCACTGTACATATAGAAATGATATGTACATAGTAATTGTAAATAGTTTTATATTTTTATAAATGTGATTTTTTCATGTTCAAAGCAACTTTACTGCTGTGTAAAATATCCTATTTGACTTACTGCTGTGCTGTGGTTCACTTCAGTTGATTGAAATAGTTTTTAAATTTTATACAAAGATTTCAATCAAGTTTTAAATTGTCGTGCTTTGATGTCAGCAGCTTAGTATAATAAAACGTTTGAATTTTTTATTCTTAGCCAGGTTTAATGACACTTTGTATTACACTGTAGTTTATTTTAAAGTTCCCAATTTCATGCACTTTGTTCAATAAAACTGCTGCTATAAGCATGAAGCAGGAGTTCTGTAATATCATTCAATGTTTTTGTGATTGTTGAAGATTTGGACCACAGATGCAGACATAAGGTAAGATAAGGTTGAGGGAGATGGTAAGGGATCAGGAGTTAGAGGGGTTAAAGAACAAGTTTAACTCAGTGGCCTCCTTCCATTCCCTGGCCACTCTTTTTTTCATGGCCACCGATGAAAAACCTCCACACCTCCCTCATGTTGTTTTGTTGGAGTTTGCTCTCCAACTTTCTCCAACTAAGCGCATGTAAAACAATATTACATCATTTTGCACATGTAAACAGATCAGAATCGGCTTCAGAAATATTTAACTACTTTTAACCAGCCTTCAACCATCCTTAAATATATCAACTGTTCTGTAAAAAGCATAAATGGCATTGAAAAAAAAGATCACTCTCACAAATATGCTTTAAATCAAATTAATTATACTTTATTGATTGTTGGTAGCAAACAGTACAGTAGCAAGTGAATAAATGACATCGATTGTGTTTCATGTGGCAAGGCAAGTTTATTTTTAGAGCACAATTTGTACACAAGGCAATTTAAAGTGCTTTACAGCTACATAAAATCACAAGAAGGCAAATAAAATAATTCCATAAAACAAAAAATAATCATTAATCAATTGAATGAAAAGTGAAGAGAGTCATATACACAGCTAAATAGAACTGTTTTCAGCCTGGATTTAAACATTGTCAGAGTTGAGACCTGTCTCACATCTTCTGGAAGACTGTTCCAGATTTTAGGAGCATAAAACTAAAACGCAGCCTCACCTTGTTTAGTCCTGACTCTGGGCACCAGCAGGAAACCCCTCCCTGAGGTTCTCAGAGTTCAAGTTGGTTCATATGGCTCTAACATGTCAGAGATGTACAGGAGTAGAGCTGTTTTAAAGTCTATTCTCTGAGCAACAGGAAGCCAGAGCAGAGACCTGAGCACTGGACTAATGTGGTTGTATTTCCTGGTTCTAGTCAGGACTCGAGCAGCAGCGTTCTGGATGTACTACAGCTGTCTTACAGCCTGTTTAGGGCCCAGTGAGCAGGCTGTTACAGTAGTCCAACCTGCTGGAGACAAATACATGGATTAGTCTTTCTAAGTCTGGTTTAGACACTATTCCTTTGATTCTGGCCATGTTTTTTTAGATGGTAAAAAGCTGCTGATGTTATTGATTTAATGTGGCTGTTAAAGTTCAGGTCTGAGTTCAATATTACCCCTATATTTCTAACCTGATTATAAGGTTTTAGAGAGAGAGTCTCAAGGTGACCGATAACTTGCCAGTGGTGCAACAGCTGGTTCAAATCCTGCCTGTTATCTTCAGGATAACTTTACAATGAATGGAACAAAAATATTTCAATACCGAAGTGGAATGAATGAATAAAGGTGCCACAAACTATCCATCCTTCCATTTGCTTTACATGGTTTCAGGGGGACTGGAGCCTATCTGTCACAGAAACTCATCAACATTTGAATCCAATAACAAGTCTGAAACTAAATGAAAAACGGCAGACCCAAATGAACGTTGACATGATATAGGCTATGTCAAATTCAAAAGCAGTCCCTGTTTCTCTTTTTGGAACTTGTTCTTTCTCAGGACAAAGTTAAATGTATGAGGATCAAAGCCAACAATAACCTGGGACATCTCAGCAGATCCAGGATCAGCAACATGGAGACTGAGAGCCAAGAACAAACAGAGGTCAACATAACAAACTGTTTAACAATGACAATGACGTAGAAGATATACAAAAAAATGCATGTGTATATATGACTCTACTGTGAATTTACACCTTCCTTTCTATTATAAACAGGAGAGATATGTTAAAAAAAATCATGAAGTTATATTATGACAAAAAGGAAGTACCACGTGTGAGATGCTGCAGGGTCAAGAGACACTGTGTGCTGAGAGTCCTCCTATCTATCTTATTTCAACTTCTGTCTAATCCTTGTTTGACTGAATGTCGAATAACCTTGTGTGGCCAGTGATCTCATAGGATGGATGGATGGATGGATGACTTTATTAATCCCTTTGGGAGGTTGCCTCTGGGAAATTGAAATCTCACTCAGGCTCAGCACTGTTATATACAGAAATGTACAGAATAAACAAAGTGGAAACTAAATAGCGATAGCATCATTGTTTTGTTTTTTAACTCAGACAAATCTGTGTCAGCTTCTTGATATGTCATGCAGACTCCTTGCTGTGAGAATAAATGTTTGGTATTGTCTCCAGCGACTCTGAGCCTCATTTTGAGAGAATTTTCATGACACCAACACAGACATTTGACATAGTTTCACAGCTTGAAGTTGAGCCTCGTGTCCTTTTAGTGTTAGAACAGCCTTAAGTTTCAGCTTTAGTCATGACAATCAAACAGCTGTCTGGAAAGTACAGGGAACAACTCCAAACCTTTTTCAGACTGCGTTAAAAATTCTTTGGGAAAGATTAGCACAAAGATTAGAACCAAACACAATTTTTTTTAAATATCTCTGTAGCAAGAAGATGAAACGCATGAGAAATGTTCACATCTAACCTTTAATAAAATGCAGAACAATGAAATACAAACAAGTGTAAAGCTAGACTTTACATCAAACTGAAATGATATATTGCTTCTAAAGATGTTGTATGTTTACGAACATACCCACAGCTGGTGCACAGCTACTTTGTGAATTTTAACTTTAAACAAAACATATATGTTCAGTATAATAGAATAAAAAGTGTATCTACTTTAAAAAAGATTGCATTTTCAATTCAATTCAGTTTTATTCATATAGCGCCAAATTAAAACAATGTCATCTCAAGGCACTGATATTGTTCCGTCTATCAACTCACAACTGATGTCATATTTATCTTGAACGGTGGGAGATCTGTCCATAGTTCCCAACTTTCCCAACAAATTATAAAGCATTTTCAATGATTCTTTAAACATGTGCTACCCACAGAACATTCAGAACAAAAGTCCTGACAAGAGAAGGTGGTAATCCACAAAGAAGATTTTTATTCTGAACAAGGGAAATTCTTCTGATTGGTAGTTCCTGTTGCTGCTCCCAGGTGAATGCTTTCTTATCTGCCGTAAAATATATTGTTGGTTTAAACCAATAATTTATCCGCAGTGTGAGTATGTTGGTGTGTCTTTAGACTGGATAATTGAGCAAAACCTGCTCTACACTGACCACAGCTGTAAGGTTTCTCTCCTGTGTGAATACGTTGATGTGTCTTAAGATGGGAAGATGTAGCGAAAGCTGCCCCACACTGACCACAGCTGTAAGGTTTCTCTCCTGTGTGAATACGTTGGTGTGTCTTTAGACCAGATAATTGAGTGAAAGCTGCTCCACACTGACTACAGCTGTATGGTTTCTCTCCTGTGTGAATACGTTGGTGTGTCTTTAGACCAGATAATTGAGTGAAAGCTGCCCCACACTGACCACAGCTGTATGGTTTCTCTCCTGTGTGAATACGTTGGTGAGCCTTTAGGTGACATAATTGAGTGAAAGCTGCTCCACACTGACCACAGCTGTATGGTTTCTCTCCTGTGTGAATACGTTGGTGAGTCTTTAGGTGAGATAATTGAGTGAAAGCTGCTCCACACTGACCACAGCTGTATGGTTTCTCTGCTGTGTGAATACGTTGGTGTTTCTTAAGATAGGAAGATGTTGTGAATGCTGCTCCACACTGACTACAGCTGTATGGTTTCTCTCCTGTGTGAATACGTTGGTGTATCTTAAGATAGGAAGATGTTGTGAAAGCTGCTCCACACTGACTACAGTTGTAAGGTTTCTCTCCTGTGTGAATACGTTGGTGTATCTTAAGATAGGAAGATGTAGTGAAAGCTGCCCCACACTGACCACAGCTATATGGTTTCTTTCCAGTGTGAAGCCTCTGATGATACCTCAGATGTGATGATCTTTTGAAAACTTTCCCACAGTATTTACAGGAGTGACATCTGGAGCCCTCTTGGGCTATATGTTTCTGGAATGACAGAGAGGAAGAAGGATTAGATCCTTTTGAAAGTTCACAGAAAAGATTTCTCTAAGCTAACCAACATATTCTAACTGGACGTGTATAGACCGAGCCACAGGTCTCAATATCTCAGATCAAACGTGCTGAGATGCTGAGAGTGTGTTTATAAGTGCCCTCAGCTGTCAACACTGTGCTCTGGTGTGTTCTGCACACGTTCAGGTTTTTAAATCAGTAAACTGTTGCTTTTTGCGCTTTCACGAATTATTTTTTATCATGATGAAATTCTGAAAAGGAACTTGTGCTACAATATTTCTAAATGATAGAATGAAGCACAGTCTTGTCCAAGTTGTTCAGTTAAACACCATGTAGAGGTTGGACTGAAAAAGGTTGATGACCACTGGTTTAAATGAATAAAAGTAACAGTGGTGGTAATACATGACATTCATTACACTATCCCTTTGTTCCAGATTACAACCCAGAGGTCTGCAGCCATTGAGCTCAACAGCTATCAGGGAAACAGTTTTAACTCAACCTTTGTTTCGCTCTAAAACAACTCTTTACCCTGAGGTAGAGAGATCTACAAACCTGTCATCTAACCATTAAAGACCCAGAAGTATTACCACCACCAGGTTTAATTCATGTAATCCAGAGACTTTAAACACAAACAATGAATATAAGCTCCTGAACCTCTCAAATCTGAAGACTGAGAGCCAGAAAATGTCCCACAACAACAATCTGGCCACTGAGTTTCTTCCAGCAGATCATTCAGCCTGCAGCATATTTTCAGTCTAAGCACATCTGTATCAGAGAGGGTAGATGAAACCAGGAAATACTTTGCTGACACTTTTTCCACATTTGAAGTAAAAGCAGAACAAGCGGACGATACACGGAGCCTCGACACTCGTCCTCGTGTCTTTAATGTCCTCCACACTGACCTGTAGCCCGGTGGAACCAGAGGATGAACCGGCTCTGTTCTTAGTGGAGGGGTTTGGATCCTGGTTCTGCTGCTCCATTCTGGTCCTGGTCCTCCGACTGATGGACTCTGTCTGAAACTGTCAGTACATACAATAAGATCCAGCTGTGGCGTGCAGCATGTTAAGCCACACCCACTTTTCTTCTTCTCTTGAAAACCTTTGTGGACAATTTTTAACCATCTAGTCACATTTAATTAAACTTATTACCGTGGTTTTAATTTAAATTCCTGTGAACTTTAAACTGGTTCTTTAAAGACCCACTGAGGTCACAGATCAAAATATTTGGAGCTTTTTGATCAAATTCAGAAGATTATTTTTAATAAATGTATAATATACTCTGTAGAATGACACCCACTGTGTGCAATAGCCCATGAATCTCATCTGAGTCAGTGTAACATGATCAACTTAAATCATTTTACTACATTAAGACAATGATACTGTTTGAGGAAAGGGTCCCAATATCATCCCAAAGCCTGAAGTTCAGCTTTTCTCTATTTCTAAATTTGTTCTCATTTCCAGAAGCTGTCATGGATCCACAAAAGTAACAGAGTAATCTCAGATTTGTCACAGGTTAAACTCTGAAGCCCACGGTTCAGCACTCAGGGAGCTTCAGTCTGGACTGAGGCTTGAAACTGAGAAGATGTGATGTTTCAGTGGGGGAATGATCTAGTTCTGTGTGGCTAACAGCACGTCAGCAGGAGCTGTCTGACTGATCTGAGACACTCTGAAGAACAACATGAAGTGGACCATTTTGAGGCCATCATTTAAATATAAAGGAGTGTTTTAATAACCTACAATCTCCTTTATTTTGATTCTGAAATTATCTTACCTGGTAAACTTATGTGTCCAGTTGAAGAGTAAAAAGTGATCTTGTGTTGTGGTCAGATCAGAGTATCAGCTCCTAAAAGTTGCACAGATCCTCCTAATAAAGATAATTTTAGCTCCATTTTAACTCCAGATGTTGGCAGGTGGACTTTATGAGTAAAGACATGTACAACCTTTTTATCATGCGGTCAGTCCTTTTTGATATGTGGATAAAAGAAAATATTGGATATGTAAAGGAAACTGAATAATGAAGCTTTCATGAGACACTTCTGAAGAGGACAGTCAGACTGTCTTTTAATGGGCTTCTGAGTGTAAATCTGAGAAATCAGACACTGATACTGAACTGTATATTTCTACTGCTCCTGTGATACTTTCCTGGATCACTGACAAATCTATATTATCATGCTATAACTCCTCTTCAAACAACATAAACTCTTAATGTAATTGAAGCATTTATATAGACCATAATTAAATCCCATTTTAAGATTTTAAACACTAAAACACATTAAACACATCATATCACATGTTTTCACTCCACAGTTTTATCAAAAAGCTAAATGATACCCAGATAAGCCCGGAAAGAACAATTCTAAATTTTACATTGATTATCAAATTTTTTTAAATTTTTTAAAACTACAGAAAAAAGTTTAGAAAACTGCAGCTTTAGTGGAAAATGTGTTTAACACACAGCTAAAAGGATAAAGCTCCATTTTATTTGTCCATCTGGCCGGCTTATTGAAATCTATAGTTGATGTTGTGTTTCTGGTTTCTGCTTTGAATACAACGGTTAGCAGAGCGTTAGCATTAGCATTAGCATTAGCAGGACATGCTAACTGTGTATAGCAGCCAGGTTATTTGAACTTTTTTACTCTTTAGTACATGTTCTGACTGCCCGTGTCCAGGTGCAGGAATCAAACCAATGACACAAAGCACTTTGAAGACATTTCTGCAAATGTTTGACCGCTACATGTATTCTTTTCTGGACTCACCTGCATGCAGCTTCCTGTAGTGATGTTCTGAAATGTGCTGAGGCTTCGAAGCGTGTTTGGAGTAATGGAGGAGACGGTTTACTTAATTTAGGGGAGGAGCCGAAAATGATGACGTCCGCAACCTGACTACCCGTCCCAACCACGTGACTGCTTCCGTAAACGCTTCAGATTTTGTCAGATTTATATGCCAAGCGTAGAAAGCCCTCAGTCTCCATTTAAAATGTGTTTTTTTTTATGGAGAGTTGCAGTCAGTTCACTTTTTGAGTTTTGATAGTTTGGATACTCGAGTTTGGATAGCGTTAATGTAATTTGGAGATAGTTTGGGGAGTTAATTGAGAGAGAGATAGTTTTGAGATTAGGGAGAGTGAGGAGAGAAGGATAGGTAAGAGGATGGAGCCAGCTAGGAAGAGGAAGATTTCCCCCGTGTGAGAATATTTTGATTTGATATGTCCTGTTAAGGTAAAGCTTAATCTAACATATTTCAGATGCATTAGGTTTGCTGATCAAGAACTATATTTTCACTGTTTCTTAATGTATTCATAGGTGAGGTGTTTACTGTGTTCCAAGGAGTTGGGGTACAATAAGAACACCTCATGCATGCTAAGGCATTAACTTTCTTTGAGTAAAGTGACAGAAAAACACACACAACCTGCCATATCATATGATGCTACCTTTCTGGGAGAATTTACACACAGAATACATTAAAAAATATTTCATCATACACATATGTGATAAGGGGATGAGAAATGGGTGGCGGTGAGCTCTCAGTGCCTGTGAGAGAGAGAGAGAGAAGGGGCGGGGGGGGGGATTGGAGACAATAAAGCAGCAGGGGGTCTCTCAAACTTGGTGTAGAAGGTGTTAAGATCGTCAGCTTGTCCGGGGGAGGGGGCGACCCCAGGGCTTCTACCAACCAGGGTCGTTGGTGCCTGAATCACTCTCCAGTCTGGCTCTATAGTCCTCTTTAGCATTTTTGATGGCCTTCTTGAGGTCCTGTCTGGCCAGCCTGAATATGTCCATGTCACCCTCTCTGTACGCCTGCTCTTTCCGGCGCCTGAGCTCTCTGAGCTGCTTGGAGAACCAGGGCTTTTGGTTATTGTGCCTTGTGATGGTTTTGGTTGGGAGGCAGACCTGCTCACAGAAGCTGATGCAGGAACATACAGTGTCAGAAAAGCTGCCGTCGTCATCCTCAGGGCCCCTCAGTGACTCCCAGTCAGTAGACTCTATGCAGTCCTGAAGCATGTCCCTTGCCTCTGGAGTCCACCTCCTTACTGTAGTCCTGGATGGTTTGGCCCTTCTCAGTTGCTGCCTGTATGTGGGGACCATCTGTATGATGCAGTGGTCGGAGTGTCCAAGGGCAGCGTGGGGGATGGAGCGGTATGAGGGTTTTATGGTGGAGTAGAAGTGGTCCAGTGTGTTGCTGTCCTGCATGGCGCATGTCAGCAGCTGTTTGGAGCTCGTCAGTTCCTGGGAGAGGTTACACGAGTTGAAATCTCTCATCACAAGAACTAACGAGTTCTGCTGAGAGGTGGAGAAAGGAGCTGCTGAATCGTTGTTGAACGTGTTCACAGATGTACTTAGTTCACTTTTCTGATCACGTTAAGACCAGATGTGAACAGCTCCAGGGCGCCTTTCCACTTTCTTTATTCCAAGATCTTCTTCTCCACTTCAGCTTTTGGCTAAATCTAAACACAGCTCACATGTCTTTGGACATTAATAACATAGATCACAGTGACATATGCAACACTTCAGATAAGCAGCTGCCCCAGTATAATTACAGATGCTTAAAATCATTGTTATTTTATAATATTCTTTCATGAACTGTGAGAAGCATTACACAGAGGGTTCATCTCCAATGCAGGAGTTTTGGTCTGTCTGCAGCCTTTTTATTCTAATGTCAATGACCAGTTCAGCAGGTGTGTCCCTCAGAGGAGCTGGAGGCAGCTGTTCAGGGCTACTTTTTTAGAAGAAGGTTTACTGATTGGAAAGGGGGCTCCTCACGGTGACACTTTGTGGGTAAGAGCCTGAATAAGGGCAACTTTTTCTTCTTCTTGGTTCTTGAAGACGTTTCATCTCTCATCTGAAAGGATTATTCAGTTTTAAAGTAGTTGGTGGGAGTATGGACTTCTAAGCATCAGAGTGGTCTTTTACACCAACACGTTGTGCTACATTCAGTTCTTCACTGGCGAGGTTTCAATCTGAAGTTCCCTTAGATCAAATATGTCCACAACCACACAGATGCAAACAAAACTTATTCAGGCAGAAATATTAACCACTGTAATGAGGTGTAGACTTATTTATTGACCTCCTTGCTTTGTTCACAGAAAGTTTCAAGAGTTTTTTTCTCTCTCATGATCTAACTTTTCTCCGTCTGTGATATTGGCTTTTTTAGCGTGAGGTAAAAAGGATCCACAGGAGTCTGGAGGATGGACACAAATACAGGGAAATGAGAGGTAGGCCTGACTGCACTGGGATGTTGTTTCCTCACCTGTGAGTCACTTTGGATCAAAGCATCTGCTAAATGACCAAATGGAAATGACATGAATGTCCATGATGACTGTACAGAAACATTCCAACAGAACTGTGTATATGAGCTATCTTTGTAGAAACTGGATGTTTCAGGCTGTTAGTCTCAGCTGTTTCCAGATATTTGCCACATAGCTCGCTGTGAAAGCTGCCTTATACTTAACATGTAGAGATATAAAACTGTGGAGCTGATGGATCTAAAAGTGACATGAAATCACTTAAAGATGATTGTTATTTCAGTGTCAGGGGAAGAAAATCATATCACTGTCAGCACATAATGAATGTCCTTGTGTAAATGTTTTGAGAAACGCGTTGAGCATCATGCCCTCACTGTGCATGTGTTCTGTTTCTGAGCTGTAATGTGGTACAAAGACTTCACATGACTTTAGGAAGTTTTCCTGCTCCTGTCTCAGTCTCAGTGCACTCTGGATTCATCCTCTGTGAAGCAGAAACATCCACAGGAAACTGATGAACATCTGTCCAACAAAATCAGCGTCCTGATAAGCTGCTGCTAGAAGGAAAAAATCCTGACCTGAGATCAGTCCAAGATCTGTCTTTTAAAATGGAATAAAGTGAAATGATGTGGTGAAATGTGCTGAAAGCTGTGAAACAACAAGTGCTGCTGGAAGTGTTTTCACGAAGAGCTCATTAAACTTTTTAAAGGAGGAATGGACTTTATTCCAGCAGCAGCTCAAAGCAGCAGATTCATATTTATCTGGACATTTGAATGAAAACATTCAGTATTAAATAAATGTCTTTAAAATGTCTTGCTCTTATTTATGGTGAATTGAAGTTTCATTTGGATCATTTTCCAGAACAAATCTTTGAAATGTTCACAGTTTTTATCTTTGAACCTTAATCTTAATAATAAGAAAAAGTTGAATAAAAGTTGAATTAAATGAAGACAGCAGAGAGGAAGAAACTCCCTCAGCTCAGTATGTTTGTGACTCTGTCTGAGATGGAGGTGAAATATGTGAACCTGGGCTGTGGTTTACTGCTCTCTCACAGCCATTCGGTTTATTCACAGCTGAGAAATCATCTTTCTGAGGATGACCATAACCTTTATAAACATCACCACTATCTTTATTAATATCCAGAATCACTGTGAATGTTTCTGCTTCTTTCTTCTGGTACCAGTATATCCAGTTTTCATCACACTGGTCAGCTCCACAGCTGAAGGAGACACTTTGACCAACTCTCCTGGTCAGTGTTAACTGGTCCTGGATCAGCTGTGCTGCCATGGCAACCAGCGCTGTGGAGACACAGACAGACAGATGAAGGTCAGTGTGACAGTGTGTGTTCCAGGTGGAGTTTGCTGGCTCCTGATTGACTGGAAACACTCACCTGAACACAGACAGCACAGAGCAGCAGCTGGGAGGAAAAGCATTTTGTGCAGTGGTGTTTCCTCTGGTGAACCTGGGGAGAAGTGGCGCTCTGATGCAGCTGAGGCCAAACAAGGACGAGCTGTGAGATCAGACCAGGGCCACGTGCTTTCTAACAGCTCCTCAGAGCTCCCATCAGCCCCTGCGGCCCACAGATAAGACCGCTGCTGCTGACTGACAGCTCAGCTGAAGCTGCTGTGTGGTTTCATGATTCTTGATTTGAATCTGACAGCAGATGATTAAAATCGGGGTCACATGATGCAGAAAGACTAAAAAACATTCATGTTCCCACAAACACATTCAGCTTGGTGGTGAATTTAGTAACACACACTGTTATCTGTTGTTTAACAGCTGGGATGAAAATGCACAACTACAAATCCACACAGCTCCTCAACTCTGATCCAACTCTTCAATGTGTTTGACTTCATTCAATAATGGAGCTGAATTTCTGCTGACTTTCATTCTTTTCCCACTCTGTCTTCTAACATGATGGATTTAGTTTGTCGTGTTGTTCTTCATCATGTTTCCATCATGCAAACAAAGTCCTGTCAGTGTTCAGCTCTCAAACAGTTCACCTTCAGTTCCACTGACACACTGATGCCTGTGAATTCATCTCAAACTGACATTTTTATCTTTTGTCTGTCCTTCACTCACATGGGTTGTTCTGGATCACATGGCTGGAACATGAGATTTCCTCTGACCCACAAACACAACTACACTGCTGTCACTGTGCTGCTTATTGGGCTGTGAATGTTGTCAGAACAGCTTTTCAACAACAAGCTGAAGATGTGGCTGTTGTGCTGCTTTTGATTCACAGTCAGTGTAGACAATATGGAAAGTAGAGCTCAGGAGGTGCAGCTTCTGCTTCTGCTTCTTTCATCATTACTTATAGAGATGACACTGAAATGCTTTTGTATTCAGAGCTTTTATTGACTGTTTAAGGGTGACAGCTTCATGACACTTTCTCCAGTCTGACCCTCATTTGGAACACAATCAAACATACTGGGACATGTGGGAAAGGATCACAGTGTTCATACTGTACATATCTGAGAACATCCACAGGAAGACACTTTATCATTTACATGCTGATTCTGTCATTTTAACATCTTTCACAGTCAGATTTTTACTAGAAATGATGTTATACACTGTATGTTGACACGTAGAAATAATCCCATTCTGCTGTAAGCAGCTCTGAATAGAAACAACCATAACTACACTGTTATTACTGTATTATGTTGATGCATGAAAACAGCTGAATGATTGTGCTGGAAACACTGAGAACAGCCTGAAGATGTGGCTGTTGTGTTACTTTTGCTTCACAGTCAGTGTAGACAACATACAAAGCAGCTTCAAAGATACTTCCAGGTGAGGCGTGCAGAAAGCAGCTGTGAGCACCGTAACATACAATAAATACATTATTACTGACCTGGACACTGATACATTCAGATTCAGTTATCACATATATATAAAGGATCTGCAGGTCACTGCTTCTGTTTTCATTTACATTTCACTCAGCATTCATACAATCCATGTTTCCCACCATTGCCTGGGCTCTATGAACATGTGCTGCATATCATTTACAGTTAAGATCATAAAGCTGAAAAAGAGAGCAGAACAGCACACGTGATGACTGGTGACTGAGAACAGAGCACCATCGCTGCTGACATCACAAGAAGTGATGTCATCACTGATTATGACCTCACAGTTCTGCATGACATCACAATGGAAACATGTCATCAAAGGACATGACATCACTGTAGTTTATAAAAGCCTTAAAGACAAACCGCCTGAAAAACAACACTTACTTAAAAAGTCCTTTTTGAGTCAAACCAAAATATCCTCTCCTGCACTTCTGTGGGGTGACAGAGTAGATGAAGAGATTCTGGAAAAAGAGTCTGAGGGTTTCTACATATTTCCCTTTGAAAGTGGCAAAGAGGAAAGTTCTGAGGAAGCCGCCAACAGGCCAGAAGATGCAGAATCATCCCCAGGCCTCTGCAGCTCAACACAGCAAGAGGAAGTTTACAGACTCAGGAACCTCTCCCACTCCCTCTGTGGGCTGCACTCAGAGGCAATGGACTCCCTCCAAGGCCTCTGCTGCCACCACTTATGGCTCACAGAAGTTTAAGGGGAATTTCTGCTTCCAGAGTAAAAGGAAAGTTTAAAGTAAAGGTTTAATTCCAGCAACCTTAAAACTCTGTGGTGGACTGATCAAATCCAATGTGGAGGTGGGGATTTAGGGGAAAACCTCCTCGAACAGTCTGGTGTAATTGGGTCTAAAATACAAGTTGATGGTTCAGAAGAGTTTATTTTTGTTGTCAGCTCAGAGAGCTCGACTGGACAGAAACAGTCTAAATACAAATCAGGTTTCTACACATAGTTCTAAAGCTGTCACTGAGCACTGATGCTGAAGATGATCGTCCTGTTGGGACCAGTTGTAGGTTAGACTAAATACAGAGCAGCTTGAACAGATACATATCATCCCTTTCTTCATTAAAGCAGAAAGTTTGTGCTTTTAGAACAGGAAAAGTTCTCAACTTTTTGGAATATGCAGATTATATAAAGTACTGTGGTCAAAAGTCTTAAAACACACCTCATTTCTTTATGTTTTGCCAGGATTGTGTCATTTCTTTAAGTAGTCTTCAGGAATAGTTCTCCAGGCTTCTTGAAGGACATCCCAAAGCTCTTCTTTGGATGTCGGCTGCCTTTTGTTCCGTTCTCTGTCAGATGATCCCACACTGCTTCAATAATGTTGAGGTCCGGGCTCTGGGGAGGATTCATGCCTCCATAAGACCTGTTGCCACTGATTTTCAGTCCACTTCTTGTATCATTTGGCATAGCTCAGCCTTTTCTCCCTGTTTCCCTTCCTTAAGAATGGCTTCTTGACAGCCACCCTTCCATGGAGACCATTTCTGATGAGGCTTCATTGAACAGCAGATGGATCAGCTGAAGGTCCAGATGCATCTCTCAGGTCCTGTGTCAGGTCTTTGCTGGATTTTTTCCTCTTTCTTAAGGACATCACTTTCAGATACTGTTCATCTGCTGTAGATAGTTATTTAGGCCTGACACTTCTTCTTCTGTCCTCCACTTGTCCAGTTTCCTCAAATGTTTTAAGGACACACTGCACACCATGCTGAGATATGCCAAGTTTTCAGCTCATAGCTCTTTGGGAATCACCTTGTTGCTGTAAAAATACCATTTTCTGTCTGTCAAACTGTGTTATCTTTGGTGTTTTTCATAGATGCAACTAAAGAAATAGGAACAAATTATGTGTCTTTGTGACAGGCCGCTAGCAACAAAGTGCCTAAAGATCCAATTTAAAATGGCTTCTTTGCTAAGTTGTCTGTTATGTGTCGATACAACTGTTATAATTGGCTTTGATCTTAGACATTATAAATTCATATTCTGTATTTTACTAAATAACCTATATTCCTAGCTGGTACTTTTCCACTCTGCTCATACTGCACAACAGATGACCTTAAATGGTCCAAGACCTTAGAAGGACATAAACAACTGGGTCAGACAAAACATCTCTATTAGGGCAGATAGGTCTGGTACATTAGATCCACGCCTAAAACAGCACTCACACATACACACACATTGTTTATCACATCCAAAGAACACAACAAGGACAGCAGCTGGCCTGAGCATGTCACCCAAAACTGGCCAATTATACTCTGACAAGTGTGAAAACAACTTCTGTGAGATAAAGCTGAATATAAATATAACATGTTTCCGGATAACGGGACTCGGCCTGACGGATTTCCTGCGGGAGCTCTGGCACTCCGAGTCCAGCGCTGCAATATACTTTACATGTGACCACTAATAAATACTTTTTTAATAAACGATTTCTCCAGCTAGCCCACCCGCTACCCGATTAACGGACTGTCGGTATAGAAAATGGATGGATGGATTTCTCCAGCTTATTCTTGGGCTTCCAATGAAAAAATCGGGCTAACACAACACTGGTTCATCCCTTGAGTTAGGAGCCTTTTTTCTGCTTGAATGATTCATAGGTCAGAGTTAAGTGGCTTAACAAAGAAAAACACATTCCTCTGAAAATGCTCAGGTACAAGGACTGGACTGAAAAAGAGAGAAAAAGCAGAAAATGTCCAAGGAAAGACTCTGAGAGACCTTCAGAAAGCTGGAGAACTATTGATCAGGATCACTTTAAAGATGACAGGACAGTCAGAAAGAAATTAGGCTGGATCAGGAGTTTGTAATGAAACTAATTCCCACTGTTTTGCCTTTTAATGCGATGCGATACAACCCTTATTAAACAAGTTTAATGACGTGTAGCTAAATGCTGATTTTTGCTCTAAAATACTCCTGAATACTAAATACTCTGAGAAGTGTTGTGCAAGTTCAAACTTAAACTTGTTCAAGGCTGAATTCAGTCTTCTTTCCCTCTTTTATAGCTGGCATCTGTTTTAGGACGCCACTTTCCATCAGTTTCGGTTGTGCTGGCTGATGTGGGAGTGTTGCTGTGTGCTTCCAAACATATCCATAACTACACATGTCTGGAACTATCCAAATGCATTTGTATATATGGTGTTTCTGCCCGTGTCTGGTGCAGAAATCATCGCACAGTCTGAAGCTTTCACCTGAGTGAGCATTAGTCTTATGGGGAAAAATAAGAAAAATAACGTCACAAAACTATGAACCAAAACAGATAATCAGACACAATAAACTGATAACGAGTAGGACCAAAACAAACACATCAAAACAGCCAGAGACAAAGTCATGAATGAGAACAGAGACAAACAGAGACACAGCATATAGCAGTGTAGAAGTTTGCCTTTTGGGTATTTTATGTTACTTTTGCCTTGTTTTTTTAACCTGTTAGTATTAATGTATCTGTATGTGTGATACTGTTTTTTTAAAGTGAGTTAAATTTCTCTATTTGGTGCAGCTAACATGAACACATGACATATCGGCAGTAAAACTCCTTTTACAACATTAAATAAGAGGCGTCTGTGAGGTGAATATGGAGCTCCTGGCTGCATATTATTTGTCTGTTCCTATGAGCTGTCCCCAGGCACCACTCTGGAGCTCTGTGAGAATGCATTTCCAGCAGATAATCTATGTCGTAAAGTCATTTTTTGCAGGTTTTCAAGAGATTCTCCAATGCTGAGGTGTGAAACGGACTTTGGTGAACCACCAGCTGCTCAGCGAAAATGGCACCATGGCGAACACTTTCCTAACGACATCAAAGAGTTCCTAACGAGGTCCGAACACAGGTCCGAACACAGGTCCGAACAAGCGTATACGTCACTAAAAATGGGGCAAAAGGGACACGTGACGTGACGTTGGAGGGGGCGCGGTTAACGCTTGAGTGTCGGCCATATTTTCCTTCGCATACAGGTTTGTAAACTTGATTAATACTCATAAAAGTAACGCCATGTACAAGCCGAATGTTAAACCGTGGGACAACCAAAATTAAATTTAATCTTCCGTCCTTTCGGCACTTTATCCAAGTTGTATTTCAACTTCCTTGTAACGTAGCCATTTTGCCAATGGAAGTTCTGCCTGTAATAGCGTCGCTGTTCATACCGGCATTGTGTGGTGACGGTGGGGATGTTAGTGATATGACAGAATCAGAAGGCAAATAGTAACTTATGTTTTTGTTTATTTGCCATATAAACTCGGCCGATTCCTCGGGGAAAGCCTTAAGATGTGAACTATTTTTTTTGCATTTATTGTCTGTCTGTGCAATAGTAATTCGTCGGCTATCTGTGGCGTTTTCTCCACTCTGGTAACTGAGCCTGGTTATATGTTTGAGCAGAGCAGAGCAGACAGATGTGTCCAGATGTATTAACCCTTGTGTTCTGGTCATATTTATTTTTGTTACTCAGGCAATGTTTGTTGGTCTGGTGGACCCGCTGCATTTTTGGGGTTTTTAATTCAACACAATCAAACAATTTTATGTTAAAATACTCTACAGATGTTTACTTCATCCCAATTACAAGCAATATAAACAACATGCATGATTAACATGTAATATAATCACATTTATGTATTAAAGTGCAATTCGTTTTTTTCAATAAAATGTGATTAAAAAAATAAAAAGGATGGAAAACATTCAAGAAATGTGCAAATGAAGCAAGGTTTTTTGGTATAACTATCATGTATTATTCATTTGAACTTTTTTAGAACTTTGAACATTTACAAAACATAAGTAAGATCTCAATCTCAGCTTGGCTGCTGACCACTTGGTCCTGGGGCCTGCTGCTGTCTAGCTGTGGTTCATTCTCGTTTAGGAGATAGCTGATGATTAATGTCATCCTCTTCTAAAAGTCACTGTCAGACTCTGAATTTGATCTTCATATTCTGAAACCTCTGTCTTGACCAAAATCAATTTCAAGGCCTTGTGTGTGATGAATCTTTTGGTTGTTGCGGAGAATCGGTTGTATTAGTAGTTATCACTGGGAAAGCTATATTTATTGCCCCCCCCCCCCCCCCCCCAAAAAAAGAGGAATATGATAACAGGTGCAAGTGCGTGAATGTCGGTTTGACACACGCACATGTGTATAATTACAACAAACAGTTTGAAAGTAGTGTTTGTTTTACAGATCACCAAGAAGCTGGCTGGCGCTATTGGGGACAGTGCTGCATGGATGACAAACATCGGCAACGAGTTTGGCCAGGTTCTGAACTCTGTTCTGACGACGGGTGAAGGTGCAGGGTTGGAAGAGTTGTGCCATGGCATCGTCACTCGATACAAGAATGCGGGCCAAGCTGAACCTGAGGTCATCTATGTTGACCGGGACTGCTGCAGCCAGTCAGGTGGGTAAAAATGATAAAATTCTTTATCAAATATACGTTTGAAAAACTGTGTGCCACACACACACACTGTTACCACTCCACTTATGGGAGGAGGGGTACTGGCAATTGGGCAGCGGCTGACTTTGTTTTTCACAGGTGTGTCTTCAGTGGTCAAACTCTTCCACCCATGGAGGTCTGCAGTGCGCTTGGACAGCTTCCATTTCATGCGGCGTTTTAACTGCGGCGTTAAGTTTACGTTAAGTGTCTGTCTGTCTGTCTGTCTGTCTGTTCGCAGATGATTGCTCGTCTGTTACTGTGTGATTATTGTTACAATGTTAATAAAGTTTGATCATTTTACTTGAACCAAGAACAGCCTTCACGTTTTTATTTAATTTCCATTTGCAAAACAGGACGACAGTGAGTGTGAGTGACATCCATTTAATGCAATTGTCAAAAGTGAAGCCGGAATTACTTGGAGAATTATTTTACATTTATTAATAAAACCCAACACTCTTTGTCTCAACCAAAGATTTTTTAAAAATACTTTCTTTGCTCAATTTGGAATTTGTTTCATTCACTTGTGTTGCACAAATAGTGATACAGATAGATAGCTAGTCTCTCAAATAATTGAGTGTACCAAAAAAAGAGGGGAAAAATGATGGGAAACTTACTTACATTTACAGTTATACACATTTTGTGTGCTGCCCCCTACAGTAGGCTTTAGTAACGTCCAAAGCACTGTGGTATGTTGGGGTGTTGCCACAATACAGGTTCGAATCCCACAAGAAACATGAAAATTAAACGGATGATAAACCTTGCAATAAGTGCAGAGGTGTGTGTAAACAATGTTGAGAAGATAAGAGAATAGAGAAAAGTGGATATAGTGTACGTTTTCCTCCTTTTTTCTCCTTTTCTTTTTCTCTCTTTCCCCCCCCTCCTTCCTCTTTTTTTCCTTTTCCCCCCTTTCGGGCAGTCCCTTTTGCCCCATTTTAGCTCCTGGCTGCATATTATTTGTCTGTTCCTATGAGCTGTCCCCAGGCACCACTCTGGAGCTCTGTGAGAATGCATTTCCAGCAGATAATCTATGTCGTAAAGTCATTTTTTGCAGGTTTTCAAGAGATTCTCCAATGCTGAGGTGTGAAACGGACTTTGGTGAACCACCAGCTGCTCAGCGAAAATGGCACCATGGCGAACACTTTCCTAACGACATCAAAGAGTTCCTAACGAGGTCCGAACACAGGTCCGAACACAGGTCCGAACAAGCGTATACGTCACTAAAAATGGGGCAAAAGGGACACGTGACGTGACGTTGGAGGGGGCGCGGTTAACGCTTGAGTGTCGGCCATATTTTCCTTCGCATACAGGTTTGTAAACTTGATTAATACTCATAAAAGTAACGCCATGTACAAGCCGAATGTTAAACCGTGGGACAACCAAAATTAAATTTAATCTTCCGTCCTTTCGGCACTTTATCCAAGTTGTATTTCAACTTCCTTGTAACGTAGCCATTTTGCCAATGGAAGTTCTGCCTGTAATAGCGTCGCTGTTCATACCGGCATTGTGTGGTGACGGTGGGGATGTTAGTGATATGACAGAATCAGAAGGCAAATAGTAACTTATGTTTTTGTTTATTTGCCATATAAACTCGGCCGATTCCTCGGGGAAAGCCTTAAGATGTGAACTATTTTTTTTGCATTTATTGTCTGTCTGTGCAATAGTAATTCGTCGGCTATCTGTGGCGTTTTCTCCACTCTGGTAACTGAGCCTGGTTATATGTTTGAGCAGAGCAGAGCAGACAGATGTGTCCAGATGTATTAACCCTTGTGTTCTGGTCATATTTATTTTTGTTACTCAGGCAATGTTTGTTGGTCTGGTGGACCCGCTGCATTTTTGGGGTTTTTAATTCAACACAATCAAACAATTTTATGTTAAAATACTCTACAGATGTTTACTTCATCCCAATTACAAGCAATATAAACAACATGCATGATTAACATGTAATATAATCACATTTATGTATTAAAGTGCAATTCGTTTTTTTCAATAAAATGTGATTAAAAAAATAAAAAGGATGGAAAACATTCAAGAAATGTGCAAATGAAGCAAGGTTTTTTGGTATAACTATCATGTATTATTCATTTGAACTTTTTTAGAACTTTGAACATTTACAAAACATAAGTAAGATCTCAATCTCAGCTTGGCTGCTGACCACTTGGTCCTGGGGCCTGCTGCTGTCTAGCTGTGGTTCATTCTCGTTTAGGAGATAGCTGATGATTAATGTCATCCTCTTCTAAAAGTCACTGTCAGACTCTGAATTTGATCTTCATATTCTGAAACCTCTGTCTTGACCAAAATCAATTTCAAGGCCTTGTGTGTGATGAATCTTTTGGTTGTTGCGGAGAATCGGTTGTATTAGTAGTTATCACTGGGAAAGCTATATTTATTGCCCCCCCCCCCCCCCCCCCCCCAAAAAAAAGAGGAATATGATAACAGGTGCAAGTGCGTGAATGTCGGTTTGACACACGCACATGTGTATAATTACAACAAACAGTTTGAAAGTAGTGTTTGTTTTACAGATCACCAAGAAGCTGGCTGGCGCTATTGGGGACAGTGCTGCATGGATGACAAACATCGGCAACGAGTTTGGCCAGGTTCTGAACTCTGTTCTGACGACGGGTGAAGGTGCAGGGTTGGAAGAGTTGTGCCATGGCATCGTCACTCGATACAAGAATGCGGGCCAAGCTGAACCTGAGGTCATCTATGTTGACCGGGACTGCTGCAGCCAGTCAGGTGGGTAAAAATGATAAAATTCTTTATCAAATATACGTTTGAAAAACTGTGTGCCACACACACACACTGTTACCACTCCACTTATGGGAGGAGGGGTACTGGCAATTGGGCAGCGGCTGACTTTGTTTTTCACAGGTGTGTCTTCAGTGGTCAAACTCTTCCACCCATGGAGGTCTGCAGTGCGCTTGGACAGCTTCCATTTCATGCGGCGTTTTAACTGCGGCGTTAAGTTTACGTTAAGTGTCTGTCTGTCTGTCTGTCTGTCTGTTCGCAGATGATTGCTCGTCTGTTACTGTGTGATTATTGTTACAATGTTAATAAAGTTTGATCATTTTACTTGAACCAAGAACAGCCTTCACGTTTTTATTTAATTTCCATTTGCAAAACAGGACGACAGTGAGTGTGAGTGACATCCATTTAATGCAATTGTCAAAAGTGAAGCCGGAATTACTTGGAGAATTATTTTACATTTATTAATAAAACCCAACACTCTTTGTCTCAACCAAAGATTTTTTAAAAATACTTTCTTTGCTCAATTTGGAATTTGTTTCATTCACTTGTGTTGCACAAATAGTGATACAGATAGATAGCTAGTCTCTCAAATAATTGAGTGTACCAAAAAAAGAGGGGAAAAATGATGGGAAACTTACTTACATTTACAGTTATACACATTTTGTGTGCTGCCCCCTACAGTAGGCTTTAGTAACGTCCAAAGCACTGTGGTATGTTGGGGTGTTGCCACAATACAGGTTCGAATCCCACAAGAAACATGAAAATTAAACGGATGATAAACCTTGCAATAAGTGCAGAGGTGTGTGTAAACAATGTTGAGAAGATAAGAGAATAGAGAAAAGTGGATATAGTGTACGTTTTCCTCCTTTTTTCTCCTTTTCTTTTTCTCTCTTTCCCCCCCCTCCTTCCTCTTTTTTTCCTTTTCCCCCCTTTCGGGCAGTCCCTTTTGCCCCATTTTAGCTCCTGGCTGCATATTATTTGTCTGTTCCTATGAGCTGTCCCCAGGCACCACTCTGGAGCTCTGTGAGAATGCATTTCCAGCAGATAATCTATGTCGTAAAGTCATTTTTTGCAGGTTTTCAAGAGATTCTCCAATGCTGAGGTGTGAAACGGACTTTGGTGAACCACCAGCTGCTCAGCGAAAATGGCACCATGGCGAACACTTTCCTAACGACATCAAAGAGTTCCTAACGAGGTCCGAACACAGGTCCGAACACAGGTCCGAACAAGCGTATACGTCACTAAAAATGGGGCAAAAGGGACACGTGACGTGACGTTGGAGGGGGCGCGGTTAACGCTTGAGTGTCGGCCATATTTTCCTTCGCATACAGGTTTGTAAACTTGATTAATACTCATAAAAGTAACGCCATGTACAAGCCGAATGTTAAACCGTGGGACAACCAAAATTAAATTTAATCTTCCGTCCTTTCGGCACTTTATCCAAGTTGTATTTCAACTTCCTTGTAACGTAGCCATTTTGCCAATGGAAGTTCTGCCTGTAATAGCGTCGCTGTTCATACCGGCATTGTGTGGTGACGGTGGGGATGTTAGTGATATGACAGAATCAGAAGGCAAATAGTAACTTATGTTTTTGTTTATTTGCCATATAAACTCGGCCGATTCCTCGGGGAAAGCCTTAAGATGTGAACTATTTTTTTTGCATTTATTGTCTGTCTGTGCAATAGTAATTCGTCGGCTATCTGTGGCGTTTTCTCCACTCTGGTAACTGAGCCTGGTTATATGTTTGAGCAGAGCAGAGCAGACAGATGTGTCCAGATGTATTAACCCTTGTGTTCTGGTCATATTTATTTTTGTTACTCAGGCAATGTTTGTTGGTCTGGTGGACCCGCTGCATTTTTGGGGTTTTTAATTCAACACAATCAAACAATTTTATGTTAAAATACTCTACAGATGTTTACTTCATCCCAATTACAAGCAATATAAACAACATGCATGATTAACATGTAATATAATCACATTTATGTATTAAAGTGCAATTCGTTTTTTTCAATAAAATGTGATTAAAAAAATAAAAAGGATGGAAAACATTCAAGAAATGTGCAAATGAAGCAAGGTTTTTTGGTATAACTATCATGTATTATTCATTTGAACTTTTTTAGAACTTTGAACATTTACAAAACATAAGTAAGATCTCAATCTCAGCTTGGCTGCTGACCACTTGGTCCTGGGGCCTGCTGCTGTCTAGCTGTGGTTCATTCTCGTTTAGGAGATAGCTGATGATTAATGTCATCCTCTTCTAAAAGTCACTGTCAGACTCTGAATTTGATCTTCATATTCTGAAACCTCTGTCTTGACCAAAATCAATTTCAAGGCCTTGTGTGTGATGAATCTTTTGGTTGTTGCGGAGAATCGGTTGTATTAGTAGTTATCACTGGGAAAGCTATATTTATTGCCCCCCCCCCCCCCCCCCCCCCCAAAAAAAAAGAGGAATATGATAACAGGTGCAAGTGCGTGAATGTCGGTTTGACACACGCACATGTGTATAATTACAACAAACAGTTTGAAAGTAGTGTTTGTTTTACAGATCACCAAGAAGCTGGCTGGCGCTATTGGGGACAGTGCTGCATGGATGACAAACATCGGCAACGAGTTTGGCCAGGTTCTGAACTCTGTTCTGACGACGGGTGAAGGTGCAGGGTTGGAAGAGTTGTGCCATGGCATCGTCACTCGATACAAGAATGCGGGCCAAGCTGAACCTGAGGTCATCTATGTTGACCGGGACTGCTGCAGCCAGTCAGGTGGGTAAAAATGATAAAATTCTTTATCAAATATACGTTTGAAAAACTGTGTGCCACACACACACACTGTTACCACTCCACTTATGGGAGGAGGGGTACTGGCAATTGGGCAGCGGCTGACTTTGTTTTTCACAGGTGTGTCTTCAGTGGTCAAACTCTTCCACCCATGGAGGTCTGCAGTGCGCTTGGACAGCTTCCATTTCATGCGGCGTTTTAACTGCGGCGTTAAGTTTACGTTAAGTGTCTGTCTGTCTGTCTGTCTGTCTGTTCGCAGATGATTGCTCGTCTGTTACTGTGTGATTATTGTTACAATGTTAATAAAGTTTGATCATTTTACTTGAACCAAGAACAGCCTTCACGTTTTTATTTAATTTCCATTTGCAAAACAGGACGACAGTGAGTGTGAGTGACATCCATTTAATGCAATTGTCAAAAGTGAAGCCGGAATTACTTGGAGAATTATTTTACATTTATTAATAAAACCCAACACTCTTTGTCTCAACCAAAGATTTTTTAAAAATACTTTCTTTGCTCAATTTGGAATTTGTTTCATTCACTTGTGTTGCACAAATAGTGATACAGATAGATAGCTAGTCTCTCAAATAATTGAGTGTACCAAAAAAAGAGGGGAAAAATGATGGGAAACTTACTTACATTTACAGTTATACACATTTTGTGTGCTGCCCCCTACAGTAGGCTTTAGTAACGTCCAAAGCACTGTGGTATGTTGGGGTGTTGCCACAATACAGGTTCGAATCCCACAAGAAACATGAAAATTAAACGGATGATAAACCTTGCAATAAGTGCAGAGGTGTGTGTAAACAATGTTGAGAAGATAAGAGAATAGAGAAAAGTGGATATAGTGTACGTTTTCCTCCTTTTTTCTCCTTTTCTTTTTCTCTCTTTCCCCCCCCTCCTTCCTCTTTTTTTCCTTTTCCCCCCTTTCGGGCAGTCCCTTTTGCCCCATTTTAGCTCCTGGCTGCATATTATTTGTCTGTTCCTATGAGCTGTCCCCAGGCACCACTCTGGAGCTCTGTGAGAATGCATTTCCAGCAGATAATCTATGTCGTAAAGTCATTTTTTGCAGGTTTTCAAGAGATTCTCCAATGCTGAGGTGTGAAACGGACTTTGGTGAACCACCAGCTGCTCAGCGAAAATGGCACCATGGCGAACACTTTCCTAACGACATCAAAGAGTTCCTAACGAGGTCCGAACACAGGTCCGAACACAGGTCCGAACAAGCGTATACGTCACTAAAAATGGGGCAAAAGGGACACGTGACGTGACGTTGGAGGGGGCGCGGTTAACGCTTGAGTGTCGGCCATATTTTCCTTCGCATACAGGTTTGTAAACTTGATTAATACTCATAAAAGTAACGCCATGTACAAGCCGAATGTTAAACCGTGGGACAACCAAAATTAAATTTAATCTTCCGTCCTTTCGGCACTTTATCCAAGTTGTATTTCAACTTCCTTGTAACGTAGCCATTTTGCCAATGGAAGTTCTGCCTGTAATAGCGTCGCTGTTCATACCGGCATTGTGTGGTGACGGTGGGGATGTTAGTGATATGACAGAATCAGAAGGCAAATAGTAACTTATGTTTTTGTTTATTTGCCATATAAACTCGGCCGATTCCTCGGGGAAAGCCTTAAGATGTGAACTATTTTTTTTGCATTTATTGTCTGTCTGTGCAATAGTAATTCGTCGGCTATCTGTGGCGTTTTCTCCACTCTGGTAACTGAGCCTGGTTATATGTTTGAGCAGAGCAGAGCAGACAGATGTGTCCAGATGTATTAACCCTTGTGTTCTGGTCATATTTATTTTTGTTACTCAGGCAATGTTTGTTGGTCTGGTGGACCCGCTGCATTTTTGGGGTTTTTAATTCAACACAATCAAACAATTTTATGTTAAAATACTCTACAGATGTTTACTTCATCCCAATTACAAGCAATATAAACAACATGCATGATTAACATGTAATATAATCACATTTATGTATTAAAGTGCAATTCGTTTTTTTCAATAAAATGTGATTAAAAAAATAAAAAGGATGGAAAACATTCAAGAAATGTGCAAATGAAGCAAGGTTTTTTGGTATAACTATCATGTATTATTCATTTGAACTTTTTTAGAACTTTGAACATTTACAAAACATAAGTAAGATCTCAATCTCAGCTTGGCTGCTGACCACTTGGTCCTGGGGCCTGCTGCTGTCTAGCTGTGGTTCATTCTCGTTTAGGAGATAGCTGATGATTAATGTCATCCTCTTCTAAAAGTCACTGTCAGACTCTGAATTTGATCTTCATATTCTGAAACCTCTGTCTTGACCAAAATCAATTTCAAGGCCTTGTGTGTGATGAATCTTTTGGTTGTTGCGGAGAATCGGTTGTATTAGTAGTTATCACTGGGAAAGCTATATTTATTGCCCCCCCCCCCCCCCCCCAAAAAAAAAGAGGAATATGATAACAGGTGCAAGTGCGTGAATGTCGGTTTGACACACGCACATGTGTATAATTACAACAAACAGTTTGAAAGTAGTGTTTGTTTTACAGATCACCAAGAAGCTGGCTGGCGCTATTGGGGACAGTGCTGCATGGATGACAAACATCGGCAACGAGTTTGGCCAGGTTCTGAACTCTGTTCTGACGACGGGTGAAGGTGCAGGGTTGGAAGAGTTGTGCCATGGCATCGTCACTCGATACAAGAATGCGGGCCAAGCTGAACCTGAGGTCATCTATGTTGACCGGGACTGCTGCAGCCAGTCAGGTGGGTAAAAATGATAAAATTCTTTATCAAATATACGTTTGAAAAACTGTGTGCCACACACACACACTGTTACCACTCCACTTATGGGAGGAGGGGTACTGGCAATTGGGCAGCGGCTGACTTTGTTTTTCACAGGTGTGTCTTCAGTGGTCAAACTCTTCCACCCATGGAGGTCTGCAGTGCGCTTGGACAGCTTCCATTTCATGCGGCGTTTTAACTGCGGCGTTAAGTTTACGTTAAGTGTCTGTCTGTCTGTCTGTCTGTCTGTTCGCAGATGATTGCTCGTCTGTTACTGTGTGATTATTGTTACAATGTTAATAAAGTTTGATCATTTTACTTGAACCAAGAACAGCCTTCACGTTTTTATTTAATTTCCATTTGCAAAACAGGACGACAGTGAGTGTGAGTGACATCCATTTAATGCAATTGTCAAAAGTGAAGCCGGAATTACTTGGAGAATTATTTTACATTTATTAATAAAACCCAACACTCTTTGTCTCAACCAAAGATTTTTTAAAAATACTTTCTTTGCTCAATTTGGAATTTGTTTCATTCACTTGTGTTGCACAAATAGTGATACAGATAGATAGCTAGTCTCTCAAATAATTGAGTGTACCAAAAAAAGAGGGGAAAAATGATGGGAAACTTACTTACATTTACAGTTATACACATTTTGTGTGCTGCCCCCTACAGTAGGCTTTAGTAACGTCCAAAGCACTGTGGTATGTTGGGGTGTTGCCACAATACAGGTTCGAATCCCACAAGAAACATGAAAATTAAACGGATGATAAACCTTGCAATAAGTGCAGAGGTGTGTGTAAACAATGTTGAGAAGATAAGAGAATAGAGAAAAGTGGATATAGTGTACGTTTTCCTCCTTTTTTCTCCTTTTCTTTTTCTCTCTTTCCCCCCCCTCCTTCCTCTTTTTTTCCTTTTCCCCCCTTTCGGGCAGTCCCTTTTGCCCCATTTTTGGCCGAAAGGTCAGCACTCTGGACTTTGAATCCAGTGATCCGAGTTCAAATCTCGGTGGAACCTTCAGGTGTTTGCTGTCATGTTTGTGTTCTGGAAAGAAGATGAGTGTATGAGGTTAGTCAGTTGTCAAGTCACACCAGAGTGTGTGATTGACCAATTCCAAAGAGAGGGCTTAAATTGGTTAATGTTGAAGAAGTGAAACATTCAGCTGAGAGGGTCTGTGCTATTTGCCTTCTCACCTCTGGGTGTCACTAATGGAATCTATCTGATTTCTTCTTGCATATTCATTTGCAATGCATATATTTTTCCATGCTCTCCATTTGGAATTTGGACACAGAAGCCAAAGGAGAAGGAAACAGGAAAAACAATCCCATGGTAACAATCAGCGACAAGGAGAACTACTCAAAAGCCTGCACAATTAACCCGGTGCCCACCCATGGGCCAACCAATCATCCAATCAAGGAGCAGCAATTTCTGCCGGCCGGGATCTGAGCGCCAACTCCATGCGGTGCGCACAAGTTGGTACTGATTTAGGAAAAAGAGGATTGTACAATTTTACTCCTTGGTATGGATACTCTTTCAAAAAAGTCCAAAAAATAAAATATGTGGTTGACAAAACTGTGTGACTCAGTCCTTCAACACAAAAGGCAGGCAAAGGAAAATCAGCTGTCCTCTGCATCTAATCATGGGAGGATGGCCTGACTACGATCAGGGACCTGAGCAGCAAAGAATAGATAGACATGATAAATAGTTATATATATGTACACACTAGTCTCCAATACTACTATGATAAAAAGAGATCCAATGCACAGGTCCAAGTTGTACAGGAATGTGTTGTAGAAATTTGTTCTATATTTTTGTTGTAAATCCACAACAGGTTTCATCATCTGCTAATCCTGGAGGAGACACTAGTTGTAAAGGAATTTATCAATACATAAAGATGCTTATATTATAAGACTGAAACACCCTTGAACAGCAGATCACTGTAAAGACATACATATAATATTGTGATTATGTCAGTGGGTCAACAATTTTGTAAAGGCAACTTTATATTTCTTTTAAAATCTTGTAAAAATATAACAATGTAAACATAAAAACATCAATCTCAAAACAAAACATGTTACCTGGATGGAAAACCATGCGTCTCTACAGCCTGTTGTTATTTGCAGCTTGTCGGTACATGATCTTTGTGAGCATTTGGAAAACATAAACCCCACAGAAACACATTAAACATTAACTACAATAATATAAGAATAATAAATGAATGAACTATTGTTCCATGTGTGATGTTAGACTTAAAGCTATACTTACCTTTCTGGCATGTAGCACAGCACTTAGTAAAAATTTAAACATGAACAACTCCCCCTCCCTCCAAAGTCTCACCCTCTTCCCCCTGCCTGACCTGTGACGCTCCCCTCCTCCCTGACGTGTGAGGTGAGAAAGTGATGGTGCGTTCCATCTCCCCCGGATGTCGGAGCGGAGAATGTTGTCAAGTTATCAGCGGTCCAGTTACCACGTCCATCAAGGCTATTCTTGTGCTTGCCGTGTCTGAATATAAACAACTTGTGATCTACCAGGCTAATGTTAGCATGGCCTGCGTTGTAGTTTGCGTGTAGTTTCAAGACCTGGTGGCTTGCTTTTACATTTTAGTGTGCCATAAGCTTATTAGGAGCATTTTAAGATTACAAAAGAAAAGTATAGCTTTAACAAAATTAAGTTGAATATTATATCCCACACTATAATCTCCATGGGGACACTGACCTTTCTTAAAGAAACATCTATTCCAAACATTACCACACCATATCTGTGAAATAAAAATGTATCAATTGTTTAATGCAGCTACATCGTGGTCCATTACACCAGATTCCAGAAATCTGCAGAATGTATGCCATAGACCATTTTTTAAATCAATATATAAATATATAATGTCCATGTGATGTCCTTTGCTGTCAGCTTACCTGATCAACTTGTGGTTGGTATCTATATGTACGAGTGACAGAGGATCATTGTAGGTCCTTCTCACAACACATCCGAGGCTTGTCATTCTCTGTAGTATTCCTAGACTATCAACCCGGTGCATCGAATCCCACACTCTGTCCACTGAACTCTGTGGCCTAAAGCCCTAAGACGACCTTTTACCATTCTGTGACCTGTAGGAAAAGAAGTGAAAACCACTTTTATTTAAGATATATTGATTGATAATCATGTGAACAAACAATTTAGGCATTTCACTTTTTCTCAGGTATACATGCTATGATGACCGTTGTTAAGATAATGTCCAGGACTCTCCACTAAGGCACAGACTAGAAAATTGAAAAAATAATATTGATAGCCTTTAGGCTATAAAAATAGCAGTCATTAAAGTAGCCGGCCCTCAGCTAGACTTAGTTGTGGAGGCTATATGGCCGGCAGCCGGTGCCTGTGGAAAGCCCGGTCATTTCAAATGTTACTATTATGACACAAATCTTTTTATAATGCTATGGACAAGTGCATGATATAATGCAAAGAAAAACTTTCTGTAAAAAGCACCAACCCAAATTCTGGGAGTCTTGCTTGATGGCAGAGACCAAGCTGTCAAGTTCATCATCTGTCATTTTTCTGTAGCCTTCCCTTTTTGAGAGGCCCCACTGTCGCATTCTGCGTTTCAGTGTTCTCACTGATACACCAGCAGTGTGGAAATACAGGGGGCAGAGAGGTCAATTTCAATCAAATGCTGGACGTGGTCTTTGGAAAAAAACATATGCCGGCTTGTTCACAGATACGAGACTTGTGTTCTTTTCACTGATTTTTACTGTGGTCTTCATCGTCGGCTTTCACCACAAGTACACCGTAGAACTGATAAAACACAAATGATGTACAAATATTACATTACACATGCCTCAACTAAAAGAAGATATATATTTTACAAACATAAACTTATATACCACTTCGGCCTGCAAGTGGACAAACCGGTAAACTTAAAACCGCTTATGGTCTTCGTTGATTGCTTTCTTAATTGGATCCATATCAATGATACCAGTTTACCGGACCGCTTTTTAAAACCGGAAGTGACATCACGGTCACCTTAAACTAAACTTATCAAGTTTTCAATTCAATTCAATTCAATTTTATTTATATAGCGCCAGATTACAACAATTGTCATCTCAAGGCACTTAAGTAATATAGTCCAATTCAAGCCAATTGGAATTCAATTCATTGTAATCATAATCCAATTAATTCATATAGAGCCAATTCAAAAAATTAATATCCTAGCTAAGGAAACCAACAGAATGCACTGAAACTTGTCTTCAGTCTAATCTCCCGTCCTGAGCGTGCCTGTGGCGACTGTGGAAAGGAACGACTCCCTTTTAACAGGAAGAAACCTCTGGCAGAACCAGACTCAGGAAGGGTGGCCATCCGCCTCGACCAGCTGGGGTTTGAGAAGACAGAAAAGAGGGAAAAGAGGGGAAAAAAACACCATAACGCCATTCAAAGGATATCTGTTGGAACAGGGAAACATAGGTTAATAATCACAATAATGTCACATGTACATAAAATCAATTTTGAAATTAAACAGGGGGAAAAAGAGAGTAAAGTGAGGAAAGGTGTGACAGATGAGGTCCCCCAGCAGTCTAAGCCTATAGCAGCTTAACAATGGGATGTTTCAGGATTACCTGAGCCATCCCTAACTATAAGCTTTATCGAAAAGAAAAGTTTTAAGCCTAATCTTAAAAGTGGAAAGGGTGTCTGTTTCCCGGACATTTACTGGCAGCTTATTCCACAAGAGAGGGGCCTGATAACTGAAGGCTCTACCTCCCATTCTACTTTTAGAAACTCTGGGAACAACAAGTAAACCTGCAGTTTGGGAGCGAAGTGCTCTGTTAGGAGAATATCTTACAATTAAATCTTTAAGATATGATGGAGCTCGGTCATTAAGAACTTTATATGTGAGAAGAAGAATCTTAAATTCTATTCTGAATTTAACAGGGAGCCAATGAAGAGAAGCTAAAACTGGAGAAACATGATCTCTCCTGTTAGTTCTCATCAGAACTCTGGCTGCAGCATTTTGGATCAGCTGGAGGCTTTTCAGAGAATATGTGGGACAGCCCAATAATAAGGAATTACAGTAGTCCAATCTTGAAGTAACAAATGCATGAACTAGTTTCTCTGCATCACCCTGAGACAGGATGTTCCTGATTTTAGCAATATTACGAAGGTGAAAGAAGGCAGTCCTAGAAACCAGTTTTATATGTGCGTCAAATGATAAATTCTGGTCAAAAATAACTCCAAGGTTCCTCACTGTAGAACTAGAAGCCAAGGAAATACCATCTAGAGTAACTATATAACTAGACAATTTCTCCCTGAAGCGCTCAGGTCCAAAGAGAACAACTTCAGTTTTGTCTGAATTTAAAAGCAGACAGTTCTGAGTCATCCAGGTCTTTATGTCTTCAAGACAGGCTTGTAGCCTGACCAACCTGTAGGTTTCATCTGGTTTCATAGATAAGTACAGCTGAGTATCATCAGCATAACAATGGAAATGTATGCCATGCTGTCTGATAATGTTACCTAATGGAAGCATGTATAAAGTAAAAAGAATCGGTCCAAGCACAGAACCCTGAGGAACTCCATGACTTACTCCAACGTGTGAGGAAGATTCTTCATTTACAAGTTTTAACTTTTAACTTTTACCTAACACCAAATGTTATTAACTATATCCTTTAAACATTGCTAAACAATAAATATAAACATCAAAACACTTAAAACAAACGTGTTATACGGACTTCCTCTATGGCCATAAAATCATAGCTGCATCTAGTGGCGAAACATAAATATAACTGCCGTTAAATTGCCTATTTGACAGTTTAAAGTGGCTGCACGTGCACTTTTTCTATCTGGCCTCAGTACATTTCTGAAATGTATTCATTTGTGTTTGGAAAACAATGGAAACTTTATTTCTGAGCCCACATCAGTGGGTTCTGGTTGTTAACACATAGATGAGGAGACAGTTCAGTGTGTGAGGATAAAAGCAGAGGAGAACCTGGGACATCTGAGCAGATCTGGGA